>NC_135411.1:50276035-50601035 GCF_051991245.1 Festucalex cinctus
CTAATGCTAATGCTAAGTTAGCATGCTAATGCTACGTTAGCATGCTAATGCTAAGTTAGCATGCTAATGCTAAGTTAGCATGCTAATGCTAATGCTAAGTTAGCATGCTAATGCTAATGCTAAGTTAGCATGCTAATGCTACATTAGCATGCTAATGCTAAGTTAGCATGCTAATGCTAAGTTAGCATGCTAATGCTAAGTTAGCATGCTAATGCTAACTTAGCATGCTAATGCTAATGCTAAGTTAGCATGCTAATGCTACATTAGCATGCTAATGCTAAGTTAGCATGCTAATGCTAAGTTAGCATGCTAATGCTAATGCTAAGTTAGCATGCTAATGCTACATTAGCATGCTAATGCTAAGTTAGCATGCTAATGCTAAGTTAGCATGCTAATGCTAATGCTAAGTTAGCATGCTAATGCTAAGTTAGCACGTTAATGCTAATGTTAGCTTAGCATGCTAATCCTCATGCAAAGTTAACATGTAGGAAGTGACCCAGAACGGACCAGTGCATTCGGCTTTCCACCTTGCAAGAGTCAGCAGTCACATCCAAAATTTCCGCGGGAATTTTTCTAGTTATGTGACTGCTGCCCGCAAAGCAGTAGCGAAGCTACTGCTGCGGAGCAGTCACATATTACTATCCAGAAAAAAAGCGTTTATTATTATGTGACTGCTGCGAAGCAGTCACATATTAGTATCCATCCAGGAAAAGCGTTTATTATTATTATTATTATGTCTTATTCTTCACATTTTTTCAGACGAAATGCGGGTCGTACCGTAGAACGTACCGGCACAAGTGAGGTATCAAAAGATGCGTCTCGATTTGACTCGGCGGGGTACCATTTTTTTTCGGAATTTCGAGTTACCATGGCGACGCAATTCCCCAAAAAAACCCCCAAAAAGTCCCATAGGAATGAATGGAGAAGGGGAAAAAACCTCCACAAATTTAACACCTTTTTCGAAGCCACGCTGCGCGCACATACATTGACCGACCGAGACGATTTTTAGCTCATTTTGTTGCAATTTTTCCCATCTTTAGCTCTGTGTTGAAATTTTTTTTAAGAAATGTAAGCGCTCCCTCCTGTGCGGGTTCAAAGACAGGGTGTGAAATGAAGAAAAAGAGGCTCTTTCCATTAGTGTGTATTGCGTTTGCTAGAGTGGAGCAATCAGCGCTAGAGTGGAGAGACAAAAAAAATTCTTTCGAAAAATTTCACTTCAACTCGTCACCGTGGCCACAATATTTGCTCAGTAAACATCACATTTGGATATTTTGTAGTCACAAGGGTCTTCTTTCTGACAAACCCACTTTTGTGCGGCAAAGGTGTCATTTAGTACCTTTTATTTGACTTGAAGCGAGGGGAAGTCGCACTTTTTCGCCCATTGAGCCCCATGTTATTTTCGCCGCCTTTTTTTGTCATTTTTTTAAAAGTCACACGTTTTCAACCTGCTCTAATTTGGTCATTTTTTATCCGATTTAAAAAATGAGAACATGATTGCGTTCCCCAAAGCCTTGCCGTTCTAACGGGGCATTTCTGAAATCTGCATCTTAAACCGTTGAGTCGTGAGAGCCTTTTGTTCGAGGTGTGCGCTTTCTCATAGAACTCAATTGAAGCAAAATGTTCGCCCACCTGGTAATTACGAAATGTGTGTGCGTGAATGCGCATATTTGTTAAAGTGACAGTAACCCATTTTCAGTTTATTGATTATGGCTTAACTTCCACATTTCTTGATCAATTAAAACCATTCAAATTTTAAACTCTTCAGATCATTCCCTACTTTCGCTTAATGAAAAAAAATCAAAGCACAATATTATATTTTTGTTTATGAAATGTAATGTAATGAACTGCTATTTAAATGGTGCTTTTTGAGCTATTCTGCCCACTCTCTCACTTCTGCACAGCAACTGCCTCAGCCAATCAGAGCTGCTTGTTGCAAAGTTTTTTTTTTTTGTTTTTTTTTTTTTTTTTTTTTTTCTTTTTTTTTTTTTTTAAATTTTTTTTTTCTTTTTTCCTAATGCTAAGTTTAGCATGCTAATGCTACGTTAGCATGCTAATGCTAAGTTAGCATGTTAATGCTAATGCTAAGTTAGCATGCTAATGTTAAGTTCGCATGCTAATGCTACGTTAGCATGTTAATGCTAATGCTAAGTTAGCATGCTAATGCTACGTTAGCATGCTAATGTAACGTTAGCATGCTAATGCTAAGTTTTTTTTTTATTTTTATTTTTTTAATTTTTTTTTTTATTTTTATTTTTTTTAATTTTTTTTTTTTTTTTTTCTTTTTTTTTTTTTTTTTAAATTTTTTTTTTTTTTCCTAATGCTAAGTTTAGCATGCTAATGCTACCTTAGCATGCTAATGCTAAGTTAGCATGTTAATGCTAATGCTAAGTTAGCATGCTAATGCTAAGTTAGCATGCTAATGCTAATGTTAGCTTAGCATGCTAATGATCATGCTAAGTTAGCACGCTAATGCTAATGTTAGCTTAGCATGCTAATCCTCCTGCAAAGTTAACGTGTAGGAAGTGACCCAGAGTGCGTTCGGCTTTCCGCCTTGCGAGAGTCAGCAGTCACATCCAAAATTTCCACGGGAAATTTTTTTTTCTAGTTATTATTATTATGTCTTATTCTTCACATTTTTTCAGACGAAATGCGGGTCGTACCGTAGAACGTACCGGCACAAGTGAGGTGTCAAAAGATGCGTCTCGATCTGACTCGGCGGGGAACCATTTTTTTTCGGAATTTCGAGTTACCATGGCGACGCAATTCCCCAAAAACCCCCCCAAAAAGTCCCATAGGAATGAATGGAGAAGGGGAAAAAACCTCCACAAATTTAACACCTTTTTCGAAGCCACGCTGCGCGCACATACATTGACCGACCGAGACGATTTTTAGCTCATTTTGTTGCAATTTTTCCCATCTTTAGCTCTGTGTTGAAATTTTTTTTAAGAAATGTAAGCGCTCCCTCCTGTGCGGGTTCAAAGACAGGGTGTGAAATGAAGAAAAAGAGGCTCTTTACATTAGTGTGTATTGCGTTTGCTAGAGTGGAGCAATCAGCGCTAGAGTGGAGAGACAAAAAAAATTCTTTCGAAAAATTTCACTTCAACTCGTCACCGTGGCCACAATATTTGCTCAGTAAACATCACATTTGGATATTTTGTAGTCACAAGGGTCTTCTTTCTGACAAACCCACTTTTGTGCGGCTAAGGTGTCATTTAGTACCTTTTATTTGACTTGAAGCGAGGGGAAGTCGCACTTTTTCGCCCATTGAGCCCCATGTTATTTTCGCCGCCTTTTTTTGTCATTTTTTTTAAAAGTCACACGTTTTCAACCTGCTCTAATTTGGTCATTTTTTATCCGATTTAAAAAATGAGAACATGCTTGCGTTCCCCAAAGCCTTGCCGTTCTAACGGGGCATTTCTGAAATCTGTATCTTAAACCGTTCAGTCGTGAGAGCCTTTTGTTCGAGGTGTGCGCTTTCTCATAGAACTCAATTGAAGCAAGCAAAATGTTCGCCCACCTGGTACTTAGGAAATGTGTGTGCGTGAATGCGCATATTTGTTAAAGTGACAGTAACCCATTTTCAGTTTAGTGATTATGGCTTAACTTCCACATTTCTTGATCAATTAAAACCATTCGAATTTTAAACTCTTCAGATCATTCCCTATTTTCGCTTAATAAAAAAAAATCAAAGCACAATATAATATTTTTGTATATGAAATGTAATGTAATGAACTGCTATTTAAATGGTGCTTTTTGAGCTATTCTGCCCACTCTCTCACTTCTGCACAGCAACTGCCTCAGCCAATCAGAGCTGCTTGTTGTCATCCACGCCTGGAATTTCCCCACCACCGCCCACACACAGTGGCGGCCATCTTGGCCAGGGATTCTCACACTACTGTCCATACAGAGCGGCGGCCATCTTGGCCAGGGATTCTCACACTACTGCCCATACAGAGCGGGGGCCATCTTGGACAGGGATTCTCACACTACTGTCCATACAGAGCGGCGGCCATCTTGGCCAGGGATTCTCACACTACTGTCCATACAGAGCGGCGGCCATCTTGGCCAGGGATTCTCACACTACTGCCCATACAGAGCGGCGGCCATCTTGGCCAGGGATTCTCACACTACTGCCCACACAGAGTGGCGGCCATCTTGGCCAATTGTTGAGGTGCACCCAGGATTCTCGGCCTCTGCCCACATGGAGCGGCGGCCATTTTGGTCAATTGATTAGCTAGGCCAGGGACTTCAGCACCACTGCACACACACAGAGTGGCGGCCATCTTGTCCAATTGTTGAGGTGCACCCAGCATTCTCGGCCCCTGAGTGGCGGCCATCTTGGCCAATTGATTAGGTATGACAGGGATTGACCTAATTTCAACAGGAAGTGACCCAGACAGACCTAAATTCAACAGGAAGTGACTTAATTTCAGTAGGAAATGACCTAAAAATGACCTGATATCAACAGGAAGTGACTTAATTTGAACAGGAAGTGACCTAATTTCAACAGGAAGTGACCCAGAACTGACCTAAAATCAACAGGAAGTGACCCGATTTCAACAGGAAGTGACCTAATATCAACAGGAAGTGACCCGACTTCAACAGGAAGTGACCTGATTTCACCAGGAAGTGAGCATGCTAGTGCTAAGTTAGCATGCTAATGTTAGCTGAGCATGCTAATGTTAAGTTAGCATGCTAATGTTAGCTTAACATGCTAATGCTAATGTTAGCTTAGTATGCTAATGCTACGTTAGCATGCTAATGCTACGTTAGCATGCTAATGCTACATTAGCATGCTAATGCTAAGTTAGCATGCTAATGCTAATGCTACGTTAGCATGCTAATGCTAATGCTAAGTTAGCATGCTAATGCTACGTTAGCATGCTAATGCTAAGTTCGCATGCTAATGCTACGTTAGCATGCTAATGCTAATGCTAAGTTAGCATGCTAATGCTACGTTAGCATGCTAATGTTACGTTAGCATGCTAATGCTAAGTTTTTTTTTTATTTTTTTGTTTTTTTTTTATTTTATTTTTTTAATTATTATTATTTTTTTTTTCTTTTATTTTTTTTTATTTTTTTAATTTTTTTTTTTTTCCTAATGCTAAGTTTAGCATGCTAATGCTACGTTAGCATGCTATTGCTAAGTTAGCATGTTAATGCTAATGCTAAGTTAGCATGCTAATGCCAAGTTAGCATGCTACTGCTAATGTTAGCTTAGCATGCTAATGATCATGCTAAGTTAGCACGCTAATGCTAATGTTAGCTTAGCATGCTAATCCT
Organism: Festucalex cinctus; assembly: GCF_051991245.1. Classification (NCBI taxonomy): domain Eukaryota; kingdom Metazoa; phylum Chordata; class Actinopteri; order Syngnathiformes; family Syngnathidae; genus Festucalex; species Festucalex cinctus. The sequence goes on from NC_135411.1 coordinate 50,281,319, forward strand.
CCTGCAAAGTTAACATGTAGGAAGTGACCCAGAGTGCATTCGGCTTTCCGCCTTGCAAGAGTCAGCAGTCACATCCAAAATTTCCACGGGAAATTTTTTTTTCTAGTTATTATTACGTCTTATTCTTCACATTTTTTCAGACGAAATGCGGGTCGTACCGTTGATCGTACCGGCGCAAGTGAGGTATCAAAAGATGCGTCTCGATCTGACTCGGCGGGGAACCATTTTTTTTCGGAATTTCGAGTTACCATGGCGACGCAATTTCCCAAAAACCCCGCCAAAAAGTCCCATAGGAATGAATGGAGAAGGGAAAAAAACATCGACAAATTTAACACCTTTTTCGAAGCCACGCTGCGCGCACATACATTGACCGACCGAGACGATTTTTAGCTCATTTTGTTGCAATTTTTCCCATCTTTAGCTCTGTGTCGAAATTTTTTTTAAGAAATGTAAGCGCTCCCTCCTGTGCGGGTTCAAAGACAGGGTGTGAAATGAAGAAAAAAAGGCGTTTTACATTAGTGTGTATTGCGTTTGCTAGAGTGGAGCAATCAGCGCTAGAGTGTAGAGACAAAAAAAATTCTTTCGAAAAATTTCACTTCAACTCGTCACCGTGGCCACAATATTTGCTCAGTAAACATCACATTTGGATATTTTGTAGTCACAAGGGTCTTCTTTCTGACAAACCCACTTTTGTGCGGCAAAGGTGTCATTTAGTACCTTTTATTTGACTTGAAGCGAGGGGAAGTCGCACTTTTTCGCCCATTGAGCCCCATGTTATTTTCGCCACCTTTTTTTGTCATTTTTTTTAAAGTCGCACGTTTTCAACCTGCTCTAATTTGGTCATTTTTTATCCGATTTAAAAAATGAGAACATGCTTGCGTTCCCCAAAGCCTTGCCGTTCTAACGGGGCATGTCTGAAATCTGTATCTTAAACCGTTGAGTCGTGAGAGCCTTTTGTTCGAGGTGTGCGCTTTCTCATAGAACTCAATTGAAGCAAAATGTTCGCCCACCTGGTAATTACGAAATGTGTGTGCGTGAATGCGCATATTTGTTAAAGTGACAGTAACCCATTTTCAGTTTAGTGATTATGGCTTAACTTCCACATTTCTTGATCAATTAATGCTAACTTTGCAGAACGGACCAGTGCATTCGGCTTTCCACCTTGCAAGAGTCAGCAGTCACATCCAAAATTTCCGCGGGAATTTTTTTTTCTAGTTTTTCTTTATTCTTCACATTTTTTCAGACAAAATGCGGGCCGTACCGTTGAACGTACCGGCACAAGTGAGGTATCAAAAGATGCGTCTCGATCTGACTCGGCGGGGTACCATTTTTTTTCGGAATTTCGAGTTACCATGGCGACGCAATTTCCCAAAAACCCCGCCAAAAAGTCCCATAGGAATAAATGGAGAAGGGAAAAAAACATCGACAAATTTAACACCTTTTTCGAAGCCACGCTGCGCGCACATACATTGACCGACCGAGACGATTTTTAGCTCATTTTGTTGCAATTTTTCCCATCTTTAGCTCTGTGTCGAAATTTTTTTTAAGAAATGTAAGCACTCCCTCCTGTGCGGGTTCAAAGACAGGGTGTGAAATGAAGAAAAAAAGGCGTTTTACATTAGTGTGTATTGCGTTTGCTAGAGTGGAGCAATCAGCGCTAGAGTGTAGAGACAAAAAAAATTCTTTCGAAAAATTTCACTTCAACTCGTCACCGTGGCCACAATATTTGCTCAGTAAACATCAAATTTGGATATTTTGTAGTCACAAGGGTCTTCTTTCTGACAAACCCACTTTTGTGCGGCAAAGGTGTCATTTAGTACCTTTTATTTGACTTGAAGCGAGGGGAAGTCGCACTTTTTCGCCCATTGAGCCCCATGTTATTTTCGCCGCCTTTTTTTGTCATTTTTTTAAAAGTCGCACGTTTTCAACCTGCTCTAATTTCGTCATTTTTTATCCGATTTAAAAAATTAGAACATGCTTGCGTTCCCCAAAGCCTTGCCGTTCTAACGGGGCATGTCTGAAATCTGTATCTTAAACCGTTGAGTCGTGAGAGCCTTTTGTTCGAGGTGTGCGCTTTCTCATAGAACTCAATTGAAGCAAAATGTTCGCCCACCTGGTAATTACGAAATGTGTGTGCGTGAATGCGCATATTTGTTAAAGTGACAGTAACCCATTTTCAGTTTAGTGATTATGGCTTAACTTCCACATTTCTTGATCAATTAATGCTAACTTTGCAGAACGGACCAGTGCATTCGGCTTTCCACCTTGCAAGAGTCAGCAGTCACATCCAAAATTTCCGCGGGAATTTTTCTAGTTATGTGACTGCTGCCCGCAAAGCAGTAGCGAAGCTACTGCTGCGGAGCAGTCACATATTACTATCCAGAAAAAAAGCGTTTATTATTATGTGACTGCTGCAAAGCAGTCACATATTAGTATCCAGAAAAACGGCGTTTCTTATTATTACGTCTTATTCTTCACATTTTTTCAGACGAAATGCGGGTCGTACCGTAGAACCTACCGGCACAAGTGAGGTGTCAAAAGATGCGTCTCGATTTGACTCGGCGGGGTACCATTTTTTTTCGGAATTTCGAGTTACCATGGCGACGCAATTCCCCAAAACCCCCCCCAAAAAGTCCCATAGGAATGAATGGAGAAGGGGGGAAATTTAACACCTTTTTCGAAGCCACGCTGCGCGCACATACATTGACCGACCGAGACGATTTTTAGCTCATTTTGTTGCAATTTTTCCCATCTTTAGCTCTGTGTTGAAATTTTTTTTAAGAAATGTAAGCGCTCCCTCCTGTGCGGGTTCAAAGACAGGGTGTGAAATGAAGAAAAAGAGGCTCTTTACATTAGTGTGTATTGCGTTTGCTAGAGTGGAGCAATCAGCGCTAGAGTGGAGAGACAAAAAAAATTCTTTCGAAAAATTTCACTTCAACTCGTCACCGTGGCCACAATATTTGCTCAGTAAACATCACATTTGGATATTTTGTAGTCACAAGGGTCTTCTTTCTGACAAACCCACTTTTGTGCGGCTAAGGTGTCATTTAGTACCTTTTATTTGACTTGAAGCGAGGGGAAGTCGCACTTTTTCGCCCATTGAGCCCCATGTTATTTTCGCCGCCTTTTTTTGTCATTTTTTTTAAAAGTCACACGTTTTCAACCTGCTCTAATTTGGTCATTTTTTATCCGATTTAAAAAATGAGAACATGCTTGCGTTCCCCAAAGCCTTGCCGTTCTAACGGGGCATTTCTGAAATCTGTATCTTAAACCGTTCAGTCGTGAGAGCCTTTTGTTCGAGGTGTGCGCTTTCTCATAGAACTCAATTGAAGCAAGCAAAATGTTCGCCCACCTGGTACTTAGGAAATGTGTGTGCGTGAATGCGCATATTTGTTAAAGTGACAGTAACCCATTTTCAGTTTAGTGATTATGGCTTAACTTCCACATTTCTTGATCAATTAAAACCATTCGAATTTTAAACTCTTCAGATCATTCCCTATTTTCGCTTAATAAAAAAAAATCAAAGCACAATATAATATTTTTGTATATGAAATGTAATGTAATGAACTGCTATTTAAATGGTGCTTTTTGAGCTATTCTGCCCACTCTCTCACTTCTGCACAGCAACTGCCTCAGCCAATCAGAGCTGCTTGTTGTCATCCACGCCTGGAATTTCCCCACCACCGCCCACACACAGTGGCGGCCATCTTGGCCAGGGATTCTCACACTACTGTCCATACAGAGCGGCGGCCATCTTGGCCAGGGATTCTCACACTACTGCCCATACAGAGCGGGGGCCATCTTGGACAGGGATTCTCACACTACTGTCCATACAGAGCGGCGGCCATCTTGGCCAGGGATTCTCACACTACTGTCCATACAGAGCGGCGGCCATCTTGGCCAGGGATTCTCACACTACTGCCCATACAGAGCGGCGGCCATCTTGGCCAGGGATTCTCACACTACTGCCCACACAGAGTGGCGGCCATCTTGGCCAATTGTTGAGGTGCACCCAGGATTCTCGGCCTCTGCCCACATGGAGCGGCGGCCATTTTGGTCAATTGATTAGCTAGGCCAGGGACTTCAGCACCACTGCACACACACAGAGTGGCGGCCATCTTGTCCAATTGTTGAGGTGCACCCAGCATTCTCGGCCCCTGAGTGGCGGCCATCTTGGCCAATTGATTAGGTATGACAGGGATTGACCTAATTTCAACAGGAAGTGACCCAGACAGACCTAAATTCAACAGGAAGTGACTTAATTTCAGTAGGAAATGACCTAAAAATGACCTGATATCAACAGGAAGTGACTTAATTTGAACAGGAAGTGACCTAATTTCAACAGGAAGTGACCCAGAACTGACCTAAAATCAACAGGAAGTGACCCGATTTCAACAGGAAGTGACCTAATATCAACAGGAAGTGACCCGACTTCAACAGGAAGTGACCTGATTTCACCAGGAAGTGAGCATGCTAGTGCTAAGTTAGCATGCTAATGTTAGCTGAGCATGCTAATGTTAAGTTAGCATGCTAATGTTAGCTTAACATGCTAATGCTAATGTTAGCTTAGTATGCTAATGCTACGTTAGCATGCTAATGCTACGTTAGCATGCTAATGCTACATTAGCATGCTAATGCTAAGTTAGCATGCTAATGCTAAGTTAGCATGCTAATGCTAAGTTAGCATGCTAATGCTAACTTAGCATGCTAATGCTAAGTTAGCATGCTAATGCTACATTAGCATGCTAATGCTAAGTTAGCATGCTAATGCTAAGTTAGCATGCTAATGCTAATGCTAAGTTAGCATGCTAATGCTACATTAGCATGCTAATGCTAAGTTAGCATGCTAATGCTAAGTTAGCATGCTAATGCTAATGCTAAGTTAGCATGCTAATGCTAAGTTAGCACGTTAATGCTAATGTTAGCTTAGCATGCTAATCCTCATGCAAAGTTAACATGTAGGAAGTGACCCAGAACGGACCAGTGCATTCGGCTTTCCACCTTGCAAGAGTCAGCAGTCACATCCAAAATTTCCGCGGGAATTTTTCTAGTTATGTGACTGCTGCCCGCAAAGCAGTAGCGAAGCTACTGCTGCGGAGCAGTCACATATTACTATCCAGAAAAAAAGCGTTTATTATTATGTGACTGCTGCGAAGCAGTCACATATTAGTATCCATCCAGGAAAAGCGTTTATTATGTGACTGCTGCGAAGCAGTCACATATTAGTATCCATCCAGGAAAAGCGTTTATTATTATTATTATTATTATGTCTTATTCTTCACATTTTTTCAGACGAAATGCGGGTCGTACCGTAGAACGTACCGGCACAAGTGAGGTATCAAAAGATGCGTCTCGATTTGACTCGGCGGGGTACCATTTTTTTTCGGAATTTCGAGTTACCATGGCGACGCAATTCCCCAAAAAACCCCCCAAAAAGTCCCATAGGAATGAATGGAGAAGGGGAAAAAACCTCCACAAATTTAACACCTTTTTCGAAGCCACGCTGCGCGCACATACATTGACCGACCGAGACGATTTTTAGCTCATTTTGTTGCAATTTTTCCCATCTTTAGCTCTGTGTTGAAATTTTTTTTAAGAAATGTAAGCGCTCCCTCCTGTGCGGGTTCAAAGACAGGGTGTGAAATGAAGAAAAAGAGGCTCTTTCCATTAGTGTGTATTGCGTTTGCTAGAGTGGAGCAATCAGCGCTAGAGTGGAGAGACAAAAAAAATTCTTTCCAAAAATTTCACTTCAACTCGTCACCGTGGCCACAATATTTGCTCAGTAAACATCAAATTTGGATATTTTGTAGTCACAAGGGTCTTCTTTCTGACAAACCCACTTTTGTGCGGCAAAGGTGTCATTTAGTACCTTTTATTTGACTTGAAGCGAGGGGAAGTCGCACTTTTTCGCCCATTGAGCCCCATGTTATTTTCGCCGCCTTTTTTTGTCATTTTTTTTAAAAGTCACACGTTTTCAACCTGCTCTAATTTGGTCATTTTTTATCCGATTTAAAAGATGAGAACATGCTTGCGTTCCCCAAAGCCTTGCCGTTCTAACGGGGCATTTCTGAAATCTGTATCTTAAACCGTTCAGTCGTGAGAGCCTTTTGTTCGAGGTGTGCGCTTTCTCATAGAACTCAATTGAAGCAAGCAAAATGTTCGCCCACCTGGTACTTAGGAAATGTGTGTGCGTGAATGCGCATATTTGTTAAAGTGACAGTAACCCATTTTCAGTTTAGTGATTATGGCTTAACTTCCACATTTCTTGATCAATTAAAACCATTCGAATTTTAAACTCTTCAGATCATTCCCTATTTTCGCTTAATAAAAAAAAATCAAAGCACAATATAATATTTTTGTTTATGAAATGTAATGTAATGAACTGCTATTTAAATGGTGCTTTTTGAGCTATTCTGCCCACTCTCTCACTTCTGCACAGCAACTGCCTCAAGCATGCTAATGTTACGTTAGCATGCTAATGCTAAGTTTTTTTTTTCTTTTTTATTTTTTTATTTTTTTTTTCTTTTTTTTTTTTTTATTATTTTTTTTTTCTTTTTTTTTTTTTTTAATTTTTTTTTTTCCTAATGCTAAGTTTAGCATGCTAATGCTACGTTAGCATGCTAATGCTAAGTTAGCATGTTAATGCTAATGCTAAGTTAGCATGCTAATGTTACGTTAGCATGCTAATGCTAAGTTTTTTTTTTATTTTTATTTTTTTATTTTTTTTTTTTATTATTATTTTTTATTTTTATTTTTATTTTTTTTTATTTTATTTATTTTTTTTTTTTATTTTTTTTTTTCCTAATGCTAAGTTTAGCATGCTAATGCTACGTTAGCATGCTAATGCTAAGTTAGCATGTTAATGCTAATGCTAAGTTAGCATGGTAATGCTAAGTTAGCATGCTAATGCTAATGTTAGCTTAGCATGCTAATGATCATGCTAAGTTAGCACGCTAATGCTAATGTTAGCTTAGCATGCTAATCCTCCTGCAAAGTTAACATGTAGTAAGTGACCCAGAGTGCATTCGGCTTTCCGCCTTGCAAGAGTCAGCAGTCACATCCAAAATTTCCACGGGAAATTTTTTTTTTCTAGTTATGTGACTGCTGCGAAGCAGTCACATATTAGTATCCATCCAGGAAAAGCGTTTATTATGTGACTGCTGCGAAGCAGTCACATATTAGTATCCATCCAGGAAAAGCGTTTATTATTATTATTATTATGTCTTATTCTTCACATTTTTTCAGACGAAATGCGGGTCGTACCGTAGAACGTACCGGCACAAGTGAGGTATCAAAAGATGCGTCTCGATTTGACTCGGCGGGGTACCATTTTTTTTCGGAATTTCGAGTTACCATGGCGACGCAATTCCCCAAAAAACCCCCCAAAAAGTCCCATAGGAATGAATGGAGAAGGGGAAAAAACCTCCACAAATTTAACACCTTTTTCGAAGCCACGCTGCGCGCACATACATTGACCGACCGAGACGATTTTTAGCTCATTTTGTTGCAATTTTTCCCATCTTTAGCTCTGTGTTGAAATTTTTTTTAAGAAATGTAAGCGCTCCCTCCTGTGCGGGTTCAAAGACAGGGTGTGAAATGAAGAAAAAGAGGCTCTTTACATTAGTGTGTATTGCGTTTGCTAGAGTGGAGCAATCAGCGCTAGAGTGGAGAGACAAAAAAAATTCTTTCGAAAAATTTCACTTCAACTCGTGACCGTGGCCACAATATTTGCTCAGTAAACATCACATTTGGATATTTTGTAGTCACAAGGGTCTTCTTTCTGACAAACCCACTTTTGTGCGGCTAAGGTGTCATTTAGTACCTTTTATTTGACTTGAAGCGAGGGGAAGTCGCACTTTTTCGCCCATTGAGCCCCATGTTATTTTCGCCGCCTTTTTTTGTCATTTTTTTAAAAAGTCACACGTTTTCAACCTGCTCTAATTTGGTCATTTTTTATCCGATTTAAAAAACGAGAACATGCTTGCGTTCCCCAAAGCCTTGCCGTTCTAACGGGGCATTTCTGAAATCTGTATCTTAAACCGTTGAGTCGTGAGAGCCTTTTGTTCGAGGTGTGCGCTTTCTCATAGAACTCAATTGAAGCAAGCAAAATGTTCGCCCACCTGGTACTTAGGAAATGTGTGTGCGTGAATGCGCATATTTGTTAAAGTGACAGTAACCCATTTTCTGTTTAGTGATTATGGCTTAACTTCCACATTTCTTGATCAATTAAAACCATTCGAATTTTAAACTCTTCAGATCATTCCCTATTTTCGCTTAATAAAAAAAAATCAAAGCACAATATAATATTTTTGTTTATGAAATGTAATGTCATGAACTGCTATTTAAATGGTGCTTTTTGAGCTATTCTGCCCACTCTCTCACTTCTGCACAGCAACTGCCTCAGCCAATCAGAGCTGCTTGTTGTCATCCACGCCTGGAATTTCCCCACCACCGCCCACACACAGTGGCGGCCATCTTGGCCAGGGATTCTCACATTACTGTCCATACAGAGCGGCGGCCATCTTGGCCAGGGATTCTCACACTACTGTCCATACAGAGCGGCGGCCATCTTGGCCAGGGATTCTCACACTACTGCCCATACAGAGCGGGGGCCATCTTGGACAGGGATTCTCACACTACTGTCAATACAGAGCGGCGGCCATCTTGGCCAGGGATTCTCACACTACTGTCCATACAGAGCGGCGGCCATCTTGGCCAGGGATTCTCACACTACTGCCCATACAGAGCGGCGGCCATCTTGGCCAGGGATTCTCACACTACTGCCCACACAGAGTGGCGGCCATCTTGGCCAATTGTTGAGGTGCACCCAGGATTCTCGGCCTCTGCCCACATGGAGCGGCGGCCATTTTGGTCATTTTTTTTTATTTTATTTTTTTTTTTTTTCACTCACTCACACAAACACGCACACAATCAAACATGGTCTCCCAGGTGGGGAAGCGAACCCACGCCAACCGGCACCGAAGGTAAGTGACGGTTCCACTCCTCCACCCAGAGCCCCCATTTTGGTCAATTGATTAGCTAGGCCAGGGACTTCAGCACCACTGCACACACACAGAGTGGCGGCCATCTTGTCCAATTGTTGAGGTGCACCCAGGATTCTCGGCCCCTGAGTGGCGGCCATCTTGGCCAATTGATTAGGTATGACAGGGATTGACCTAATTTCAACAGGAAGTGACCCAGACAGACCTAAATTCAACAGGAAGTGACTTAATTTCAGTAGGAAATGACCTAAAATGACCTGATATCAACAGGAAGTGACTTAATTTGAACAGGAAGTGACCTAATTTCAACAGGAAGTGACCCAGACTGACCTAAAATCTACAGGAAGTGACCCGATTTCAACAGGAAGTGACCTAATATCAACAGGAAGTGACCCGACTTCAACAGGAAGTGACCTGATTTCACCAGGAAGTGAGCATGCTAGTGCTAAGTTAGCATGCTAATGTTAGCTGAGCATGCTAATGTTACGTTAGCATGCTAATGCTAAGTTTTTTTTTAATTTTTTATTTTTTATTTTTTTTTAATTTTTTTTTTTTAATTTTTTTTTTTTTTTTTAAATTTTTTTTTTTTTTTTTATTTTATTTTTTTTTAATTTTTTTTTTTTTTTTTCCTAATGCTAAGTTTAGCATGCTAATGCTACGTTAGCATGCTAATGCTAAGTTAGCATGTTAATGCTAATGCTAAGTTAGCATGCTAATGCTAAGTTAGCATGCTAATGCTAATGTTAGCTTAGCATGCTAATGATCATGCTAAGTTAGCACGCTAATGCTAATGTTAGCTTAGCATGCTAATCCTCCTGCAAAGTTAACATGTAGGAAGTGACCCAGAGTGCGTTCGGCTTTCCGCCTTGCGAGAGTCAGCAGTCACATCCAAAATTTCCACGGGAAATTTTTTTTTTCTAGTTATGTGACTGCTGCGAAGCAGTCACATATTAGTATCCATCCAGGAAAAGCGTTTATTATTATTATTATGTGACTGCTGCGAAGCAGTCACATATTAGTATCCATCCAGGAAAAGCGTTTATTATTATTATTATTATGTCTTATTCTTCACATTTTTTCAGACGAAATGCGGGTCGTACCGTAGAACGTACCGGCACAAGTGAGGTATCAAAAGATGCGTCTCGATTTGACTCGGCGGGGTACCATTTTTTTTCGGAATTTCGAGTTACCATGGCGACGCAATTCCCCAAAAAAACCCCCAAAAAGTCCCATAGGAATGAATGGAGAAGGGGAAAAAACCTCCACAAATTTAACACCTTTTTCGAAGCCACGCTGCGCGCACATACATTGACCGACCGAGACGATTTTTAGCTCATTTTGTTGCAATTTTTCCCATCTTTAGCTCTGTGTTGAAATTTTTTTTAAGAAATGTAAGCGCTCCCTCCTGTGCGGGTTCAAAGACAGGGTGTGAAATGAAGAAAAAGAGGCTCTTTCCATTAGTGTGTATTGCGTTTGCTAGAGTGGAGCAATCAGCGCTAGAGTGGAGAGACAAAAAAAAAAAAATTCTTTCGAAAAATTTCACTTCAACTCGTCACCGTGGCCACAATATTTGCTCAGTAAACATCACATTTGGATATTTTGTAGTCACAAGGGTCTTCTTTCTGACAAACCCACTTTTGTGCGGCAAAGGTGTCATTTAGTACCTTTTATTTGACTTGAAGCGAGGGGAAGTCGCACTTTTTCGCCCATTGAGCCCCATGTTATTTTCGCCGCCTTTTTTTGTCATTTTTTTAAAAGTCACACGTTTTCAACCTGCTCTAATTTGGTCATTTTTTATCCGATTTAAAAAATGAGAACATGATTGCGTTCCCCAAAGCCTTGCCGTTCTAACGGGGCATTTCTGAAATCTGCATCTTAAACCGTTGAGTCGTGAGAGCCTTTTGTTCGAGGTGTGCGCTTTCTCATAGAACTCAATTGAAGCAAAATGTTCGCCCACCTGGTAATTACGAAATGTGTGTGCGTGAATGCGCATATTTGTTAAAGTGACAGTAACCCATTTTCAGTTTATTGATTATGGCTTAACTTCCACATTTCTTGATCAATTAAAACCATTCAAATTTTAAACTCTTCAGATCATTCCCTACTTTCGCTTAATGAAAAAAAATCAAAGCACAATATTATATTTTTGTTTATGAAATGTAATGTAATGAACTGCTATTTAAATGGTGCTTTTTGAGCTATTCTGCCCACTCTCTCACTTCTGCACAGCAACTGCCTCAGCCAATCAGAGCTGCTTGTTGCAAAGTTTTTTTTTTTTGTTTTTTTTTTTTTTTTTTTTTTTTCTTTGTTTTTTTTTTTAAATTTTTTTTTTCTTTTTTCCTAATGCTAAGTTTAGCATGCTAATGCTACGTTAGCATGCTAATGCTAAGTTAGCATGTTAATGCTAATGCTAAGTTAGCATGCTAATGTTAAGTTCGCATGCTAATGCTACGTTAGCATGTTAATGCTAATGCTAAGTTAGCATGCTAATGCTACGTTAGCATGCTAATGTAACGTTAGCATGCTAATGCTAAGTTTTTTTTTTATTTTTATTTTTTTAATTTTTTTTTTTATTTTTATTTTTTTTAATTTTTTTTTTTTTTTTTTCTTTTTTTTTTTTTTTTTAAATTTTTTTTTTTTTTCCTAATGCTAAGTTTAGCATGCTAATGCTACCTTAGCATGCTAATGCTAAGTTAGCATGTTAATGCTAATGCTAAGTTAGCATGCTAATGCTAAGTTAGCATGCTAATGCTAATGTTAGCTTAGCATGCTAATGATCATGCTAAGTTAGCACGCTAATGCTAATGTTAGCTTAGCATGCTAATCCTCCTGCAAAGTTAACGTGTAGGAAGTGACCCAGAGTGCGTTCGGCTTTCCGCCTTGCGAGAGTCAGCAGTCACATCCAAAATTTCCACGGGAAATTTTTTTTTCTAGTTATGTGACTGCTGCGAAGCAGTCACATATTAGTATCCATCCAGGAAAAGCGTTTATTATTATTATTATTATGTCTTATTCTTCACATTTTTTCAGACGAAATGCGGGTCGTACCGTAGAACGTACCGGCACAAGTGAGGTATCAAAAGATGCGTCTCGATTTGACTCGGCGGGGTACCATTTTTTTTCGGAATTTCGAGTTACCATGGCGACGCAATTCCCCAAAAAACCCCCCAAAAAGTCCCATAGGAATGAATGGAGAAGGGGAAAAAACCTCCACAAATTTAACACCTTTTTCGAAGCCACGCTGCGCGCACATACATTGACCGACCGAGACGATTTTTAGCTCATTTTGTTGCAATTTTTCCCATCTTTAGCTCTGTGTTGAAATTTTTTTTAAGAAATGTAAGCGCTCCCTCCTGTGCGGGTTCAAAGACAGGGTGTGAAATGAAGAAAAAGAGGCTCTTTACATTAGTGTGTATTGCGTTTGCTAGAGTGGAGCAATCAGCGCTAGAGTGGAGAGACAAAAAAAATTCTTTCGAAAAATTTCACTTCAACTCGTGACCGTGGCCACAATATTTGCTCAGTAAACATCACATTTGGATATTTTGTAGTCACAAGGGTCTTCTTTCTGACAAACCCACTTTTGTGCGGCTAAGGTGTCATTTAGTACCTTTTATTTGACTTGAAGCGAGGGGAAGTCGCACTTTTTCGCCCATTGAGCCCCATGTTATTTTCGCCGCCTTTTTTTGTCATTTTTTTAAAAAGTCACACGTTTTCAACCTGCTCTAATTTGGTCATTTTTTATCCGATTTAAAAAACGAGAACATGCTTGCGTTCCCCAAAGCCTTGCCGTTCTAACGGGGCATTTCTGAAATCTGTATCTTAAACCGTTGAGTCGTGAGAGCCTTTTGTTCGAGGTGTGCGCTTTCTCATAGAACTCAATTGAAGCAAGCAAAATGTTCGCCCACCTGGTACTTAGGAAATGTGTGTGCGTGAATGCGCATATTTGTTAAAGTGACAGTAACCCATTTTCTGTTTAGTGATTATGGCTTAACTTCCACATTTCTTGATCAATTAAAACCATTCGAATTTTAAACTCTTCAGATCATTCCCTATTTTCGCTTAATAAAAAAAAATCAAAGCACAATATAATATTTTTGTTTATGAAATGTAATGTCATGAACTGCTATTTAAATGGTGCTTTTTGAGCTATTCTGCCCACTCTCTCACTTCTGCACAGCAACTGCCTCAGCCAATCAGAGCTGCTTGTTGTCATCCACGCCTGGAATTTCCCCACCACCGCCCACACACAGTGGCGGCCATCTTGGCCAGGGATTCTCACATTACTGTCCATACAGAGCGGCGGCCATCTTGGCCAGGGATTCTCACACTACTGTCCATACAGAGCGGCGGCCATCTTGGCCAGGGATTCTCACACTACTGCCCATACAGAGCGGGGGCCATCTTGGACAGGGATTCTCACACTACTGTCAATACAGAGCGGCGGCCATCTTGGCCAGGGATTCTCACACTACTGTCCATACAGAGCGGCGGCCATCTTGGCCAGGGATTCTCACACTACTGCCCATACAGAGCGGCGGCCATCTTGGCCAGGGATTCTCACACTACTGCCCACACAGAGTGGCGGCCATCTTGGCCAATTGTTGAGGTGCACCCAGGATTCTCGGCCTCTGCCCACATGGAGCGGCGGCCATTTTGGTCATTTTTTTTTATTTTATTTTTTTTTTTTTTCACTCACTCACACAAACACGCACACAATCAAACATGGTCTCCCAGGTGGGGAAGCGAACCCACGCCAACCGGCACCGAAGGTAAGTGACGGTTCCACTCCTCCACCCAGAGCCCCCATTTTGGTCAATTGATTAGCTAGGCCAGGGACTTCAGCACCACTGCACACACACAGAGTGGCGGCCATCTTGTCCAATTGTTGAGGTGCACCCAGGATTCTCGGCCCCTGAGTGGCGGCCATCTTGGCCAATTGATTAGGTATGACAGGGATTGACCTAATTTCAACAGGAAGTGACCCAGACAGACCTAAATTCAACAGGAAGTGACTTAATTTCAGTAGGAAATGACCTAAAATGACCTGATATCAACAGGAAGTGACTTAATTTGAACAGGAAGTGACCTAATTTCAACAGGAAGTGACCCAGACTGACCTAAAATCTACAGGAAGTGACCCGATTTCAACAGGAAGTGACCTAATATCAACAGGAAGTGACCCGACTTCAACAGGAAGTGACCTGATTTCACCAGGAAGTGAGCATGCTAGTGCTAAGTTAGCATGCTAATGTTAGCTGAGCATGCTAATGTTACGTTAGCATGCTAATGCTAAGTTTTTTTTTAATTTTTTATTTTTTATTTTTTTTTAATTTTTTTTTTTTAATTTTTTTTTTTTTTTTTAAATTTTTTTTTTTTTTTTTATTTTATTTTTTTTTAATTTTTTTTTTTTTTTTTCCTAATGCTAAGTTTAGCATGCTAATGCTACGTTAGCATGCTAATGCTAAGTTAGCATGTTAATGCTAATGCTAAGTTAGCATGCTAATGCTAAGTTAGCATGCTAATGCTAATGTTAGCTTAGCATGCTAATGATCATGCTAAGTTAGCACGCTAATGCTAATGTTAGCTTAGCATGCTAATCCTCCTGCAAAGTTAACATGTAGGAAGTGACCCAGAGTGCGTTCGGCTTTCCGCCTTGCGAGAGTCAGCAGTCACATCCAAAATTTCCACGGGAAATTTTTTTTTTCTAGTTATTATTACGTCTTATTCTTCACATTTTTTCAGACGAAATGCGGGTCGTACCGTTGATCGTACCGGCGCAAGTGAGGTATCAAAAGATGCGTCTCGATCTGACTCGGCGGGGAACCATTTTTTTTCGGAATTTCGAGTTACCATGGCGACGCAATTTCCCAAAAACCCCGCCAAAAAGTCCCATAGGAATGAATGGAGAAGGGAAAAAAACATCGACAAATTTAACACCTTTTTCGAAGCCACGCTGCGCGCACATACATTGACCGACCGAGACGATTTTTAGCTCATTTTGTTGCAATTTTTCCCATCTTTAGCTCTGTGTCGAAATTTTTTTTAAGAAATGTAAGCGCTCCCTCCTGTGCGGGTTCAAAGACAGGGTGTGAAATGAAGAAAAAAAGGCGTTTTACATTAGTGTGTATTGCGTTTGCTAGAGTGGAGCAATCAGCGCTAGAGTGTAGAGACAAAAAAAATTCTTTCGAAAAATTTCACTTCAACTCGTCACCGTGGCCACAATATTTGCTCAGTAAACATCAAATTTGGATATTTTGTAGTCACAAGGGTCTTCTTTCTGACAAACCCACTTTTGTGCGGCAAAGGTGTCATTTAGTACCTTTTATTTGACTTGAAGCGAGGGGAAGTCGCACTTTTTCGCCCATTGAGCCCCATGTTATTTTCGCCACCTTTTTTTGTCATTTTTTTTAAAGTCGCACGTTTTCAACCTGCTCTAATTTGGTCATTTTTTTATCCGATTTAAAAAATGAGAACATGCTTGCGTTCCCCAAAGCCTTGCCGTTCTAACGGGGCATGTCTGAAATCTGTATCTTAAACCGTTGAGTCGTGAGAGCCTTTTGTTCGAGGTGTGCGCTTTCTCATAGAACTCAATTGAAGCAAAATGTTCGCCCACCTGGTAATTACGAAATGTGTGTGCGTGAATGCGCATATTTGTTAAAGTGACAGTAACCCATTTTCAGTTTAGTGATTATGGCTTAACTTCCACATTTCTTGATCAATTAATGCTAACTTTGCAGAACGGACCAGTGCATTCGGCTTTCCACCTTGCAAGAGTCAGCAGTCACATCCAAAATTTCCACGGGAAATTTTTTTTTCTAGTTATGTGACTGCTGCGAAGCAGTCACATATTAGTATCCATCCAGGAAAAGCGTTTATTATTATTATTATTATGTCTTATTCTTCACATTTTTTCAGACGAAATGCGGGTCGTACCGTAGAACGTACCGGCACAAGTGAGGTATCAAAAGATGCGTCTCGATTTGACTCGGCGGGGTACCATTTTTTTTCGGAATTTCGAGTTACCATGGCGACGCAATTCCCCAAAAAAACCCCCAAAAAGTCCCATAGGAATGAATGGAGAAGGGGAAAAAACCTCCACAAATTTAACACCTTTTTCGAAGCCACGCTGCGCGCACATACATTGACCGACCGAGACGATTTTTAGCTCATTTTGTTGCAATTTTTCCCATCTTTAGCTCTGTGTTGAAATTTTTTTTAAGAAATGTAAGCGCTCCCTCCTGTGCGGGTTCAAAGACAGGGTGTGAAATGAAGAAAAAGAGGCTCTTTCCATTAGTGTGTATTGCGTTTGCTAGAGTGGAGCAATCAGCGCTAGAGTGGAGAGACAAAAAAAAAAAAATTCTTTCGAAAAATTTCACTTCAACTCGTCACCGTGGCCACAATATTTGCTCAGTAAACATCACATTTGGATATTTTGTAGTCACAAGGGTCTTCTTTCTGACAAACCCACTTTTGTGCGGCAAAGGTGTCATTTAGTACCTTTTATTTGACTTGAAGCGAGGGGAAGTCGCACTTTTTCGCCCATTGAGCCCCATGTTATTTTCGCCGCCTTTTTTTGTCATTTTTTTAAAAGTCACACGTTTTCAACCTGCTCTAATTTGGTCATTTTTTATCCGATTTAAAAAATGAGAACATGATTGCGTTCCCCAAAGCCTTGCCGTTCTAACGGGGCATTTCTGAAATCTGCATCTTAAACCGTTGAGTCGTGAGAGCCTTTTGTTCGAGGTGTGCGCTTTCTCATAGAACTCAATTGAAGCAAAATGTTCGCCCACCTGGTAATTACGAAATGTGTGTGCGTGAATGCGCATATTTGTTAAAGTGACAGTAACCCATTTTCAGTTTATTGATTATGGCTTAACTTCCACATTTCTTGATCAATTAAAACCATTCAAATTTTAAACTCTTCAGATCATTCCCTACTTTCGCTTAATGAAAAAAAATCAAAGCACAATATTATATTTTTGTTTATGAAATGTAATGTAATGAACTGCTATTTAAATGGTGCTTTTTGAGCTATTCTGCCCACTCTCTCACTTCTGCACAGCAACTGCCTCAGCCAATCAGAGCTGCTTGTTGCAAAGTTTTTTTTTTTTGTTTTTTTTTTTTTTTTTTTTTTTTCTTTGTTTTTTTTTTTAAATTTTTTTTTTCTTTTTTCCTAATGCTAAGTTTAGCATGCTAATGCTACGTTAGCATGCTAATGCTAAGTTAGCATGTTAATGCTAATGCTAAGTTAGCATGCTAATGTTAAGTTCGCATGCTAATGCTACGTTAGCATGTTAATGCTAATGCTAAGTTAGCATGCTAATGCTACGTTAGCATGCTAATGTAACGTTAGCATGCTAATGCTAAGTTTTTTTTTTATTTTTATTTTTTTAATTTTTTTTTTTATTTTTATTTTTTTTAATTTTTTTTTTTTTTTTTTCTTTTTTTTTTTTTTTTTAAATTTTTTTTTTTTTTCCTAATGCTAAGTTTAGCATGCTAATGCTACCTTAGCATGCTAATGCTAAGTTAGCATGTTAATGCTAATGCTAAGTTAGCATGCTAATGCTAAGTTAGCATGCTAATGCTAATGTTAGCTTAGCATGCTAATGATCATGCTAAGTTAGCACGCTAATGCTAATGTTAGCTTAGCATGCTAATCCTCCTGCAAAGTTAACGTGTAGGAAGTGACCCAGAGTGCGTTCGGCTTTCCGCCTTGCGAGAGTCAGCAGTCACATCCAAAATTTCCACGGGAAATTTTTTTTTCTAGTTATGTGACTGCTGCAAAGCAGTCACATATTAGTATCCATCCAGGAAAAGCGTTTATTATTATTATTTTTATTATTACGTCTTATTCTTCACATTTTTTCAGACGAAATACGGGTCGTACCGTAGAACCTACCGGCACAAGTGAGGTGTCAAAAGATGCGTCTCGATTTGACTCGGCGGGGTACCATTTTTTTTCGGAATTTCGAGTTACCATGGCGACGCAATTCCCCAAAAACCCCCCCAAAAAGTCCCATAGGAATGAATGGAGAAGGGGGGAAATTTAACACCTTTTTCGAAGCCACGCTGCGCGCACATACATTGACCGACCGAGACGATTTTTAGCTCATTTTGTTGCAATTTTTCCCATCTTTAGCTCTGTGTTGAAATTCTTTTTAAGAACTGTAAGCGCTCCCTCCTGTGCGGGTTCAAAGACAGGGTGTGAAATGAAGAAAAAGAGGCTCTTTACATTAGTGTGTATTGCGTTTGCTAGAGTGGAGCAATCAGCGCTAGAGTGGAGAGACAAAAAAAATTCTTTAGAAAAATTTCACTTCAACTCGTCACCGTGGCCACAATATTTGCTCAGTAAACCTCACATTTGGATATTTTGTAGTCACAAGGGTCTTCTTTCTGACAAACCCACTTTTGTGCGGCTAAGGTGTCATTTAGTACCTTTTATTTGACTTGAAGCGAGGGGAAGTCGCACTTTTTCGCCCATTGAGCCCCATGTTATTTTCGCCGCCTTTTTTTGTCATTTTTTTTAAAAGTCACACGTTTTCAACCTGCTCTAATTTGGTCATTTTTTATCCGATTTAAAAAATGAGAACATGCTTGCGTTCCCCAAAGCCTTGCCGTTCTAACGGGGCATTTCTGAAATCTGTATCTTAAACCGTTCAGTCGTGAGAGCCTTTTGTTCGAGGTGTGCGCTTTCTCATAGAACTCAATTGAAGCAAGCAAAATGTTCGCCCACCTGGTACTTAGGAAATGTGTGTGCGTGAATGCGCATATTTGTTAAAGTGACAGTAACCCATTTTCAGTTTAGTGATTATGGCTTAACTTCCACATTTCTTGATCAATTAAAACCATTCGAATTTTAAACTCTTCAGATCATTCCCTATTTTCGCTTAATAAAAAAAAATCAAAGCACAATATAATATTTTTGTTTATGAAATGTAATGTAATGAACTGCTATTTAAATGGTGCTTTTTGAGCTATTCTGCCCACTCTCTCACTTCTGCACAGCAACTGCCTCAGCCAATCAGAGCTGCTTGTTGTCATCCACGCCTGGAATTTCCCCACCACCGCCCACACACAGTGGCGGCCATCTTGGCCAATTGTTGAGGTGCACCCAGGATTCTCGGCCTCTGCCCACATGGAGCGGCGGCCATTTTGGTCAATTGATTAGCTAGGCCAGGGACTTCAGCACCACTGCACACACACAGAGTGGCGGCCATCTTGTCCAATTGTTGAGGTGCACCCAGGATTCTCGGCCCCTGAGTGGCGGCCATCTTGGCCAATTGATTAGGTATGACAGGGATTGACCTAATTTCAACAGGAAGTGACCCAGACAGACCTAAATTCAACAGGAAGTGACTTAATTTCAGTAGGAAATGACCTAAAATGACCTGATATCAACAGGAAGTGACTTAATTTGAACAGGAAGTGACCTAATTTCAACAGGAAGTGACCCAGACTGACCTAAAATCTACAGGAAGTGACCTAATATCAACAGGAAGTGACCCGACTTCAACAGGAAGTGACCTGATTTCACCAGGAAGTGAGCATGCTAGTGCTAAGTTAGCATGCTAATGTTAGCTGAGCATGCTAATGTTACGTTAGCATGCTAATGCTAAGTTTTTTTTTAATTTTTTATTTTTTTATTTTTTTTTATTATTTTTTTTTTAATTATAATTTTTTTTTTTTAATTTTTCTTTTTTTAATTTTTTTTTTTTTTAATTTTTTTTTTTTTAAATTTTTTTTTCCTAATGCTAAGTTTAGCATGCTAATGCTACGTTAGCATGCTAATGCTAAGTTAGCATGTTAATGCTAATGCTACGTTAGCATGCTAATGCTAATGTTAGCTTAGCATGCTAATGATCATGCTAAGTTAGCACGCTAATGCTAATGTTAGCTTAGCATGCTAATCCTCCTGCAAAGTTAACGTGTAGGAAGTGCCCCAGAGTGCGTTCGGCTTTCCGCCTTGCGAGAGTCAGCAGTCACATCCAAAATTTCCACGGGAAATTTTTTTTTTCTAGTTATGTGACTGCTGCCCGCAAAGCAGTAGCGAAGCTACTGCTGCGGAGCAGTCACATATTACTATCCAGAAAAAAAGCGTTTATTTTTCTTATTTTTCTTTATTAACCGGAATTTTTCAGACAAAATGCGGGTCGTACCGTTGAACGTACCGGCACAAGTGAGGTATCAAAAGATGCGTCTCGATCTGACTCGGCGGGGTACCATTTTTTTTCGGAATTTCGAGTTACCATGGCGACGCAATTTCCCAAAAACCCCGCCAAAAAGTCCCATAGGAATGAATGGAGAAGGGGAAAAAACATCGACAAATTTAACACCTTTTTCGAAGCCACGCTGCGCGCACATACATTGACCGACCGAGACGATTTTTAGCTCATTTTGTTGCAATTTTTCCCATCTTTAGCTCTGTGTCGAAATTTTTTTTAAGAAATGTAAGCGCTCCCTCCTGTGCGGGTTGAAAGACAGGGTGTGAAATGAAGAAAAAAAGGCGTTTTACATTAGTGTGTATTGCGTTTGCTAGAGTGGAGCAATCAGCGCTAGAGTGTAGAGACAAAAAAAATTCTTTCGAAAAATTTCACTTCAACTCGTCACCGTGGCCACAATATTTGCTCAGTAAACATCAAATTTGGATATTTTGTAGTCACAAGGGTCTTCTTTCTGACAAACCCACTTTTGTGCGGCAAAGGTGTCATTTAGTACCTTTTATTTGACTTGAAGCGAGGGGAAGTCGCACTTTTTCGCCCATTGAGTCCCATGTTATTTTCGCCGCCTTTTTTTGTCATTTTTTTTAAAAGTCACACGTTTTCAACCTGCTCTAATTTGCTCATTTTTTATCCGATTTAAAAAATTACAACATGCTTGCGTTCCCCAAAGCCTTGCCGTTCTAACGGGGCATTTCTGAAATCTGTATCTTAATCCGTTGAGTCGTGAGAGCCTTTTGTTCGAGGTGTGCGCTTTCTCATAGAACTCTATTGAAGCAAAATGTTCGCCCACCTGGTAATTACGAAATGTGTGTGCGTGAATGCGCATATTTGTTAAAGTGACAGTAACCCATTTTCAGTTTATTGATTATGGCTTAACTTCCACATTTCTTGATCAATTAAAACCATTCAAATTTTAAACTCTTCAGATCATTCCCTATTTTCGCTTAATGAAAAAAAATCAAAGCACAATATTATATTTTTGTTTATGAAATGTAATGTAATGAACTGCTATTTAAATGGTGCTTTTTGAGCTATTCTGCCCACTCTCTCACTTCTGCACAGCAACTGCCTCAGCCAATCAGAGCTGCTTGTTGTCATGTACGCCTGGAATTTCCCCACCACCGCCCACATACAGTGGCGGCCATCTTGGCCAGGGATTCTCACATTACTGTCCATACAGAGCGGCGGCCATCTTGGCCAGGGATTCTCACACTACTGCCCATATAGAGCGGCAGCCATCTTGGCCAGGGATTCTCACACTACTGCCCATATAGAGCGGCGGCCATCTTGGCCAGGGATTCTCACATTACTGTCCATACAGAGCGGCGGCCATCTTGGCCAGGGATTCTCACACTACTGCCCAATCAGAGCGGCGGCCATCTTGGCCAATTGATTAGCTTGGCCAGGGATTCTCACACTACTGTCCATACAGAGCGGCGGCCATCTTGGCCAATTGATTGGCTTGGCCAGGGATTCTCACACTACTGCCCATACAGAGCGGGGGCCATCTTGGACAGGGATTCTCACACTACTGTCAATACAGAGCGGCGGCCATCTTGGCCAGGGATTCTCACACTACTGTCCATACAGAGCGGCGGCCATCTTGGCCAGGGATTCTCACACTACTGCCCAATCAGAGCGGCGGCCATCTTGGCCAATTGATTAGCTTGGCCAGGGATTCTCACACTACTGTCCATACAGAGCGGCGGCCATCTTGGCCAATTGATTGGCTAGGCCAGGGATTCTCACACTACTGCCCACACAGAGTGGCGGCCATTTTGGCCAATTGTTGAGGTGCACCCAGGATTCTCGGCCTCTGCCCGCATGGAGCGGCGGCCATTTTGGTCAATTGATTAGCAAGGCCAGGGATTCTCACACTACTGCCCACATACAGCGGCGGCCATCTTGGCCAATTGATTAGCTTGGCCAGGGATTCTCACACTACTGTCCACACAGAGTGGCGGCCATCTTATCCAATTGTTGAGGTGGACCCAGGATTCTCGGCCCCTGAGTGGCGGCCATCTTGGCCAATTGATTAGGAATTACAGGGATTGACCTAATTTCAACAGGAAGTGACCCAGACAGACCAAAATTCAACAGGAAGTGACTTAATTTCAGCAGGAAATGACCTAAAAATGACCTGATATCAACAGGAAGTGACTTAATTTGAACAGGAAGTGACTTAATTTCAACAGGAAGTGACCCAGAACTGACCTAAAATCAACAGGAAGTGACCCAATTTCAACAGGAAGTGACCTAATATCAACAGGAAGTGACCCGATTTCAACAGGAAGTGACCTAATATCAACAGGAAGTGACCCAATCTCAATAGGAAGTGACCTGATTTCAACAGGAAGTGACCTGAAATCAACAGGAAGTGAGCATGCTAGTGCTAAGTTAGCATGTTAATGTTAGCTTAGGATGCTAATGCTAGGTTAGCATGTTAATGCTAACTTAGCATGCTAATGCTAATGCTAACTTAGCATGCTAATGCTAATGTTAAGTTAGCATGCTAATGCTTCGTTAGCATGCTAATGCTAAGTTAGCATGCTAATGCTAATGCTAAGTTAGCATGCTAATGCTAAGTTAGCATGCTAATGCTAATGCTAAGTTAGCATGCTAATGCTACGTTAGCATGCTAATGCTAAGTTAGCATGCTAATGCTAAGTTAGCATGCTAATGCTAATGCTAAGTTAGCATGCTAATGCTAATGCTACATTAGCATGCTAATGCTAAGTTAGCATGCTAATGCTAAGTTAGCATGCTAATGCTAATGCTAAGTTAGCATGCTAATGCTACATTAGCATGCTAATGCTAAGTTAGCATGCTAATGCTAATGCTAAGTTAGCATGCTAATGCTAAGTTAGCACGTTAATGCTAATGTTAGCTTAGCATGCTAATCCTCATGCAAAGTTAACATGTAGGAAGTGACCCAGAACGGACCAGTGCATTCGGCTTTCCACCTTGCAAGAGTCAGCAGTCACATCCAAAATTTCCGCGGGAATTTTTCTAGTTCTTATTATTTTACTTTATTCTTCACATTTTTTTCAGACGAAATGCGGGTCGTACCGTAGAACCTACCGGCACAAGTGAGGTGTCAAAAGATGCGTCTCGATCTGACTCGGCGGGGAACCATTTTTTTTCGGAATTTCGAGTTACCATGGCGACGCAATTCCCCAAAAACCCCCCCAAAAAGTCCCATAGGAATGAATGGAGAAGGGGAAAAAACCTCCACAAATTTAACACCTTTTTCGAAGCCACGCTGCGCGCACATACATTGACCGACCGAGACGATTTTTAGCTCATTTTGTTGCAATTTTTCCCATCTTTAGCTCTGTGTTGAAATTTTTTTTAAGAAATGTAAGCGCTCCCTCCTGTGCGGGTTCAAAGACAGGGTGTGAAATGAAGAAAAAGAGGCTCTTTACATTAGTGTGTATTGCGTTTGCTAGAGTGGAGCAATCAGCGCTAGAGTGGAGAGACAAAAAAAATTCTTTCCAAAAATTTCACTTCAACTCGTCACCGTGGCCACAATATTTGCTCAGTAAACATCACATTTGGATATTTTGTAGTCACAAGGGTCTTCTTTCTGACAAACCCACTTTTGTGCGGCTAAGGTGTCATTTAGTACCTTTTATTTGACTTGAAGCGAGGGGAAGTCGCACTTTTTCGCCCATTGAGCCCCATGTTATTTTCGCCGCATTTTTTTGTCATTTTTTTTTTTTTAAAAGTCACACGTTTTCAACCTGCTCTAATTTGGTCATTTTTTATCCGATTTAAAAAATGAGAACATGCTTGCGTTCCCCAAAGCCTTGCCGTTCTAACGGGGCATTTCTGAAATCTGTATCTTAAACCGTTGAGTCGTGAGAGCCTTTTGTTCGAGGTGTGCGCTTTCTCATAGAACTCAATTGAAGCAAGCAAAATGTTCGCCCACCTGGTACTTAGGAAATGTGTGTGCGTGAATGCGCATATTTGTTAAAGTGACAGTAACCCATTTTCAGTTTAGTGATTATGGCTTAACTTCCACATTTCTTGATCAATTAAAACCATTCGAATTTTAAACTCTTCAGATCATTCCCTATTTTCGCTTAATAAAAAAAAATCAAAGCACAATATAATATTTTTGTTTATGAAATG
The DNA here is from genome assembly GCF_051991245.1 of Festucalex cinctus. Classification (NCBI taxonomy): domain Eukaryota; kingdom Metazoa; phylum Chordata; class Actinopteri; order Syngnathiformes; family Syngnathidae; genus Festucalex; species Festucalex cinctus. Next base: position 50,305,674 of record NC_135411.1, read on the forward strand.
TAATGTAATGAACTGCTATTTAAATGGTGCTTTTTGAGCTATTCTGCCCACTCTCTCACTTCTGCACAGCAACTGCCTCAGCCAATCAGAGCTGCTTGTTGTCATCCACGCCTGGAATTTCCCCACCACCGCCCACACACAGTGGCGGCCATCTTGGCCAGGGATTCTCACATTACTGTCCATACAGAGCGGCGGCCATCTTGGCCAGGGATTCTCACACTACTGTCCATACAGAGCGGCGGCCATCTTGGCCAGGGATTCTCACACTACTGCCCATACAGAGCGGCGGCCATCTTGGACAGGGATTCTCACACTACTGTCAATACAGAGCGGCGGCCATCTTGGCCAGGGATTCTCACACTACTGTCCATACAGAGCGGCGGCCATCTTGGCCAGGGATTCTCACACTACTGTCCATACAGAGCGGCGGCCATCTTGGCCAGGGATTCTCACACTACTGCCCATACAGAGCGGCGGCCATCTTGGCCAGGGATTCTCACACTACTGCCCACACAGAGTGGCGGCCATCTTGGCCAATTGTTGAGGTGCACCCAGGATTCTCGGCCTCTGCCCACATGGAGCGGCGGCCAAAAAAATAAATTAAAAAAAATAAAACATGGAGCGGCGGCCATTTTGGTCAATTGATTAGCTAGGCCAGGGACTTCAGCACCACTGCACACACACAGAGTGGCGGCCATTTTGGTCAATTGATTAGCTAGGCCAGGGACTTCAGCACCACTGCACACACACAGAGTGGCGGCCATCTTGTCCAATTGTTGAGGTGCACCCAGGATTCTCGGCCCCTGAGTGGCGGCCATCTTGGCCAATTGATTAGGTATGACAGGGATTGACCTAATTTCAACAGGAAGTGACCTGATTTCACCAGGAAGTGAGCATGCTAGTGCTAAGTTAGCATGCTAATGTTAGCTGAGCATGCTAATGTTACGTTAGCATGCTAATGCTAAGTTTTTTTTTAATTTTTTATTTTTTTTTTTTTTTTACAATTTTTTTTTTTTTTAATTTTTTTTTTTTTTTTAATTTTTTTTTTTTTTTAATTTTTTTTTTTTTTAATTTTTTTTTTTCCTAATGCTAAATTTAGCATGCTAATGCTACGTTAGCATGCTAATGCTAAGTTAGCATGTTAATGCTAAGTTAAAATGCTAATGCTAAGTTAGCATGCTAATGCTAATGTTAGCTTAGCATGCTAATGATCATGCTAAGTTAGCACGCTAATGCTAATGTTAGCTTAGCATGCTAATCCTCCTGCAAAGTTAACATGTAGGAAGTGACCCAGAGTGCATTCGGCTTTCCGCCTTGCGAGAGTCAGCAGTCACATCCAAAATTTCCACGGGAAATTTTTTTTTTCTAGTTATTATTATTATTATTATGTCTTATTCTTCACATTTTTTCAGACGAAATGCGGGTCGTACCGTAGAACGTACCGGCACAAGTGAGGTATCAAAAGATGCGTCTCGATTTGACTCGGCGGGGTACCATTTTTTTTCGGAATTTCGAGTTACCATGGCGACGCAATTCCCCAAAAAACCCCCCAAAAAGTCCCATAGGAATGAATGGAGAAGGGGAAAAAACCTCCACAAATTTAACACCTTTTTCGAAGCCACGCTGCGCGCACATACATTGACCGACCGAGACGATTTTTAGCTCATTTTGTTGCAATTTTTCCCATCTTTAGCTCTGTGTTGAAATTTTTTTTAAGAAATGTAAGCGCTCCCTCCTGTGCGGGTTCAAAGACAGGGTGTGAAATGAAGAAAAAGAGGCTCTTTCCATTAGTGTGTATTGCGTTTGCTAGAGTGGAGCAATCAGCGCTAGAGTGGAGAGACAAAAAAAATTCTTTCCAAAAATTTCACTTCAACTCGTCACCGTGGCCACAATATTTGCTCAGTAAACATCAAATTTGGATATTTTGTAGTCACAAGGGTCTTCTTTCTGACAAACCCACTTTTGTGCGGCAAAGGTGTCATTTAGTACCTTTTATTTGACTTGAAGCGAGGGGAAGTCGCACTTTTTCGCCCATTGAGCCCCATGTTATTTTCGCCGCCTTTTTTTGTCATTTTTTTTAAAAGTCACACGTTTTCAACCTGCTCTAATTTGGTCATTTTTTATCCGATTTAAAAGATGAGAACATGCTTGCGTTCCCCAAAGCCTTGCCGTTCTAACGGGGCATTTCTGAAATCTGTATCTTAAACCGTTCAGTCGTGAGAGCCTTTTGTTCGAGGTGTGCGCTTTCTCATAGAACTCAATTGAAGCAAGCAAAATGTTCGCCCACCTGGTACTTAGGAAATGTGTGTGCGTGAATGCGCATATTTGTTAAAGTGACAGTAACCCATTTTCAGTTTAGTGATTATGGCTTAACTTCCACATTTCTTGATCAATTAAAACCATTCGAATTTTAAACTCTTCAGATCATTCCCTATTTTCGCTTAATAAAAAAAAATCAAAGCACAATATAATATTTTTGTTTATGAAATGTAATGTAATGAACTGCTATTTAAATGGTGCTTTTTGAGCTATTCTGCCCACTCTCTCACTTCTGCACAGCAACTGCCTCAAGCATGCTAATGTTACGTTAGCATGCTAATGCTAAGTTTTTTTTTTCTTTTTTATTTTTTTATTTTTTTTTTCTTTTTTTTTTTTTTATTATTTTTTTTTTCTTTTTTTTTTTTTTTAATTTTTTTTTTTCCTAATGCTAAGTTTAGCATGCTAATGCTACGTTAGCATGCTAATGCTAAGTTAGCATGTTAATGCTAATGCTAAGTTAGCATGCTAATGTTACGTTAGCATGCTAATGCTAAGTTTTTTTTTTATTTTTATTTTTTTATTTTTTTTTTTTATTATTATTTTTTATTTTTATTTTTATTTTTTTTTATTTTATTTATTTTTTTTTTTTATTTTTTTTTTTCCTAATGCTAAGTTTAGCATGCTAATGCTACGTTAGCATGCTAATGCTAAGTTAGCATGTTAATGCTAATGCTAAGTTAGCATGGTAATGCTAAGTTAGCATGCTAATGCTAATGTTAGCTTAGCATGCTAATGATCATGCTAAGTTAGCACGCTAATGCTAATGTTAGCTTAGCATGCTAATCCTCCTGCAAAGTTAACATGTAGTAAGTGACCCAGAGTGCATTCGGCTTTCCGCCTTGCAAGAGTCAGCAGTCACATCCAAAATTTCCACGGGAAATTTTTTTTTTCTAGTTATGTGACTGCTGCGAAGCAGTCACATATTAGTATCCATCCAGGAAAAGCGTTTATTATGTGACTGCTGCGAAGCAGTCACATATTAGTATCCATCCAGGAAAAGCGTTTATTATTATTATTATTATGTCTTATTCTTCACATTTTTTCAGACGAAATGCGGGTCGTACCGTAGAACGTACCGGCACAAGTGAGGTATCAAAAGATGCGTCTCGATTTGACTCGGCGGGGTACCATTTTTTTTCGGAATTTCGAGTTACCATGGCGACGCAATTCCCCAAAAAACCCCCCAAAAAGTCCCATAGGAATGAATGGAGAAGGGGAAAAAACCTCCACAAATTTAACACCTTTTTCGAAGCCACGCTGCGCGCACATACATTGACCGACCGAGACGATTTTTAGCTCATTTTGTTGCAATTTTTCCCATCTTTAGCTCTGTGTTGAAATTTTTTTTAAGAAATGTAAGCGCTCCCTCCTGTGCGGGTTCAAAGACAGGGTGTGAAATGAAGAAAAAGAGGCTCTTTACATTAGTGTGTATTGCGTTTGCTAGAGTGGAGCAATCAGCGCTAGAGTGGAGAGACAAAAAAAATTCTTTCGAAAAATTTCACTTCAACTCGTGACCGTGGCCACAATATTTGCTCAGTAAACATCACATTTGGATATTTTGTAGTCACAAGGGTCTTCTTTCTGACAAACCCACTTTTGTGCGGCTAAGGTGTCATTTAGTACCTTTTATTTGACTTGAAGCGAGGGGAAGTCGCACTTTTTCGCCCATTGAGCCCCATGTTATTTTCGCCGCCTTTTTTTGTCATTTTTTTAAAAAGTCACACGTTTTCAACCTGCTCTAATTTGGTCATTTTTTATCCGATTTAAAAAACGAGAACATGCTTGCGTTCCCCAAAGCCTTGCCGTTCTAACGGGGCATTTCTGAAATCTGTATCTTAAACCGTTGAGTCGTGAGAGCCTTTTGTTCGAGGTGTGCGCTTTCTCATAGAACTCAATTGAAGCAAGCAAAATGTTCGCCCACCTGGTACTTAGGAAATGTGTGTGCGTGAATGCGCATATTTGTTAAAGTGACAGTAACCCATTTTCTGTTTAGTGATTATGGCTTAACTTCCACATTTCTTGATCAATTAAAACCATTCGAATTTTAAACTCTTCAGATCATTCCCTATTTTCGCTTAATAAAAAAAAATCAAAGCACAATATAATATTTTTGTTTATGAAATGTAATGTCATGAACTGCTATTTAAATGGTGCTTTTTGAGCTATTCTGCCCACTCTCTCACTTCTGCACAGCAACTGCCTCAGCCAATCAGAGCTGCTTGTTGTCATCCACGCCTGGAATTTCCCCACCACCGCCCACACACAGTGGCGGCCATCTTGGCCAGGGATTCTCACATTACTGTCCATACAGAGCGGCGGCCATCTTGGCCAGGGATTCTCACACTACTGTCCATACAGAGCGGCGGCCATCTTGGCCAGGGATTCTCACACTACTGCCCATACAGAGCGGGGGCCATCTTGGACAGGGATTCTCACACTACTGTCAATACAGAGCGGCGGCCATCTTGGCCAGGGATTCTCACACTACTGTCCATACAGAGCGGCGGCCATCTTGGCCAGGGATTCTCACACTACTGCCCATACAGAGCGGCGGCCATCTTGGCCAGGGATTCTCACACTACTGCCCACACAGAGTGGCGGCCATCTTGGCCAATTGTTGAGGTGCACCCAGGATTCTCGGCCTCTGCCCACATGGAGCGGCGGCCATTTTGGTCATTTTTTTTTATTTTATTTTTTTTTTTTTTCACTCACTCACACAAACACGCACACAATCAAACATGGTCTCCCAGGTGGGGAAGCGAACCCACGCCAACCGGCACCGAAGGTAAGTGACGGTTCCACTCCTCCACCCAGAGCCCCCATTTTGGTCAATTGATTAGCTAGGCCAGGGACTTCAGCACCACTGCACACACACAGAGTGGCGGCCATCTTGTCCAATTGTTGAGGTGCACCCAGGATTCTCGGCCCCTGAGTGGCGGCCATCTTGGCCAATTGATTAGGTATGACAGGGATTGACCTAATTTCAACAGGAAGTGACCCAGACAGACCTAAATTCAACAGGAAGTGACTTAATTTCAGTAGGAAATGACCTAAAATGACCTGATATCAACAGGAAGTGACTTAATTTGAACAGGAAGTGACCTAATTTCAACAGGAAGTGACCCAGACTGACCTAAAATCTACAGGAAGTGACCCGATTTCAACAGGAAGTGACCTAATATCAACAGGAAGTGACCCGACTTCAACAGGAAGTGACCTGATTTCACCAGGAAGTGAGCATGCTAGTGCTAAGTTAGCATGCTAATGTTAGCTGAGCATGCTAATGTTACGTTAGCATGCTAATGCTAAGTTTTTTTTTAATTTTTTATTTTTTATTTTTTTTTAATTTTTTTTTTTTAATTTTTTTTTTTTTTTTTAAATTTTTTTTTTTTTTTTTATTTTATTTTTTTTTAATTTTTTTTTTTTTTTTTCCTAATGCTAAGTTTAGCATGCTAATGCTACGTTAGCATGCTAATGCTAAGTTAGCATGTTAATGCTAATGCTAAGTTAGCATGCTAATGCTAAGTTAGCATGCTAATGCTAATGTTAGCTTAGCATGCTAATGATCATGCTAAGTTAGCACGCTAATGCTAATGTTAGCTTAGCATGCTAATCCTCCTGCAAAGTTAACATGTAGGAAGTGACCCAGAGTGCGTTCGGCTTTCCGCCTTGCGAGAGTCAGCAGTCACATCCAAAATTTCCACGGGAAATTTTTTTTTTCTAGTTATGTGACTGCTGCGAAGCAGTCACATATTAGTATCCATCCAGGAAAAGCGTTTATTATTATTATTATGTGACTGCTGCGAAGCAGTCACATATTAGTATCCATCCAGGAAAAGCGTTTATTATTATTATTATTATGTCTTATTCTTCACATTTTTTCAGACGAAATGCGGGTCGTACCGTAGAACGTACCGGCACAAGTGAGGTATCAAAAGATGCGTCTCGATTTGACTCGGCGGGGTACCATTTTTTTTCGGAATTTCGAGTTACCATGGCGACGCAATTCCCCAAAAAAACCCCCAAAAAGTCCCATAGGAATGAATGGAGAAGGGGAAAAAACCTCCACAAATTTAACACCTTTTTCGAAGCCACGCTGCGCGCACATACATTGACCGACCGAGACGATTTTTAGCTCATTTTGTTGCAATTTTTCCCATCTTTAGCTCTGTGTTGAAATTTTTTTTAAGAAATGTAAGCGCTCCCTCCTGTGCGGGTTCAAAGACAGGGTGTGAAATGAAGAAAAAGAGGCTCTTTCCATTAGTGTGTATTGCGTTTGCTAGAGTGGAGCAATCAGCGCTAGAGTGGAGAGACAAAAAAAAAAAAATTCTTTCGAAAAATTTCACTTCAACTCGTCACCGTGGCCACAATATTTGCTCAGTAAACATCACATTTGGATATTTTGTAGTCACAAGGGTCTTCTTTCTGACAAACCCACTTTTGTGCGGCAAAGGTGTCATTTAGTACCTTTTATTTGACTTGAAGCGAGGGGAAGTCGCACTTTTTCGCCCATTGAGCCCCATGTTATTTTCGCCGCCTTTTTTTGTCATTTTTTTAAAAGTCACACGTTTTCAACCTGCTCTAATTTGGTCATTTTTTATCCGATTTAAAAAATGAGAACATGATTGCGTTCCCCAAAGCCTTGCCGTTCTAACGGGGCATTTCTGAAATCTGCATCTTAAACCGTTGAGTCGTGAGAGCCTTTTGTTCGAGGTGTGCGCTTTCTCATAGAACTCAATTGAAGCAAAATGTTCGCCCACCTGGTAATTACGAAATGTGTGTGCGTGAATGCGCATATTTGTTAAAGTGACAGTAACCCATTTTCAGTTTATTGATTATGGCTTAACTTCCACATTTCTTGATCAATTAAAACCATTCAAATTTTAAACTCTTCAGATCATTCCCTACTTTCGCTTAATGAAAAAAAATCAAAGCACAATATTATATTTTTGTTTATGAAATGTAATGTAATGAACTGCTATTTAAATGGTGCTTTTTGAGCTATTCTGCCCACTCTCTCACTTCTGCACAGCAACTGCCTCAGCCAATCAGAGCTGCTTGTTGCAAAGTTTTTTTTTTTTGTTTTTTTTTTTTTTTTTTTTTTTTCTTTGTTTTTTTTTTTAAATTTTTTTTTTCTTTTTTCCTAATGCTAAGTTTAGCATGCTAATGCTACGTTAGCATGCTAATGCTAAGTTAGCATGTTAATGCTAATGCTAAGTTAGCATGCTAATGTTAAGTTCGCATGCTAATGCTACGTTAGCATGTTAATGCTAATGCTAAGTTAGCATGCTAATGCTACGTTAGCATGCTAATGTAACGTTAGCATGCTAATGCTAAGTTTTTTTTTTATTTTTATTTTTTTAATTTTTTTTTTTATTTTTATTTTTTTTAATTTTTTTTTTTTTTTTTTCTTTTTTTTTTTTTTTTTAAATTTTTTTTTTTTTTCCTAATGCTAAGTTTAGCATGCTAATGCTACCTTAGCATGCTAATGCTAAGTTAGCATGTTAATGCTAATGCTAAGTTAGCATGCTAATGCTAAGTTAGCATGCTAATGCTAATGTTAGCTTAGCATGCTAATGATCATGCTAAGTTAGCACGCTAATGCTAATGTTAGCTTAGCATGCTAATCCTCCTGCAAAGTTAACGTGTAGGAAGTGACCCAGAGTGCGTTCGGCTTTCCGCCTTGCGAGAGTCAGCAGTCACATCCAAAATTTCCACGGGAAATTTTTTTTTCTAGTTATGTGACTGCTGCGAAGCAGTCACATATTAGTATCCATCCAGGAAAAGCGTTTATTATTATTATTATTATGTCTTATTCTTCACATTTTTTCAGACGAAATGCGGGTCGTACCGTAGAACGTACCGGCACAAGTGAGGTATCAAAAGATGCGTCTCGATTTGACTCGGCGGGGTACCATTTTTTTTCGGAATTTCGAGTTACCATGGCGACGCAATTCCCCAAAAAACCCCCCAAAAAGTCCCATAGGAATGAATGGAGAAGGGGAAAAAACCTCCACAAATTTAACACCTTTTTCGAAGCCACGCTGCGCGCACATACATTGACCGACCGAGACGATTTTTAGCTCATTTTGTTGCAATTTTTCCCATCTTTAGCTCTGTGTTGAAATTTTTTTTAAGAAATGTAAGCGCTCCCTCCTGTGCGGGTTCAAAGACAGGGTGTGAAATGAAGAAAAAGAGGCTCTTTACATTAGTGTGTATTGCGTTTGCTAGAGTGGAGCAATCAGCGCTAGAGTGGAGAGACAAAAAAAATTCTTTCGAAAAATTTCACTTCAACTCGTGACCGTGGCCACAATATTTGCTCAGTAAACATCACATTTGGATATTTTGTAGTCACAAGGGTCTTCTTTCTGACAAACCCACTTTTGTGCGGCTAAGGTGTCATTTAGTACCTTTTATTTGACTTGAAGCGAGGGGAAGTCGCACTTTTTCGCCCATTGAGCCCCATGTTATTTTCGCCGCCTTTTTTTGTCATTTTTTTAAAAAGTCACACGTTTTCAACCTGCTCTAATTTGGTCATTTTTTATCCGATTTAAAAAACGAGAACATGCTTGCGTTCCCCAAAGCCTTGCCGTTCTAACGGGGCATTTCTGAAATCTGTATCTTAAACCGTTGAGTCGTGAGAGCCTTTTGTTCGAGGTGTGCGCTTTCTCATAGAACTCAATTGAAGCAAGCAAAATGTTCGCCCACCTGGTACTTAGGAAATGTGTGTGCGTGAATGCGCATATTTGTTAAAGTGACAGTAACCCATTTTCTGTTTAGTGATTATGGCTTAACTTCCACATTTCTTGATCAATTAAAACCATTCGAATTTTAAACTCTTCAGATCATTCCCTATTTTCGCTTAATAAAAAAAAATCAAAGCACAATATAATATTTTTGTTTATGAAATGTAATGTCATGAACTGCTATTTAAATGGTGCTTTTTGAGCTATTCTGCCCACTCTCTCACTTCTGCACAGCAACTGCCTCAGCCAATCAGAGCTGCTTGTTGTCATCCACGCCTGGAATTTCCCCACCACCGCCCACACACAGTGGCGGCCATCTTGGCCAGGGATTCTCACATTACTGTCCATACAGAGCGGCGGCCATCTTGGCCAGGGATTCTCACACTACTGTCCATACAGAGCGGCGGCCATCTTGGCCAGGGATTCTCACACTACTGCCCATACAGAGCGGGGGCCATCTTGGACAGGGATTCTCACACTACTGTCAATACAGAGCGGCGGCCATCTTGGCCAGGGATTCTCACACTACTGTCCATACAGAGCGGCGGCCATCTTGGCCAGGGATTCTCACACTACTGCCCATACAGAGCGGCGGCCATCTTGGCCAGGGATTCTCACACTACTGCCCACACAGAGTGGCGGCCATCTTGGCCAATTGTTGAGGTGCACCCAGGATTCTCGGCCTCTGCCCACATGGAGCGGCGGCCATTTTGGTCATTTTTTTTTTTTTTTTTTTTTTTTTTTTTCACTCACTCACACAAACACGCACACAATCAAACATGGTCTCCCAGGTGGGGAAGCGAACCCACGCCAACCGGCACCGAAGGTAAGTGACGGTTCCACTCCTCCACCCAGAGCCCCCATTTTGGTCAATTGATTAGCTAGGCCAGGGACTTCAGCACCACTGCACACACACAGAGTGGCGGCCATCTTGTCCAATTGTTGAGGTGCACCCAGGATTCTCGGCCCCTGAGTGGCGGCCATCTTGGCCAATTGATTAGGTATGACAGGGATTGACCTAATTTCAACAGGAAGTGACCCAGACAGACCTAAATTCAACAGGAAGTGACTTAATTTCAGTAGGAAATGACCTAAAATGACCTGATATCAACAGGAAGTGACTTAATTTGAACAGGAAGTGACCTAATTTCAACAGGAAGTGACCCAGACTGACCTAAAATCTACAGGAAGTGACCCGATTTCAACAGGAAGTGACCTAATATCAACAGGAAGTGACCCGACTTCAACAGGAAGTGACCTGATTTCACCAGGAAGTGAGCATGCTAGTGCTAAGTTAGCATGCTAATGTTAGCTGAGCATGCTAATGTTACGTTAGCATGCTAATGCTAAGTTTTTTTTTAATTTTTTATTTTTTATTTTTTTTTAATTTTTTTTTTTTAATTTTTTTTTTTTTTTTTAAATTTTTTTTTTTTTTTTTATTTTATTTTTTTTTAATTTTTTTTTTTTTTTTTCCTAATGCTAAGTTTAGCATGCTAATGCTACGTTAGCATGCTAATGCTAAGTTAGCATGTTAATGCTAATGCTAAGTTAGCATGCTAATGCTAAGTTAGCATGCTAATGCTAATGTTAGCTTAGCATGCTAATGATCATGCTAAGTTAGCACGCTAATGCTAATGTTAGCTTAGCATGCTAATCCTCCTGCAAAGTTAACATGTAGGAAGTGACCCAGAGTGCGTTCGGCTTTCCGCCTTGCGAGAGTCAGCAGTCACATCCAAAATTTCCACGGGAAATTTTTTTTTTCTAGTTATTATTATGTCTTATTCTTCACATTTTTTCAGACGAAATGCGGGTCGTACCGTAGAACGTACCGGCACAAGTGAGGTATCAAAAGATGCGTCTCGATTTGACTCGGCGGGGTACCATTTTTTTTCGGAATTTCGAGTTACCATGGCGACGCAATTCCCCAAAAAACCCCCCAAAAAGTCCCATAGGAATGAATGGAGAAGGGGAAAAAACCTCCACAAATTTAACACCTTTTTCGAAGCCACGCTGCGCGCACATACATTGACCGACCGAGACGATTTTTAGCTCATTTTGTTGCAATTTTTCCCATCTTTAGCTCTGTGTTGAAATTTTTTTTAAGAAATGTAAGCGCTCCCTCCTGTGCGGGTTCAAAGACAGGGTGTGAAATGAAGAAAAAGAGGCTCTTTCCATTAGTGTGTATTGCGTTTGCTAGAGTGGAGCAATCAGCGCTAGAGTGGAGAGACAAAAAAAATTCTTTCCAAAAATTTCACTTCAACTCGTCACCGTGGCCACAATATTTGCTCAGTAAACATCAAATTTGGATATTTTGTAGTCACAAGGGTCTTCTTTCTGACAAACCCACTTTTGTGCGGCAAAGGTGTCATTTAGTACCTTTTATTTGACTTGAAGCGAGGGGAAGTCGCACTTTTTCGCCCATTGAGCCCCATGTTATTTTCGCCGCCTTTTTTTGTCATTTTTTTTAAAAGTCACACGTTTTCAACCTGCTCTAATTTGGTCATTTTTTATCCGATTTAAAAGATGAGAACATGCTTGCGTTCCCCAAAGCCTTGCCGTTCTAACGGGGCATTTCTGAAATCTGTATCTTAAACCGTTCAGTCGTGAGAGCCTTTTGTTCGAGGTGTGCGCTTTCTCATAGAACTCAATTGAAGCAAGCAAAATGTTCGCCCACCTGGTACTTAGGAAATGTGTGTGCGTGAATGCGCATATTTGTTAAAGTGACAGTAACCCATTTTCAGTTTAGTGATTATGGCTTAACTTCCACATTTCTTGATCAATTAAAACCATTCGAATTTTAAACTCTTCAGATCATTCCCTATTTTCGCTTAATAAAAAAAAATCAAAGCACAATATAATATTTTTGTTTATGAAATGTAATGTAATGAACTGCTATTTAAATGGTGCTTTTTGAGCTATTCTGCCCACTCTCTCACTTCTGCACAGCAACTGCCTCAAGCATGCTAATGTTACGTTAGCATGCTAATGCTAAGTTTTTTTTTTCTTTTTTATTTTTTTATTTTTTTTTTCTTTTTTTTTTTTTTATTATTTTTTTTTTCTTTTTTTTTTTTTTTAATTTTTTTTTTTCCTAATGCTAAGTTTAGCATGCTAATGCTACGTTAGCATGCTAATGCTAAGTTAGCATGTTAATGCTAATGCTAAGTTAGCATGCTAATGTTACGTTAGCATGCTAATGCTAAGTTTTTTTTTTATTTTTATTTTTTTATTTTTTTTTTTTATTATTATTTTTTATTTTTATTTTTATTTTTTTTTATTTTATTTATTTTTTTTTTTTATTTTTTTTTTTCCTAATGCTAAGTTTAGCATGCTAATGCTACGTTAGCATGCTAATGCTAAGTTAGCATGTTAATGCTAATGCTAAGTTAGCATGGTAATGCTAAGTTAGCATGCTAATGCTAATGTTAGCTTAGCATGCTAATGATCATGCTAAGTTAGCACGCTAATGCTAATGTTAGCTTAGCATGCTAATCCTCCTGCAAAGTTAACATGTAGTAAGTGACCCAGAGTGCATTCGGCTTTCCGCCTTGCAAGAGTCAGCAGTCACATCCAAAATTTCCACGGGAAATTTTTTTTTTCTAGTTATTATTACGTCTTATTCTTCACATTTTTTCAGACGAAATGCGGGTCGTACCGTTGATCGTACCGGCGCAAGTGAGGTATCAAAAGATGCGTCTCGATCTGACTCGGCGGGGAACCATTTTTTTTCGGAATTTCGAGTTACCATGGCGACGCAATTTCCCAAAAACCCCGCCAAAAAGTCCCATAGGAATGAATGGAGAAGGGAAAAAAACATCGACAAATTTAACACCTTTTTCGAAGCCACGCTGCGCGCACATACATTGACCGACCGAGACGATTTTTAGCTCATTTTGTTGCAATTTTTCCCATCTTTAGCTCTGTGTCGAAATTTTTTTTAAGAAATGTAAGCGCTCCCTCCTGTGCGGGTTCAAAGACAGGGTGTGAAATGAAGAAAAAAAGGCGTTTTACATTAGTGTGTATTGCGTTTGCTAGAGTGGAGCAATCAGCGCTAGAGTGTAGAGACAAAAAAAATTCTTTCGAAAAATTTCACTTCAACTCGTCACCGTGGCCACAATATTTGCTCAGTAAACATCACATTTGGATATTTTGTAGTCACAAGGGTCTTCTTTCTGACAAACCCACTTTTGTGCCGCAAAGGTGTCATTTAGTACCTTTTATTTGACTTGAAGCGAGGGGAAGTCGCACTTTTTCGCCCATTGAGCCCCATGTTATTTTCGCCACCTTTTTTTGTCATTTTTTTTAAAGTCGCACGTTTTCAACCTGCTCTAATTTGGTCATTTTTTATCCGATTTAAAAAATGAGAACATGCTTGCGTTCCCCAAAGCCTTGCCGTTCTAACGGGGCATGTCTGAAATCTGTATCTTAAACCGTTGAGTCGTGAGAGCCTTTTGTTCGAGGTGTGCGCTTTCTCATAGAACTCAATTGAAGCAAAATGTTCGCCCACCTGGTAATTACGAAATGTGTGTGCGTGAATGCGCATATTTGTTAAAGTGACAGTAACCCATTTTCAGTTTAGTGATTATGGCTTAACTTCCACATTTCTTGATCAATTAATGCTAACTTTGCAGAACGGACCAGTGCATTCGGCTTTCCACCTTGCAAGAGTCAGCAGTCACATCCAAAATTTCCGCGGGAATTTTTCTAGTTATTATTCTTATTCTTATATTTTATTCCTCGCACTTTTTTGTCCAGTTTCTTCTTCCACATTTTTCACCCGATTCACTCCGTTCCAATTTCAAACGATTCCAAATATTCGCGCCTAGAGCGCTTCCATTTTTCTTATTCCCACGATTCACGTGTTACCCGCAATTCCCGATTTCGTACCCGATTTTTCCCCATGTATTCTTAATGGGAGATTCAAAATTTCACATTTCCTTCCACAGTTTTCATCCGATTCACTTCGTTCCAACTTCAATATGTTCCATCATGAGCTCTTCCAGCTTTTCAGTTCCAAAATTCACGCCTTACCCACAATTCACGATTTCGTACCCGAATATTTCCCACATTCTACATTTTTCATTTACTTCCACATTATTCATCCGATTGACTTCGTTCCAACTTCAATATATTCCAGCAATTCAAGCCATGAGCTCTTCCAGCTTTTCAGTTCCAAAATTCACGCCTTGCCCACAATTCCCGATTTCGTACCCGCACATTACCCACATTCTACATTTTCCATTTACTTCCACATTATTCATCCAATTGACGTCGTTCCAGCTTCAATATATTCCAGCATTTCAAGCCATTAGCTCTTCCAGCTTTTCAGTTCCAAAATTCACGCCTTGCCCACAATTCCCGATTTTGTACCCGAATATTTCCCACATTCTACATTTTCCATTTACTTACACATTATTCATCCGATTGATGTCGTTCCAGCTTCAATATATTCCAGCAATTCAAGCCATGAGCTCTTCCAGCTTTTCAGTTCCAAAATTCACACCTTGCCCACAATTCCGGATTTCGTACCCGAATATTTCCCACATTCTATATGTCACATTTACTTACACATTATTCATCCGATTGACTTCGTTCCAACTTCAATATATTCCAGCAATTCAAGCCATGAGCTCTTCCAGCTTTTCAGTTCCAAAATTCATGCCTTACCCACAATTCCCGATTTCGTACCCGAATATTTCCCACATTCTACATTTCACATTTACTTCGACATTTTTCATCCGATTGACGTTGTTTCAACTTCAATATATTCCACCAATTCAAGCCATGAGCTCTTCCAGCTTTTCAGTTCCAAAATTCCCGCCTTACCCACAATTCCCAATTTCGTACCCAAATATTTCCCACATTCTACATTTTCCATTTACTTCCACATTATTTATCCGATTGACTTCGTTCCAACTTCAATATATTCCACCATTTCACGTCATGAGCTCTTCCATCTTACCACCTAATTTACCACGTATGGCGGCCATTTTCCAACTTACCATGCACGGCGGCCATTTTAGACAAATGATATGCCCAGGTTTCTCGCCAACCTGGCCTCCCAAGGCGGTGGCCATTTTGGCCAATTGATTAGGTATGCGTGTGATTCTTGCCAGGATATTCCCCGACCTGAACAGGAAGTGACCAATATCAACAGGAAGTGACCTCACATCAACAGGAAGTGACTTAATCTCAACAGGAAGTGACTTAATTTCAACAGGAAGTGACCTAAAATCAACAGGAAGTGACCTGATTTTAACAGGAAATGACCCGATTTCAACAGGAAGAGACCTGATTTTAACAGGAAGTGACCTCATATCAACAGGAAGTGACTTAAAATCAACAGGAAGTGACCCGATTTCAACAGGAAGTGACTTAATTTCAACAGGAAGTGGCCTAAAATCAACAGGAAGTGACCTGTTTTTAACAGGAAGTGACCCGATTTTAACAGGAAGTGACCCGATTTCAACAGGAAGTGACCTGATATCAACAGGAAGTGACCCAATTTCAACAGGAAGTGACCCAATTTTGACAGGAAGTGACCTAATATCAACAGGAAGTGACACAATTTCAACAGGAAGTGACCCGATTTCAACAGGAAGTGACCCGATTTCAACAGGAAGTGGCCTGAAATCAACAGGAAGTGAGCATGCTAGTGCTAAGTTAGCATGCTAATGCTAGCTAATGCTAATGCTAGCTGAACATGCTAATGCTATTGCTAGCTTAGCATGCTAATGCTAATGTTAGCTCAGCATGCTAATGCTAATGTTAGCTTAGCATGTGAATGCTAATGTTAGCTTAGCATGCTAATGCTAATGTTAGCTTAGCATGCTAATGCTAAGTTAGCATGCTAATGCTAATGTTAGCTTAGCATGTTAATGCTAAGTTAGCATGCTAATGCTAATGTTAGCTTAGCATGCTAATGCTAATGTTAGCTTAGCATGCTAATGCTAATGTTAGCTTAGCGTGCTAATGCTAATGTTAGCTTAGTGTGCTAATGCTAATGTTAGCATGCTAATGCTAATGTTAGCTTAGCATGCCAATGCTAATGTTAGCTTAGAATGCTAATGCTAAGTTAGCATGCTAATGCTAATGTTAGCTTAGCATGCTAATGCCAAGTTAGCATATTAATGCTAATGTTAACTTAGCATGCTAATGCTAGCTTAGTATACTAATGCAAATGTGACCTGATTTCAACAGAGTGACTATTGCGACTCGATTCTACCCTCCTTACTTCATTGCTTACTTAATTCTTCTCACTTTACTCCATTGCTTACCCGATTACTTGCTACTTCGTCCATTTCTTACTTGATTCCTTCCTTGTTTTCATGATTCTTGCTGATTTATTTTTACTTTTGTGGTATTTATCTTCCTTCAACTGCTTCTAGATTTCTGGATGAATTTAAACCATTCCAACTTCAGCATGTTAAGCTCATTCCATGTCATTCAGTATCATTCAACATCATTCAATATCATTCAATATCTTTCAATATCTTTCAATATCATTCATCATCATTCAACATTATTCCAAATCATTCCACAGGTATTCATTCAGCTCTCCAGCCTTCACACGCCATTTCCCCAGAAATGGCATTTCTAGTTATTATTCTTATTCTTATATTTTATTCCTCGCACTTTTTTGTCCAGTTTCTTCTTCCACATTTTTCACCCGATTCACTCCGTTCCAATTTCAAACGATTCCAAATATTCGCGCCTAGAGCGCTTCCATTTTTCTTATTCCCACGATTCACGTGTTACCCGCAATTCCCGATTTCGTACCCGATTTTTCCCCATGTATTCTTAATGGGAGATTCAAAATTTCACATTTCCTTCCACAGTTTTCATCCGATTCACTTCGTTCCAACTTCAATATGTTCCATCATGAGCTCTTCCAGCTTTTCAGTTCCAAAATTCACGCCTTACCCACAATTCACGATTTCGTACCCGAATATTTCCCACATTCTACATTTTTCATTTACTTCCACATTATTCATCCGATTGACTTCGTTCCAACTTCAATATATTCCAGCAATTCAAGCCATGAGCTCTTCCAGCTTTTCAGTTCCAAAATTCACGCCTTGCCCACAATTCCCGATTTCGTACCCGCACATTACCCACATTCTACATTTTCCATTTACTTCCACATTATTCATCCAATTGACGTCGTTCCAGCTTCAATATATTCCAGCATTTCAAGCCATTAGCTCTTCCAGCTTTTCAGTTCCAAAATTCACGCCTTGCCCACAATTCCCGATTTTGTACCCGAATATTTCCCACATTCTACATTTTCCATTTACTTACACATTATTCATCCGATTGATGTCGTTCCAGCTTCAATATATTCCAGCAATTCAAGCCATGAGCTCTTCCAGCTTTTCAGTTCCAAAATTCACACCTTGCCCACAATTCCGGATTTCGTACCCGAATATTTCCCACATTCTATATGTCACATTTACTTACACATTATTCATCCGATTGACTTCGTTCCAACTTCAATATATTCCAGCAATTCAAGCCATGAGCTCTTCCAGCTTTTCAGTTCCAAAATTCATGCCTTACCCACAATTCCCGATTTCGTACCCAAATATTTCCCACATTCTACATTTCACATTTACTTCGACATTTTTCATCCGATTGACGTTGTTTCAACTTCAATATATTCCACCAATTCAAGCCATGAGCTCTTCCAGCTTTTCAGTTCCAAAATTCCCGCCTTACCCACAATTCCCAATTTCGTACCCAAATATTTCCCACATTCTACATTTTCCATTTACTTCCACATTATTTATCCGATTGACTTCGTTCCAACTTCAATATATTCCACCATTTCACGTCATGAGCTCTTCCATCTTACCACCTAATTTACCACGTATGGCGGCCATTTTCCAACTTACCATGCACGGCGGCCATTTTAGACAAATGATATGCCCAGGTTTCTCGCCAACCTGGCCTCCCAAGGCGGTGGCCATTTTGGCCAATTGATTAGGTATGCGTGTGATTCTTGCCAGGATATTCCCCGACCTGAACAGGAAGTGACCAATAGCAACAGGAAGTGACCTCACATCAACAGGAAGTGACTTAATCTCAACAGGAAGTGACTTAATTTCAACAGGAAGTGACCTAAAATCAACAGGAAGTGACCTGATTTTAACAGGAAATGACCCGATTTCAACAGGAAGTGACCTGATTTTAACAGGAAGTGACCTCATATCAACAGGAAGTGACTTAAAATCAACAGGAAGTGACCCGATTTCAACAGGAAGTGACTTAATTTCAACAGGAAGTGGCCTAAAATCAACAGGAAGTGACCCGATTTCAACAGGAAGTGACCCGATTTCAACAGGAAGTGGCCTGAAATCAACAGGAAGTGAGCATGCTAGTGCTAAGTTAGCATGCTAATGCTAGCTAATGCTAATGCTAGCTGAACATGCTAATGCTATTGCTAGCTTAGCATGCTAATGCTAATGTTAGCTCAGCATGCTAATGCTAATGTTAGCTTAGCATGTGAATGCTAATGTTAGCTTAGCATGCTAATGCTAATGTTAGCTTAGCATGCTAATGCTAAGTTAGCATGCTAATGCTAATGTTAGCTTAGCATGTTAAAGCTAAGTTAGCTTAGCATGCTAATGCTAATGCTAGCTTAGCATGCTAATGCTAATGTTAGCTTAGCATGCTAATGCTAATGTTAGCATGCTAATGCTAATGTTAGCTTAGCATGCCAATGCTAATGTTAGCTTAGAATGCTAATGCTAAGTTAGCATGCTAATGCTAATGTTAGCTTAGCATGCTAATGCCAAGTTAGCATATTAATGCTAATGTTAACTTAGCATGCTAATGCTAGCTTAGTATACTAATGCAAATGTGACCTGATTTCAACAGAGTGACTATTACTCCATTGCTTAAGTTTGCCACTCCTTACACCATTGCGACTCGATTCTACCCTCCTTACTTCATTGCTTACTTAATTCTTCTCACTTTACTCCATTGCTTACCCGATTACTTGCTACTTCCTCCATTTCTTACTTGATTCCTTCCTTGTTTTCATGATTCTTGCTGATTTATTTTTACTTTTGTGGTATTTATCTTCCTTCAACTGCTTCTAGATTTCTGGATGAATTTAAACCATTCCAACTTCAGCATGTTAAGCTCATTCCATGTCATTCAGTATCATTCAACATCCTTCAATATCATTCAATATCTTTCAATATCTTTCAATATCATTCATCATCATTCAACATTATTCCAAATCATTCCACAGGTATTCATTCAGCTCTCCAGCCTTCACACGCCATTTCCCCAGAAATGGCATTTCTAGTTGTGTGAAGGCTGGAGGCCTTCACACATATGTTATTCTACACCATTCCCGTTATTCTTATTATTATTGTGTGAAGGCTGGAGGCCTTCACACATATGTTATTCTACACCATTCCCGTTATTCTTATTATTATTCTTATTATTCTTATTCTTATATTTTATTCCTCGCACTTTTTTGTCCAGCTTCTACTTCCACATTTTTCACCCGATTCACTCCGTTCCAATTTCAAACGATTCCAAATATTCGCGCCTACAGCGCTTCCATTTTTCTTATTCCCACGATTCACGTGTTACCCGCAATTCCCGATTTCGTACCCGATTTTTCCCCATGTATTCTTAATGGGAGATTCAAAATTTCACATTTCCTTCCACATTTTTCATCCGATTCACTTCGTTCCAACTTCAAATATGTTCCATCATGAGCTCTTCCAGCTTTTCAGTTCCAAAATTCACGCCTTACCCACAATTCACGATTTCGTACCCGAATATTTCCCACATTCTACATTTCACATTTACTTCCACATTATTCATCCGATTGACTTCATGCCAACTTCAATATATTCCAGCAATCCAAGCCATGAGCTCTTCCAGCTTTTCAGTTCCAAAATTCACGCCTTACCCACAATTCACGATTTCGTACCCGAATATTTCCCACATTCTACATTTTTCATTTACTTCCACATTATTCATCCAATTGACTTCGTTCCAACTTCAATATATTCCAGCAATTCAAGCCATGAGCTCTTCCAGCTTTTCAGTTCCAAAATTCACGCCTTACCCACAATTCCCGATTTCGTACCCGCACATTACCCACATTCTACATTTTCCATTTACTTACACATTATTCATCCGATTGACGTTGTTCCAGCTTCAATATATTCCAGCAATTCAAGCCATGAGCTCTTCCAGCTTTTCAGTTCCAAAATTCATGCCTTACCCACAATTCCCGATTTCGTACCCGAATATTTCCCACATTATACATTTCACATTTACTTCGACATTTTTCATCCGATTGACGTCGTTTCAACTTCAATCTATTCCACCAATTCAAGCCATGAGCTCTTCCTGCTTTTCAGTTCCAAAATTCACGCCTTACCCACAATTCCCAATTTCGTGCCCAAATATTTCCCACATTCTACATTTTCCATTTACTTCCACATTATTTATCCGATTGACTTCGTTCTAACTTCAATATATTCCAGCAATTCAAGCCATGAGCTCTTCCAGCTTTTCAGTTCCAAAATTCATGCCTTACCCACAATTCCCGATTTCGTACCCGAATATTTCCCACATTCTACATTTCACATTTACTTCGACATTTTTTATCCGATTGACGTTGTTTCAACTTCAATATATTCCACCAATTCAAGCCATGAGCTCTTCCAGCTTTTCAGTTCCAAAATTCCCGCCTTACCCACAATTCCCAATTTCGTACCCAAATATTTCCCACATTCTATATTTTCCATTTACTTCCACATTATTTATCCGATTGACTTCGTTCCAACTTCAATATATTCCACCATTTCACGTCATGAGCTCTTCCATCTTACCACCTAACTTACCACGTATGGCGGCCATTTTCCAACTTACCATGCACGGCGGCCATTTTAGACAAATGATATGCCCAGGTTTCTCGCCAACCTGGCCTCCCAAGGCGGTGGCCATTTTGGCCAATTCATTAGGTATGCGTGTGATTCTTGCCAGGATATTCCCCGACCTGAACAGGAAGTGACCAATATCAACAGGAAGTGACCTCATATCAACAGGAAGTGACCTAAAATCAACAGGAAGTGACCTGATTTTAACAGGAAATGACCCGATTTCAACAGGAAGTGACCTGATTTTAACAGGAAGTGACCTCATATCAACAGGAAGTGACTTAAAATCAACAGGAAGTGACCCGATTTCAACAGGAAGTGACTTAATTTCAACAGGAAGTGGCCTAA
This sequence comes from Festucalex cinctus, assembly GCF_051991245.1. Classification (NCBI taxonomy): domain Eukaryota; kingdom Metazoa; phylum Chordata; class Actinopteri; order Syngnathiformes; family Syngnathidae; genus Festucalex; species Festucalex cinctus. The sequence goes on from NC_135411.1 coordinate 50,326,996, forward strand.
AATCAACAGGAAGTGACCTGTTTTTAACAGGAAGTGACCCGATTTCAACAGGAAGTGACCCAATTTTGACAGGAAGTGACCTGATATCAACAGGAAGTGACCCAATTTCAAAAGGAAGTGACCCAATTTTGACAGGAAGTGACCTGATATCAACAGGAAGTGACCCAATTTCAACAGGAAGTGACCCGATTTCAACAGGAAGTGGCCTGAAATCAACAGGAAGTGAGCATGCTAGTGCTAAGTTAGCATGCTAATGCTAGCTAATGCTAATGCTAGCTGAACATGCTAATGCTATTGCTAGCTTAGCATGCTAATGCTAATGTTAGCTCAGCATGCTAATGCTAATGCTAGCTTAGCATGTGAATGCTAATGTTAGCTTAGCATGCTAATGCTAATGTTAGCTTAGCATGCTAAAGCTAAGTTAGCATGCTAATGCTAATGTTAGCTTAGCATGTTAATGCTAAGTTAACATGCTAATGCTAATGTTAGCTTAGCATGCTAATGCTAAGTTAGCATGCTAATGTTAATGCTAAGTTAGCATGCTAATGCTAATGTTAGCATGCTAATGCTAATGTTAGCATGCTAATGCTAATGTTAACTTAGCATGCTAATGCTAATGTTAGCATGCTAATGCTAATGTTAGCTTAGAATTCTAATGCTAATGTTAGCATGCTAATGCTAATGTTAGCTTAGCATGCTAATGCTAAGTTAGCATATTAATGCTAATGTTAACTTAGCATGCTAATGCTAGCTTAGTATACTAATGCAAATGTGACCTGATTTCAACAGAGTGACTATTACTCCATTGCTTAAGTTTGCCACTCCTTACACCATTGCGACTCGATTCTACCCTCCTTACTTCATTGCTTACTTAATTCTTCTCACTTTACTCCATTGCTTACCCGATTACTTGCTACTTCCTCCATTTCTTACTTGATTCCTTCCTTGTTTTCATGTTTCTTGCTGATTTATTTTTACTTTTGTGGTATTTATCTTCCTTCAACTGCTTCTAGATTTCTGGATGAATTTAAACCATTCCAACTTCAGCATGTTAAGCTCATTCCATGTCATTCAGTATCATTCAACATCATTCAATATCATTCAATATCATTCAATATCTTTCAATATCATTCATCATCATTCAACATTATTCCAAATCATTCCACAGGTATTCATTCAGCTCTCCAGCCTTCACACGCCATTTCCCCAGAAATGGCATTTCTAGTTATTATTCTTATTCTTATATTTTATTCCTCGCACTTTTTTGTCCAGTTTCTTCTTCCACATTTTTCACCCGATTCACTCCGTTCCAATTTCAAACGATTCCAAATATTCGCGCCTAGAGCGCTTCCATTTTTCTTATTCCCACGATTCACGTGTTACCCGCAATTCCCGATTTCGTACCCGATTTTTCCCCATGTATTCTTAATGGGAGATTCAAAATTTCACATTTCCTTCCACAGTTTTCATCCGATTCACTTCGTTCCAACTTCAATATGTTCCATCATGAGCTCTTCCAGCTTTTCAGTTCCAAAATTCACGCCTTACCCACAATTCACGATTTCGTACCCGAATATTTCCCACATTCTACATTTTTCATTTCTTCCACATTATTCATCCGATTGACTTCGTTCCAACTTCAATATATTCCAGCAATTCAAGCCATGAGCTCTTCCAGCTTTTCAGTTCCAAAATTCACGCCTTGCCCACAATTCCCGATTTCGTACCCGCACATTACCCACATTCTACATTTTCCATTTACTTCCACATTATTCATCCAATTGACGTCGTTCCAGCTTCAATATATTCCAGCATTTCAAGCCATTAGCTCTTCCAGCTTTTCAGTTCCAAAATTCACGCCTTGCCCACAATTCCCGATTTTGTACCCGAATATTTCCCACATTCTACATTTTCCATTTACTTACACATTATTCATCCGATTGATGTCGTTCCAGCTTCAATATATTCCAGCAATTCAAGCCATGAGCTCTTCCAGCTTTTCAGTTCCAAAATTCACACCTTGCCCACAATTCCGGATTTCGTACCCGAATATTTCCCACATTCTATATGTCACATTTACTTACACATTATTCATCCGATTGACTTCGTTCCAACTTCAATATATTCCAGCAATTCAAGCCATGAGCTCTTCCAGCTTTTCAGTTCCAAAATTCATGCCTTACCCACAATTCCCGATTTCGTACCCGAATATTTCCCACATTCTACATTTCACATTTACTTCGACATTTTTCATCCGATTGACGTTGTTTCAACTTCAATATATTCCACCAATTCAAGCCATGAGCTCTTCCAGCTTTTCAGTTCCAAAATTCCCGCCTTACCCACAATTCCCAATTTCGTACCCAAATATTTCCCACATTCTACATTTTCCATTTACTTCCACATTATTTATCCGATTGACTTCGTTCCAACTTCAATATATTCCACCATTTCACGTCATGAGCTCTTCCAGCTTTTCAGTTCCAAAATTCATGCCTTACCCACAATTCCCGATTTCGTACCCGAATATTTCCCACATTATACATTTCACATTTACTTCGACATTTTTCATCCGATTGACGTCGTTTCAACTTCAATCTATTCCACCAATTCAAGCCATGAGCTCTTCCTGCTTTTCAGTTCCAAAATTCACGCCTTACCCACAATTCCCAATTTCGTACCCAAATATTTGCCACATTCTACATTTCACATTTACTTCGACATTTTTCAACCGATTGACGTGGTTTCAACTTCAATATATTCCACCAATTCAAGCCATGAGCTCTTCCAGCTTTTCAGTTCCAAAATTCACGCCTTACCCACAATTCCCAATTTCGTACCCAAATATTTCCCACATTCTACATTTTCCATTTACCTCCACATTATTTATCCGATTGACTTCGTTCCAACTTCAATATATTCCACCATTTCACGTCATGAGCTCTTCTATCTTACCACCTAACTTACCACGCATGGCGGCCATTTTCCAACTTACCATGCACGGCGGCCATTTTAGACCAATGATATGCCCAGGTTTCTTGCCAACCTGGCCTCTCAAGGCGGTGGCCATTTTGGCCAATTGATTAGGTATGCGTGTGATTCTTGCCAGGATATTCCCCGACCTGAACAGGAAGTGACCAATATCAACAGGAAGTGACCTCATATCAACAGGAAGTGACTTAATTTCAACAGGAAGTGACCTAAAATCAACAGGAAGTGACCTGATATTAACAGGAAATGACCCGAATTCAACAGGAAGTGACCTGATTTTAACAGGAAGTGACCTCATATCAACAGGAAGTGACTTAAAATCAACAGGAAGTGACCCGATTTCAACAGGAAGTGACTTAATTTCAACAGGAAGTGACTTAATTTCAACAGGAAGTGACCTAAAATCAACAGGAAGTGACCTGTTTTTAACAGGAAGTGACCCAATTTCAACAGGAAGTGACCCAATTTTGACAGGAAGTGACCTGATATCAACAGGAAGTGACCTAAAATCAACAGAAGTGACCCAATTTCAACAGGAAGTGACCCGATTTCAACAGGAAGTGGCCTGAAATCAACAGGAAGTGAGCATGCTAGTGCTAAGTTAGGATGCTAATGCTAGCTAATGCTAACACTACCTGAACATGCTAATGCTACTGCTAGCTTAGCATGCTAATGCAAATGTTAGCTCAGCATGCTAATGCAAAGTTAGCATGCTAATGCTAATGTTAGCTTAGCATGTCAATGCTAATGTTAGCTTAGCATGCTAATGCTAATGTTAGCTTAGCATGCTAATGCTAAGCTAGCATGCTAGTGCTAATGTTAGCTTAGCATGCTAGTGCTAATGTTAGCTTAGCATGCTAATGCTAATGTTAGCTTAGCATGCTAATGCTAAGCTAGCATGCTAGTGCTAATGTTAGCTTAGCATGCTAGTGCTAATGTTAGCTTAGCATGCTAATGCTAATGTTAGCTTAGAATGCTAATGCTAAGCTAGCATGCTAATGCTAATGCTAAGTTAGCATGCTAAGGCTACTGCTAAGTTAGCATGCTAATGTTAGCATGCTAATGCTAATATTAGCTTAGCATGCTAATGCTGTTAGCTTAACATGCTAATGCTAATGTTAGCTTAGCATGCTAATGCTAGCTTAGAATGCTAATGCTAAGTTAGCATGCTAATGCTAATGTATGCTTAGCATGCTAATATTAAGTTAGCATATTAATGCTAATGTTAGCTTAGCATGCTAATGCTAGCTTAGTATACTAATGCAAATGTGACCTGATTTCAACCGAGTGACTATTACTCCACATTGCTTAAAGGAAGGCTCCTTTAATTTTACATGTATGGCTTGATTGGCAGTAAATAGTTAGTATAGCTACGAAACATGCATAAGAGCTGAAGAATACACTCCTATATTGATTTATTTAACTTTTTTCAACATAGAAGTACTTCCGTGTTGCAACGCCCCCGAGTGGTGACGTCACTAGTGTGTATACTCGCTTGGGGAACAGTAGTTCACGCAGACATAACAACGAGGAAGACACAAACGTCAGTTATGCCTTACTGTATTGCAAAATTTTGCAAGGCGTCGGCAAGGAAAAACCCGCGAGACCCCCCCCCCCCCCAAAAAAAAAAAAAAAAAAAAAAAAAGCTACTTGAGTAGACAATGGTTTGTTTGCTAAGTGCTGTCAACCTCCCGAAGGACAAGCAGGCGTGCGCGCAGTGAACATTTCAGGCATGAGGACTTCGAATATATGTTACAATTTGAGATGGGGTACGCCACACGCCTAATACTAAAGCCCAACGCAGTACCGAGTATCTTTAAAGAACCAGACGTGGGAAATAATCAAGCCGATGGAGGAGCCGCAACTGCTAGCAACACGGAGCCTTCACTCTCACAACAGCCGACACAAATCGAGGTCTTACTACGGCCACTGAAAGATCTCGGAGAAGCGAAGCAAATTTAAAGCGAAAGGTAGGCATGTTTCGGGGGTGGGGGGGCATTGGTTATTATACTGCACGGACTGTTTTATTTCATAATTCATTTGAAGGTGGCCAACGCAGGGGCACGTCGGCACGTTACCGTAATGCACAGTATTAACAATCGTTGGGGCGGCTGGCTTGACTTCGTCTTTTCGAGTGGCGGCTGGCCTGACCGCAGTGGGACGCTACGCAAAAAAGAAAAAAAAAACAGCTAGGGGAGGTTGGGTGCTGTAACGACGATACATTTAATTTTACTATTTTTTCTTTTTCCTGAAATATTTCGTCAGTTCCACACGTTTTGCATTGCTCGTACTGTGTGTCACTTTACCTGTTGGATATTTGCTCCTCCAAGACTTTTCTTCTTCACATCTTTCATCGCAACCAAAGCTATCCTGAGAATGTCTATTTAGTATTGCCATGTTGAATGTCTGATGTTCCAGGATGCAGTTGAGATTGTCCGCAAGGAACCGATCCTCGAGTTCTTTCATTTCCAGACAGCACACATTCATTAGCGGATTGTCCATTCCTGCAGCTCCCGCACGAGCACCACTCACCCCCCGCCTGATTCACTCGTTCGTCAAAGTTTATTTTGTGCCCGAAAAGACCATCTGGCGCCACAACTTTCACATCCAAGGCAGACTTTCCTTCGGTAGTGTTATTTTGTCGTGTTGGCTCGAAGCGATAAGGTTTAATCCTTCCGGGTTTGACGCTAGATGCACGGCCGCGTTGCATAGTGCTTCCATAGTGTAGCGTTTACACACTAGTGACGTAAACATCCGGGTTATTTAGTCACGTGTAACAAACATGCCGGCGTTCGATTCATTTTAACAATGGTTTAAAAGTTATTAAATGTACATAAAAAAATAATCACGTCACCAAATTAATTATTGAAAAAGTAGCAACTTTTTGCTGCTAAAAATGGATCAATAAGTAAAGTGTCCCTTTAAGTTTGCCACTCCTTACACCATTTGCGACTCGATTCTACCCTCCTTAATTCATTGCTTACTTAATTCTTCTCACTTTACTCCATTGCTTACCCGATTACTTGCTACTTGCTCCATTTCTTACTTGATTTCTTCCTTGTTTTCTTATTTCTTGCTGATTAATTTTACTTTTGTGGTATTTGTCTTCCTTCAACTGCTTCTAGATTTCTGGATGAATTTAAACCATTCCAACTTCAGCATGTTAAGCTCATTCCATGTCATTCAGTATCATTCAACATCATTCAACACCATTCAATATCGTTCAATATCTTTCAATATCATTCATCATCATTCAACATTATTCCAAATCATTCCACAGGTATTCATTCAGCTCTCCAGCCTTCACACGCCATTTCCCCAGAAATGGCATTTCTAGTTATTATTCTTATTCTTATATTTTATTCCTCGCACTTTTTTGTCCAGTTTCTTCTTCCACATTTTTCACCCGATTCACTCCGTTCCAATTTCAAACGATTCCAAATATTCGCGCCTAGAGCGCTTCCATTTTTCTTATTCCCACGATTCACGTGTTACCCGCAATTCCCGATTTCGTACCCGATTTTTCCCCATGTATTCTTAATGGGAGATTCAAAATTTCACATTTCCTTCCACAGTTTTCATCCGATTCACTTCGTTCCAACTTCAATATGTTCCATCATGAGCTCTTCCAGCTTTTCAGTTCCAAAATTCACGCCTTACCCACAATTCACGATTTCGTACCCGAATATTTCCCACATTCTACATTTTTCATTTACTTCCACATTATTCATCCGATTGACTTCGTTCCAACTTCAATATATTCCAGCAATTCAAGCCATGAGCTCTTCCAGCTTTTCAGTTCCAAAATTCACGCCTTGCCCACAATTCCCGATTTCGTACCCGCACATTACCCACATTCTACATTTTCCATTTACTTCCACATTATTCATCCAATTGACGTCGTTCCAGCTTCAATATATTCCAGCATTTCAAGCCATTAGCTCTTCCAGCTTTTCAGTTCCAAAATTCACGCCTTGCCCACAATTCCCGATTTTGTACCCGAATATTTCCCACATTCTACATTTTCCATTTACTTACACATTATTCATCCGATTGATGTCGTTCCAGCTTCAATATATTCCAGCAATTCAAGCCATGAGCTCTTCCAGCTTTTCAGTTCCAAAATTCACACCTTGCCCACAATTCCGGATTTCGTACCCGAATATTTCCCACATTCTATATGTCACATTTACTTACACATTATTCATCCGATTGACTTCGTTCCAACTTCAATATATTCCAGCAATTCAAGCCATGAGCTCTTCCAGCTTTTCAGTTCCAAAATTCATGCCTTACCCACAATTCCCGATTTCGTACCCGAATATTTCCCACATTCTACATTTCACATTTACTTCGACATTTTTCATCCGATTGACGTTGTTTCAACTTCAATATATTCCACCAATTCAAGCCATGAGCTCTTCCAGCTTTTCAGTTCCAAAATTCCCGCCTTACCCACAATTCCCAATTTCGTACCCAAATATTTCCCACATTCTACATTTTCCATTTACTTCCACATTATTTATCCGATTGACTTCGTTCCAACTTCAATATATTCCACCATTTCACGTCATGAGCTCTTCCATCTTACCACCTAATTTACCACGTATGGCGGCCATTTTCCAACTTACCATGCACGGCGGCCATTTTAGACAAATGATATGCCCAGGTTTCTCGCCAACCTGGCCTCCCAAGGCGGTGGCCATTTTGGCCAATTGATTAGGTATGCGTGTGATTCTTGCCAGGATATTCCCCGACCTGAACAGGAAGTGACCAATATCAACAGGAAGTGACCTCACATCAACAGGAAGTGACTTAATCTCAACAGGAAGTGACTTAATTTCAACAGGAAGTGACCTAAAATCAACAGGAAGTGACCTGATTTTAACAGGAAATGACCCGATTTCAACAGGAAGTGACCTGATTTTAACAGGAAGTGACCTCATATCAACAGGAAGTGACTTAAAATCAACAGGAAGTGACCCGATTTCAACAGGAAGTGACTTAATTTCAACAGGAAGTGGCCTAAAATCAACAGGAAGTGACCTGTTTTTAACAGGAAGTGACCCGATTTTAACAGGAAGTGACCCGATTTCAACAGGAAGTGACCTGATATCAACAGGAAGTGACCCAATTTCAACAGGAAGTGACCCAATTTTGACAGGAAGTGACCTAATATCAACAGGAAGTGACACAATTTCAACAGGAAGTGACCCGATTTCAACAGGAAGTGACCCGATTTCAACAGGAAGTGGCCTGAAATCAACAGGAAGTGAGCATGCTAGTGCTAAGTTAGCATGCTAATGCTAGCTAATGCTAATGCTAGCTGAACATGCTAATGCTATTGCTAGCTTAGCATGCTAATGCTAATGTTAGCTCAGCATGCTAATGCTAATGTTAGCTTAGCATGTGAATGCTAATGTTAGCTTAGCATGCTAATGCTAATGTTAGCTTAGCATGCTAATGCTAAGTTAGCATGCTAATGCTAATGTTAGCTTAGCATGTTAATGCTAAGTTAGCATGCTAATGCTAATGTTAGCTTAGCATGCTAATGCTAATGTTAGCTTAGCATGCTAATGCTAATGTTAGCTTAGCGTGCTAATGCTAATGTTAGCTTAGTGTGCTAATGCTAATGTTAGCATGCTAATGCTAATGTTAGCTTAGCATGCCAATGCTAATGTTAGCTTAGAATGCTAATGCTAAGTTAGCATGCTAATGCTAATGTTAGCTTAGCATGCTAATGCCAAGTTAGCATATTAATGCTAATGTTAACTTAGCATGCTAATGCTAGCTTAGTATACTAATGCAAATGTGACCTGATTTCAACAGAGTGACTATTGCGACTCGATTCTACCCTCCTTACTTCATTGCTTACTTAATTCTTCTCACTTTACTCCATTGCTTACCCGATTACTTGCTACTTCGTCCATTTCTTACTTGATTCCTTCCTTGTTTTCATGATTCTTGCTGATTTATTTTTACTTTTGTGGTATTTATCTTCCTTCAACTGCTTCTAGATTTCTGGATGAATTTAAACCATTCCAACTTCAGCATGTTAAGCTCATTCCATGTCATTCAGTATCATTCAACATCATTCAATATCATTCAATATCTTTCAATATCTTTCAATATCATTCATCATCATTCAACATTATTCCAAATCATTCCACAGGTATTCATTCAGCTCTCCAGCCTTCACACGCCATTTCCCCAGAAATGGCATTTCTAGTTATTATTCTTATTCTTATATTTTATTCCTCGCACTTTTTTGTCCAGTTTCTTCTTCCACATATTTCACCCGATTCACTCCGTTCCAATTTCAAACGATTCCAAATATTCGCGCCTAGAGCGCTTCCATTTTTCTTATTCCCACGATTCACGTGTTACCCGCAATTCCCGATTTCGTACCCGATTTTTCCCCATGTATTCTTAATGGGAGATTCAAAATTTCACATTTCCTTCCACAGTTTTCATCCGATTCACTTCGTTCCAACTTCAATATGTTCCATCATGAGCTCTTCCAGCTTTTCAGTTCCAAAATTCACGCCTTACCCACAATTCACGATTTCGTACCCGAATATTTCCCACATTCTACATTTTTCATTTACTTCCACATTATTCATCCGATTGACTTCGTTCCAACTTCAATATATTCCAGCAATTCAAGCCATGAGCTCTTCCAGCTTTTCAGTTCCAAAATTCACGCCTTGCCCACAATTCCCGATTTCGTACCCGCACATTACCCACATTCTACATTTTCCATTTACTTCCACATTATTCATCCAATTGACGTCGTTCCAGCTTCAATATATTCCAGCATTTCAAGCCATTAGCTCTTCCAGCTTTTCAGTTCCAAAATTCACGCCTTGCCCACAATTCCCGATTTTGTACCCGAATATTTCCCACATTCTACATTTTCCATTTACTTACACATTATTTATCCGATTGATGTCGTTCCAGCTTCAATATATTCCAGCAATTCAAGCCATGAGCTCTTCCAGCTTTTCAGTTCCAAAATTCACACCTTGCCCACAATTCCGGATTTCGTACCCGAATATTTCCCACATTCTATATGTCACATTTACTTACACATTATTCATCCGATTGACTTCGTTCCAACTTCAATATATTCCAGCAATTCAAGCCATGAGCTCTTCCAGCTTTTCAGTTCCAAAATTCATGCCTTACCCACAATTCCCGATTTCGTACCCAAATATTTCCCACATTCTACATTTCACATTTACTTCGACATTTTTCATCCGATTGACGTTGTTTCAACTTCAATATATTCCACCAATTCAAGCCATGAGCTCTTCCAGCTTTTCAGTTCCAAAATTCCCGCCTTACCCACAATTCCCAATTTCGTACCCAAATATTTCCCACATTCTACATTTTCCATTTACTTCCACATTATTTATCCGATTGACTTCGTTCCAACTTCAATATATTCCACCATTTCACGTCATGAGCTCTTCCATCTTACCACCTAATTTACCACGTATGGCGGCCATTTTCCAACTTACCATGCACGGCGGCCATTTTAGACAAATGATATGCCCAGGTTTCTCGCCAACCTGGCCTCCCAAGGCGGTGGCCATTTTGGCCAATTGATTAGGTATGCGTGTGATTCTTGCCAGGATATTCCCCGACCTGAACAGGAAGTGACCAATATCAACAGGAAGTGACCTCACATCAACAGGAAGTGACTTAATCTCAACAGGAAGTGACTTAATTTCAACAGGAAGTGACCTAAAATCAACAGGAAGTGACCTGATTTTAACAGGAAATGACCCGATTTCAACAGGAAGTGACCTGATTTTAACAGGAAGTGACCTCATATCAACAGGAAGTGACTTAAAATCAACAGGAAGTGACCCGATTTCAACAGGAAGTGACTTAATTTCAACAGGAAGTGGCCTAAAATCAACAGGAAGTGACCCGATTTCAACAGGAAGTGACCCGATTTCAACAGGAAGTGGCCTGAAATCAACAGGAAGTGAGCATGCTAGTGCTAAGTTAGCATGCTAATGCTAGCTAATGCTAATGCTAGCTGAACATGCTAATGCTATTGCTAGCTTAGCATGCTAATGCTAATGTTAGCTCAGCATGCTAATGCTAATGTTAGCTTAGCATGTGAATGCTAATGTTAGCTTAGCATGCTAATGCTAATGTTAGCTTAGCATGCTAATGCTAAGTTAGCATGCTAATGCTAATGTTAGCTTAGCATGTTAAAGCTAAGTTAGCTTAGCATGCTAATGCTAATGTTAGCTTAGCATGCTAATGCTAATGTTAGCTTAGCATGCTAATGCTAATGTTAGCATGCTAATGCTAATGTTAGCTTAGCATGCCAATGCTAATGTTAGCTTAGAATGCTAATGCTAAGTTAGCATGCTAATGCTAATGTTAGCTTAGCATGCTAATGCCAAGTTAGCATATTAATGCTAATGTTAACTTAGCATGCTAATGCTAGCTTAGTATACTAATGCAAATGTGACCTGATTTCAACAGAGTGACTATTACTCCATTGCTTAAGTTTGCCACTCCTTACACCATTGCGACTCGATTCTACCCTCCTTACTTCATTGCTTACTTAATTCTTCTCACTTTACTCCATTGCTTACCCGATTACTTGCTACTTCCTCCATTTCTTACTTGATTCCTTCCTTGTTTTCATGATTCTTGCTGATTTATTTTTACTTTTGTGGTATTTATCTTCCTTCAACTGCTTCTAGATTTCTGGATGAATTTAAACCATTCCAACTTCAGCATGTTAAGCTCATTCCATGTCATTCAGTATCATTCAACATCCTTCAATATCATTCAATATCTTTCAATATCTTTCAATATCATTCATCATCATTCAACATTATTCCAAATCATTCCACAGGTATTCATTCAGCTCTCCAGCCTTCACACGCCATTTCCCCAGAAATGGCATTTCTAGTTGTGTGAAGGCTGGAGGCCTTCACACATATGTTATTCTACACCATTCCCGTTATTCTTATTATTATTGTGTGAAGGCTGGAGGCCTTCACACATATGTTATTCTACACCATTCCCGTTATTCTTATTATTATTCTTATTATTCTTATTCTTATATTTTATTCCTCGCACTTTTTTGTCCAGCTTCTACTTCCACATTTTTCACCCGATTCACTCCGTTCCAATTTCAAACGATTCCAAATATTCGCGCCTACAGCGCTTCCATTTTTCTTATTCCCACGATTCACGTGTTACCCGCAATTCCCGATTTCGTACCCGATTTTTCCCCATGTATTCTTAATGGGAGATTCAAAATTTCACATTTCCTTCCACATTTTTCATCCGATTCACTTCGTTCCAACTTCAAATATGTTCCATCATGAGCTCTTCCAGCTTTTCAGTTCCAAAATTCACGCCTTACCCACAATTCACGATTTCGTACCCGAATATTTCCCACATTCTACATTTCACATTTACTTCCACATTATTCATCCGATTGACTTCATGCCAACTTCAATATATTCCAGCAATCCAAGCCATGAGCTCTTCCAGCTTTTCAGTTCCAAAATTCACGCCTTACCCACAATTCACGATTTCGTACCCGAATATTTCCCACATTCTACATTTTTCATTTACTTCCACATTATTCATCCAATTGACTTCGTTCCAACTTCAATATATTCCAGCAATTCAAGCCATGAGCTCTTCCAGCTTTTCAGTTCCAAAATTCACGCCTTACCCACAATTCCCGATTTCGTACCCGCACATTACCCACATTCTACATTTTCCATTTACTTACACATTATTCATCCGATTGACGTTGTTCCAGCTTCAATATATTCCAGCAATTCAAGCCATGAGCTCTTCCAGCTTTTCAGTTCCAAAATTCATGCCTTACCCACAATTCCCGATTTCGTACCCGAATATTTCCCACATTATACATTTCACATTTACATCGACATTTTTCATCCGATTGACGTCGTTTCAACTTCAATCTATTCCACCAATTCAAGCCATGAGCTCTTCCTGCTTTTCAGTTCCAAAATTCACGCCTTACCCACAATTCCCAATTTCGTGCCCAAATATTTCCCACATTCTACATTTTCCATTTACTTCCACATTATTTATCCGATTGACTTCGTTCTAACTTCAATATATTCCAGCAATTCAAGCCATGAGCTCTTCCAGCTTTTCAGTTCCAAAATTCATGCCTTACCCACAATTCCCGATTTCGTACCCGAATATTTCCCACATTCTACATTTCACATTTACTTCGACATTTTTTATCCGATTGACGTTGTTTCAACTTCAATATATTCCACCAATTCAAGCCATGAGCTCTTCCAGCTTTTCAGTTCCAAAATTCCCGCCTTACCCACAATTCCCAATTTCGTACCCAAATATTTCCCACATTCTACATTTTCCATTTACTTCCACATTATTTATCCGATTGACTTCGTTCCAACTTCAATATATTCCACCATTTCACGTCATGAGCTCTTCCATCTTACCACCTAACTTACCACGTATGGCGGCCATTTTCCAACTTACCATGCACGGCGGCCATTTTAGACAAATGATATGCCCAGGTTTCTCGCCAACCTGGCCTCCCAAGGCGGTGGCCATTTTGGCCAATTGATTAGGTATGCGTGTGATTCTTGCCAGGATATTCCCCGACCTGAACAGGAAGTGACCAATATCAACAGGAAGTGACCTCATATCAACAGGAAGTGACCTAAAATCAACAGGAAGTGACCTGATTTTAACAGGAAATGACCCGATTTCAACAGGAAGTGACCTGATTTTAACAGGAAGTGACCTCATATCAACAGGAAGTGACTTAAAATCAACAGGAAGTGACCCGATTTCAACAGGAAGTGACTTAATTTCAACAGGAAGTGGCCTAAAATCAACAGGAAGTGACCTGTTTTTAACATGAAGTGACCCGATTTCAACAGGAAGTGACCCAATTTTGACAGGAAGTGACCTGATATCAACAGGAAGTGACCCAATTTCAACAGGAAGTGACCCAATTTTGACAGGAAGTGACCTGATATCAACAGGAAGTGACCCAATTTCAACAGGAAGTGACCCGATTTCAACAGGAAGTGGCCTGAAATCAACAGGAAGTGAGCATGCTAGTGCTAAGTTAGCATGCTAATGCTAGCTAATGCTAATGCTAGCTGAACATGCTAATGCTATTGCTAGCTTAGCATGCTAATGCTAATGTTAGCTCAGCATGCTAATGCTAATGCTAGCTTAGCATGTGAATGCTAATGTTAGCTTAGCATGCTAATGCTAATGTTAGCTTAGCATGCTAATGCTAATGTTAGCTTAGCATGCTAATGCTAAGTTAGCATGCTAATGCTAATGTTAGCTTAGCATGTTAATGCTAAGTTAACATGCTAATGCTAATGTTAGCTTAGCATGCTAATGCTAAGTTAGCATGCTAAAGTTAATGCTAAGTTAGCATGCTAATGCTAATGTTAGCATGCTAATGCTAATGTTAGCTTAGCATGCCAATGCTAATGTTAGCTTAGAATGCTAATGCTAAGTTAGCATGCTAATGCTAATGTTAGCTTAGCATGCTAATGCTAAGTTAGCATATTAATTCTAATGTTAACTTAGCATGCTAATGCTAGCTTAGTATACTAATGCAAATGTGACCGGATTTCAACAGAGTGACTATTACTCCATTGCTTAAGTTTGCCACTCCTTACACCATTGCGACTCGATTCTACCCTCCTTACGTCATTGCTTACTTAATTCTTCTCACTTTACTCCATTGCTTACCCGATTACTTGCTACTTCCTCCATTTCTTACTTGATTTCTTCCTTGTTTTCTTGTTTCTTGCTGATTTATTTTTACTTTTGTGGTATTTATCTTCCTTCAACTGCTTCTAGATTTCTGGATGAATTTAAACCATTCCAACTTCAGCATGTTAAGCTCATTCCATGTCATTCAGTATCATTCAACATCATTCAACATCATTCAATATCATTCAATATCTTTCAATATCATTCATCATCATTCAACATTATTCCAAATCATTCCACAGGTATTCATTCAGCTCTCCAGCCTTCACACGCCATTTCCCCAGAAATGGCATTTCTAGTTATTATTGTGTGAAGGCTGGAGGCCTTCACACATATGTTATTCTACACCATTCCCGTTATTCTTATTATTATTATTATTATTATTATATTTTATTCCTCGCACTTTTTTGTCCAGTTTCTTCTTCCACATTTTTCACCCGATTCACTCCGTTCCAATTTCAAACGATTCCAAATATTCACGCCTACAGCGCTTCCATTTTTCTTATTCCCACTATTCACGTGTTACCCGCAATTCCCGATTTCGTACCCGATTTTTCCCCATGTATTCTTAATGGGAGATTCAAAATTTCACATTTCCTTCCACATTTTTCATCCGATTCACTTCGTTCCAACTTCAATATGTTCCATCATGAGCTCTTCCAGCTTTTCAGTTCCAAAATTCACGCCTTACCCACAATTCCCAATTTCGTACCCTAATATTTCCTACATTCTACATTTCACATTTACTTCGACATTTTTCATCCGATTGACATCGTTTCAACTTCAATATATTCCACCAATTCAAGCCATGAGCTCTTCCAGCTTTTCAGTTCCAAAATTCACGCCTTACCCACAATTCCGGATTTCGTACCCGCACATTACCCACATTCTACATTTTCCATTTACTTCCACATTATTCATCCGATTGACGTCGTTCCAGCTTCAATATATTCCACAATTTCAAGCCATTAGCTCTTCCAGCTTTTCAGTTCCAAAATTCACGCCTTGCCCACAATTCCCGATTTCGTACCCGAATATTTCCCACATTCTACATTTTCCATTTACTTCCACATTATTCATCCGATTGACGTCGTTTCAACTTGAATATATTCCACCACTTCAAGCCATGAGCTCTTCCAGCTTTTCAGTTCAAAAATTTACGCCTGACCCACAATTCCCGATTTCGTACCCGAATATTTCCCACATTCTACATTTTCCATTTACTTACACATTATTCATCCGATTGACGTCGTTCCAGCTTCAATATATTCCAGCATTTCAAGCCATTAGCTCTTCCAGCTTTTCAGTTCCAAAATTCACACCTTGCCCACAATTCCGGATTTCGTACCCGAATATTTCCCACATTCTATATTTCACATTTACTTCCACATTAGTCATCCGATTGACTTCGTTCCAACTTCAATATATTCCAGCAATTCAAGCCATGAGCTCTTCCAGCTTTTCAGTTCCAAAATTCACGCCTTGCCCACAATTCCCGATTTCGTACCCGAATATTTCCCACATTCTACATTTTCCATTTACTTACACATTATTCATCCGATTGACGTCGTTCCAGCTTCAATATATTCCAGCAATTCAAGCCATGAGCTCTTCCAGCTTTTCAGTTCCAAAATTCACACCTTGCCCACAATTCCGGATTTCGTACCCGAATATTTCCCACATTCTATATTTCACATTTACTTCCACATTAGTCATCCGATTGACTTCGTTCCAACTTCAATATATTCCAGCAATTCAAGCCATGAGCTCTTCCAGCTTTTCAGTTCCAAAATTCATGCCTTACCCACAATTCCCGATTGCGTACCCGAATATTTCCCACATTCTACATTTCACATTTACTTCGACATTTTTCAACCGATTGACGTGGTTTCAACTTCAATATATTCCACCAATTCAAGCCATGAGCTCTTCCAGCTTTTCAGTTCCAAAATTCACGCCTTACCCACAATTCCCAATTTCGTACCCAAATATTTCCCACATTCTACATTTTCCATTTACTTCCACATTATTTATCCGATTGACTTCGTTCCAACTTCAATATATTCCACCATTTCACGTCATGAGCTCTTCCATCTTACCACCTAACTTACCACGTATGGCGGCCATTTTCCAACTTACCATGCACGGCGGCCATTTTAGACAAATGATATGCCCAGGTTTCTCGCCAACCTGGCCTCCCAAGGCGGTGGCCATTTTGGCCAATTGATTAGGTATGCGTGTGATTCTTGCCAGGATATTCCCCGACCTGAACAGGAAGTGACCAATATCAACAGGAAGTGACCTCATATCAACAGGAAGTGACTTAATTTCAACAGGAAGTGACTTAATTTCAACAGGAAGTGACCTAAAATCAACAGGAAGTGACCTGATTTTAACAGGAAATGACCCGATTTCAACAGGAAGTGACCTGATTTTAACAGGAAGTGACTTCATATCAACAGGAAGTGACTTAAAATCAACAGGAAGTGACCCGATTTCAACAGGAAGTGACTTAATTTCAACAGGAAGTGACCTAAAATCAACAGGAAGTGACCTGTTTTTAACAGGAAGTGACCCGATTTCAACAGGAAGTGACCCAATTTTGACAGGAAGTGACCTGATATCAACAGGAAGTGACCCAATTTCAACAGGAAGTGACCCAATTTCAACAGGAAGTGACCCAATTTTGACAGGAAGTGACCTGATATCAACAGGAAGTGACCCAATTTCAACAGGAAGTGACCCGATTTCAACAGGAAGTGACCCGATTTCAACAGGAAGTGACCCGATTTCAACAGGAAGTGGCCTGAAATCAACAGGAAGTGAGCATGCTATTGCTAGCTTAGCATGCTAATGCTAATGTTAGCTCAGCATGCTAATGTTAATGTTAGCTTAGCATGTGAATGCTAATGTTAGCTTAGCATGCTAATGCTAATGTTAGCTTAGCATGCTAATGCTAATGTTAGCTTAGCATGCTAATGCTAAGTTAGCATGCTAATGCTAATGTTAGCTTAGCATGTTAATGCTAAGTTAGCATGCTAATGCTAATGTTAGCTTAGCATGCTAATGCTAATGTTAGGTTAGCATGCTAATGCTAATGTTAGCATGCTAATGCTAATGTTAGCTTAGCATGCTAATGCTAATGTTAGCTTAGCATGCTAATGCTAATGTTAGCATGCTAATTCTAATGTTAGCTTAGCATGCCAATACTAATGTTAGCTTAGAATGCTAATGCTAAGTTAGCATGCTAATGCTAATGTTAGCTTAGCATGCTAATGCTAAGTTAGCATGCTAATGCTAAGTTAGCATATTAATGCTAATGTTAACTTAGCATGCTAATGCTAGCTTAGTATACTAATGCAAATGTGACCTGATTTCAACAGAGTGACTATTACTCCATTGCTTAAGTTTGCCACTCCTTACACCATTGCGACTCGATTCTACCCTCCTTACTTCATTGCTTACTTAATTCTTCTCACTTTACTCCATTGCTTACCCGATTACTTGCTACTTCCTCCATTTCTTACTTGATTCCTTCCTTGTTTTCATGTTTCTTGCTGATTTATTTTTACTTTTGTGGTATTTATCTTCCTTCAACTGCTTCTAGATTTCTGGATGAATTTAAACCATTCCAACTTCAGCATGTTAAGCTCATTCCATGTCATTCAGTATCATTCAACATCATTCAATATCATTCAATATCATTCAAGATCTTTCAATATCATTCATCATCATTCAACATTATTCCAAATCATTCCACAGGTATTCATTCAGCTCTCCAGCCTTCACACGCCATTTCCCCAGAAATGGCATTTCTAGTTATTATTATTATATTTTATTCCTCGCACTTTTTTGTCCAGCTTCTACTTCCACATTTTTCACCCGATTCACTCCGTTCCAATTTCAAACGATTCCAAATATTCGCGCATAGAGCGCTTCCATTTTTCTTATTCCCACAATTCACGTGTTACCCGCAATTCCCGATTTCGTACCCGATTTTTCCCCATGTATTCTTAATGGGAGATTCAAAATTTCACATTTCCTTCCACAGCTTTCATCCGATTCACTTCGTTCCAACTTCAATATGTTCCATCATGAGCTCTTCCAGCTTTTCAGTTCCAAAATTCACGCCTTACCCACAATTCACGATTTCGTACCCGAATATTTCCCACATTCTACATTTTTCATTTACTTCAACATTATTCATCCGATTGACTTCGTTCCAACTTCAATATATTCCAGCAATTCAAGCCATGAGCTCTTCCAGCTTTTCAGTTCCAAAATTCACTCCTTACCCACAATTCTCGATTTCGTACCCGCACATTACCCACATTCTACATTTTCCATTTACTTCGACATTTTTCATCCGATTGACGTCGTTTCAACTTCAATATATTCCACCAATTCAAGCCATGAGCTCTTCCAGCTTTTCAGTTCCAAAATTCACGCCTTACCCACAATTCCCAATTTCGTACCCAAATATTTCCCACATTCTACATTTTCCATTTACTTACACATTATTCATCCGATTGACTTCGTTCCAACTTCAATATATTCCAGCAATTCAAGCCATGAGCTCTTCCAGCTTTTCAGTTCCAAAATTCATGCCTTACCCACAATTCCCGATTTCGTACCCGAATATTTCCCACATTATACATTTCACATTTACTTCGACATTTTTCATCCGATTGACGTCGTTTCAACTTCAATCTATTCCACCAATTCAAGCCATGAGCTCTTCCTGCTTTTCAGTTCCAAAATTCACGCCTTACCCACAATTCCCAATTTCGTGCCCAAATATTTCCCACATTCTACATTTTCCATTTACTTCCACATTATTTATCCGATTGACTTCGTTCTAACTTCAATATATTCCAGCAATTCAAGCCATGAGCTCTTCCAGCTTTTCAGTTCCAAAATTCATGCCTTACCCACAATTCCCGATTTCGTACCCGAATATTTCCCACATTCTACATTTCACATTTACTTCGACATTTTTTATCCGATTGACGTTGTTTCAACTTCAATATATTTCACCAATTCAAGCCATGAGCTCTTCCAGCTTTTCAGTTCCAAAATTCCCGCCTTACCCACAATTCCCAATTTCGTACCCAAATATTTCCCACATTCTACATTTTCCATTTACTTCCACATTATTTATCCGATTGACTTCGTTCCAACTTCAATATATTCCACCATTTCACGTCATGAGCTCTTCCATCTTACCACCTAACTTACCACGTATGGCGGCCATTTTCCAACTTACCATGCACGGCGGCCATTTTAGACAAATGATATGCCCAGGTTTCTCGCCAACCTGGCCTCCCAAGGCGGTGGCCATTTTGGCCAATTGATTAGGTATGCGTGTGATTCTTGCCAGGATATTCCCCGACCTGAACAGGAAGTGACCAATATCAACAGGAAGTGACCTCATATCAACAGGAAGTGACCTAAAATCAACAGGAAGTGACCTGATTTTAACAGGAAATGACCCGATTTCAACAGGAAGTGACCTGATTTTAACAGGAAGTGACCTCATATCAACAGGAAGTGACTTAAAATCAACAGGAAGTGACCCGATTTCAACAGGAAGTGACTTAATTTCAACAGGAAGTGGCCTAAAATCAACAGGAAGTGACCTGTTTTTAACAGGAAGTGACCCGATTTCAACAGGAAGTGACCCAATTTTGACAGGAAGTGACCTGATATCAACAGGAAGTGACCCAATTTCAACAGGAAGTGACCCAATTTTGACAGGAAGTGACCTGATATCAACAGGAAGTGACCCAATTTCAACAGGAAGTGACCCGATTTCAACAGGAAGTGGCCTGAAATCAACAGGAAGTGAGCATGCTAGTGTTAAGTTAGCATGCTAATGCTAGCTAATGCTAATGCTAGCTGAACATGCTAATGCTATTGCTAGCTTAGCATGCTAATGCTAATGTTAGCTCAGCATGCTAATGCTAATGCTAGCTTAGCATGTGAATGCTAATGTTAGCTTAGCAGGCTAATGCTAATGTTAGCTTAGCATGCTAATGCTAAGTTAGCATGCTAATGCTAATGTTAGCTTAGCATGTTAATGTTAAGTTAACATGCTAATGCTAATGTTAGCTTAGCATGCTAATGCTAAGTTAGCATGCTAATGTTAATGCTAAGTTAGCATGCTAATGCTAATGTTAGCATGCTAATGCTAATGTTAACTTAGCATGCTAATGCTAATGTTAGCATGCTAATGCTAATGTTAGCTTAGAATGCTAATGCTAATGTTAGCATGCTAATGCTAATGTTAGCTTAGCATGCTAATGCTAAGTTAGCATATTAATGCTAATGTTAACTTAGCATGCTAATGCTAGCTTAGTATACTAATGCAAATGTGGCCTGATTTCAACAGAGTGACTATTACTCCATTGCTTAAGTTTGCCACTCCTTACACCATTGCGACTCGATTCTACCCTCCTTACTTCATTGCTTACTTAATTCTTCTCACTTTACTCCATTGCTTACCCGATTACTCGCTACTTCCTCCATTTCTTACTTGATTCCTTCCTTTTTTTCATGTTTCTTGCTGATTTATTTTTACTTTTGTGGTATTTATCTTCCTTCAACTGCTTCTAGATTTCTGGATGAATTTAAACCATTCCAACTTCAGCATGTTAAGCTCATTCCATGTCATTCAGTATCATTCAACATCATTCAATATCATTCAATATCTTTCAATATCTTTCAATATCATTCATCATCATTCAACATTATTCCAAATCATTCCACAGGTATTCATTCAGCTCTCCAGCCTTCACACGCCATTTCCCCAGAAATGGCATTTCTAGTTGTGTGAAGGCTGGAGGCCTTCACACATATGTTATTCTACACCATTCCCGTTATTCTTATTATTATTCTTATTATTCTTATTCTTATATTTTATTCCTCGCACTTTTTTGTCCAGCTTCTACTTCCACATTTTTCACCCGATTCACTCCGTTCCAATTTCAAACGATTCCAAATATTCGCGCCTACAGTGCTTCCATTTTTCTTATTCCCACGATTCACGTGTTACCCGCAATTCCCGATTTCGTACCCGATTTTTCCCCATGTATTCTTAATGGGAGATTCAAAATTTCACATTTCCTTCCACATTTTTCATCCGATTCACTTCGTTCCAACTTCAAATATGTTCCATCATGAGCTCTTCCAGCTTTTCAGTTCCAAAATTCACGCCTTACCCACAATTCACGATTTCGTACCCGAATATTTCCCACATTCTACATTTCACATTTACTTCCACATTATTCATCCGATTGACTTCGTGCCAACTTCAATATATTCCAGCAATCCAAGCCATGAGCTCTTCCAGCTTTTCAGTTCCAAAATTCACGCCTTACCCACAATTCACGATTTCGTACCCGAATATTTCCCACATTCTGCATTTTTCATTTACTTCCACATTATTCATCCAATTGACTTCGTTCCAACTTCAATATATTCCAGCAATTCAAGCCATGAGCTCTTCCAGCTTTTCAGTTCCAAAATTCACGCCTTACCCACAATTCCCGATTTCGTACCCGCACATTACCCACATTCTACATTTTCCATTTACTTACACATTATTCATCCGATTGACGTCGTTCCAGCTTCAATATATTCCAGCATTTCAAGCCATTAGCTCTTCCAGCTTTTCAGTTCCAAAATTCACGCCTTGCCCACAATTCCCGATTTCGTACCCGAATATTTCCCACATTCTACATTTTCCATTTACTTACACATTATTCATCCGATTGACGTTGTTCCAGCTTCAATATATTCCAGCATTTCAAGCCATGAGCTCTTCCACGTTTTCAGTTCCAAAATTCACACCTTGCCCACAATTCCGGATTTCGTACCCGAATATTTCCCACATTCTATATTTCACATTTCCTTCCACATTATTCATCCGATGACTTCGTTCCAACTTCAATATATTCCAGCAATTCAAGCCATGAGCTCTTCCAGCTTTTCAGTTCCAAAATTCATGCCTTACCCATAATTCCGGATTTCGTACCCGAATATTTCCCACATTCTACATTTCACATTTACTTCGACATTTTTCATCCGATTGACGTCGTTTCAACTTCAATATATTTCAGCAATTCAAGCCATGAGCTCTTCCACATTTTCAGTTCCAAAATTCACACCTTGCCCACAATTCCGGATTTCGTACCCGAATATTTCCCACATTCTATATTTCACATTTCCTTCCACATTATTCATCCGATTGACTTCGTTCCAACTTCAATATATTCCAGCAATTCAAGCCATGAGCTCTTCCAGCTTTTCAGTTTCAAAATTCATGCCTTACCCACAATTCCCGATTTTGTACCCGAATATTTCCCACATTCTACATTTCACATTGACTTCGACATTTTTCATCCGATTGACGTCGTTTCAACTTCAATATATTCCACCAATTCAAGCCATGAGTTCTTCCAGCTTTTCAGTTCCAAAATTCACGCCTTACCCACAATTCCCAATTTCGTACCCAAATATTTCCCACATTCTACATTTTCCATTTACTTCCACATTATTTATCCGATTGACTTCGTTCCAACTTCAATATATTCCACCATTTCACGTCATGAGCTCTTCCATCTTACCACCTAACTTACCACGTATGGCAGCCATTTTCCAACTTACCATGCACGGCGGCCATTTTAGACAAATGATATGCCCAGGTTTCTCGCCAACCTGGCCTCCCAAGGCGGTGGCCATTTTGGCCAATTGATTAGGTATGCGTGTGATTCTTGCCAGGATATTCCCCGACCTGAACAGGAAGTGACCAATATCAACAGGAAGTGACCTCATATCAACAGGAAGTGACTTAATTTCAACAGGAAGTGACCTAAAATCAACAGGAAGTGACCTGATTTTAACAGGAAATGACCCGATTTCAACAGGAAGTGACCTGATTTTAACAGGAAGTGACTTCATGTCAACAGGAAGTGACTTAAAATCAACAGGAAGTGACCCGATTTCAACAGGAAGTGACTTAATTTCAACAGGAAGTGACCTAAAATCAACAGGAAGTGACCTGTTTTTAACAGGAAGTGACCCAATTTCAACAGGAAGTGACCCAATTTTGACAGGAAGTGACCTGATATCAACAGGAAGTGACCCAATTTCAACAGGAAGTGACCCAATTTTGACAGGAAGTGACCTGATATCAACAGGAAGTGATCCAATTTCAACAGGAAGTGACCCGATTTCAACAGGAAGTGGCCTGAAATCAACAGGAAGTGAGCATGCTAGTGCTAAGTTAGCATGCTAATGCTAGCTAATGCTAATTCTAGCTGAACATGCTAATGCTATTGCTAGCTTATCATGCTAATGCTAATGTTAGCTCAGCATGCTAATGCTAATGTTAGCTTGGCATGTGAATGCTAATGTTAGCTTAGCATGCTAATGCTAATGTTAGCTTAGCATGCTAATGCTAAGTTAGCATGCTAATGCTAATGTTAGCTTAGCATGTTAATGCTAAGTTAGCATGCTAATGCTAATGTTAGCTTAGCATGCTAATGCTAATATTAGCTTAGCATGCTAATGCTAATGCTAAGTTAGCATGCTAATGCTAATGTTAGCTTAGCATGCTAATGCTAAGTTAGCATGCTAATGCTAATGTTAGCTTAGCATGTTAATGCTAAGTTAGCATGCTAATGTTAATGTTAGCTTAGCATGCTAATGCTAATGTTAGCTTAGCATGCTAATGCTAATGCTAAGTTAGCATGCTAATGCTAATGTTAGCTTAGCATGCTAATGCTAATGTTAGCATGCTAATGCTAATGTTAGCTTAGCATGCCAATGTTAATGTTAGCTTAGAATGCTAATGCTAAGTTAGCATGCTAATGCTAATGCTAATGTTAGCTTAGCATGCTAATGCTAAGTTAGCATATTAATGCTAATGTTAACTTAGCATGCTAATGCTAGCTTAGTATACTAATGCAAATGTGACCTGATTTCAACAGAGTGACTATTACTCTATTGCTTAAGTTTGCCACTCCTTACACCATTGCGACTCGATTCTACCCTCCTTACTTCATTGCTTACTTAATTCTTCTCACTTTACTCCATTGCTTACCCGATTACTTGCTACTTCGTCCATTTCTTACTTGATTTCTTCCTTGTTTTCTTGTTTCTTGCTGATTTATTTTTACTTTTGTGGTATTTGTCTTCCTTCAACTGCTTCTAGATTTCTGGATGAATTTAAACCATTCCAACTTCAGCATGTTAAGCTCATTCAACATCATTCAACACCATTCAATATAATTCAATATATTTCAATATCATTCATCATCCTTCAACATTATTCCAAATCATTCCACAGGTATTCATTCAGCTCTCCAGCCTTCACACGCCATTTCCCCAGAAATGGCATTTCTAGTTGTGTGAAGGCTGGAGGCCTTCACACATATGTTATTCTACACCATTCCCGTTATTCTTATTATTATTGTGTGAAGGCTGGAGGCCTTCACACATATGTTATTCTACACCATTCCCGTTATTCTTATTATTATTATTATTATTATTATATTTTATTCCTCGCACTTTTTTGTGCAGTTTCTTCTTCCACATTTTTCACCCGATTCACTCCGTTCCAATTTCAAACGATTCCAAATATTCACGCCTACAGCGCTTCCATTTTTCTTATTCCCACTATTCACGTGTTACCCGCAATTCCCGATTTCGTACCCGATTTTTCCCCATGTATTCTTAATGGGAGATTCAAAATTTCACATTTCCTTCCACATTTTTCATCCGATTCACTTCGTTCCAACTTCAATATGTTCCATCATGAGCTCTTCCAGCTTTTCAGTTCCAAAATTCACGCCTTACCCACAATTCCCAATTTCGTACCCTAATATTTCCTACATTCTACATTTCACATTTACTTCGACATTTTTCATCCGATTGACATCGTTTCAACTTCAATATATTCCACCAATTCAAGCCATGAGCTCTTCCAGCTTTTCAGTTCCAAAATTCACGCCTTACCCACAATTCCCGATTTCGTACCCGCACATTACCCACATTCTACATTTTCCATTTACTTCCACATTATTCATCCGATTGACGTCGTTCCAGCTTCAATATATTCCACAATTTCAAGCCATTAGCTCTTCCAGCTTTTCAGTTCCAAAATTCACGCCTTGCCCACAATTCCCGATTTCGTACCCGAATATTTCCCACATTCTACATTTTCCATTTACTTCCACATTATTCATCCGATTGACGTCGTTTCAACTTGAATATATTCCACCACTTCAAGCCATGAGCTCTTCCAGCTTTTCAGTTAAAAAATTTACGCCTGACCCACAATTCCCGATTTCGTACCCGAATATTTCCCACATTCTACATTTTCCATTTACTTACACATTATTCATCCGATTGACGTCGTTCCAGCTTCAATATATTCCAGCATTTCAAGCCATTAGCTCTTCCAGCTTTTCAGTTCCAAAATTCACGCCTTGCCCACAATTCCCGATTTCGTACCCGAATATTTCCCACATTCTACATTTTCCATTTACTTACACATTATTCATCCGATTGACGTCGTTCCAGCTTCAATATATTCCAGCAATTCAAGCCATGAGCTCTTCCAGCTTTTCAGTTCCAAAATTCACACCTTGCCCACAATTCCGGATTTCGTACCCGAATATTTCCCACATTCTATATTTCACATTTACTTCCACATTAGTCATCCGATTGACTTCGTTCCAACTTCAATATATTCCAGCAATTCAAGCCATGAGCTCTTCCAGCTTTTCAGTTCCAAAATTCATGCCTTACCCACAATTCCCGATTGCGTACCCGAATATTTCCCACATTCTACATTTCACATTTACTTCGACATTTTTCAACCGATTGACGTGGTTTCAACTTCAATATATTCCACCAATTCAAGCCATGAGCTCTTCCAGCTTTTCAGTTCCAAAATTCACGCCTTACCCACAATTCCCAATTTCGTACCCAAATATTTCCCACATTCTACATTTTCCATTTACTTCCACATTATTTATCCGATTGACTTCGTTCCAACTTCAATATATTCCACCATTTCACGTCATGAGCTCTTCCATCTTACCACCTAACTTACCACGTATGGCGGCCATTTTCCAACTTACCATGCACGGCGGCCATTTTAGACAAATGATATGCCCAGGTTTCTCGCCAACCTGGCCTCCCAAGGCGGTGGCCATTTTGGCCAATTGATTAGGTATGCGTGTGATTCTTGCCAGGATATTCCCCGACCTGAACAGGAAGTGACCAATATCAACAGGAAGTGACCTCATATCAACAGGAAGTGACTTAATTTCAACAGGAAGTGACTTAATTTCAACAGGAAGTGACCTAAAATCAACAGGAAGTGACCTGATTTTAACAGGAAATGACCCGATTTCAACAGGAAGTGACCTGATTTTAACAGGAAGTGACCTCCTGTCAACAGGAAGTGACTTAAAATCAACAGGAAGTGACCCGATTTCAACAGGAAGTGACTTAATTTCAACAGGAAGTGACCTAAAATCAACAGGAAGTGACCTGTTTTTAACAGGAAGTGACCCAATTTCAACAGGAAGTGACCCAATTTTGACAGGAAGTGACCTGATATCAACAGGAAGTGACCCAATTTCAATAGGAAGTGACCCAATTTTGACAGGAAGTGACCTGATATCAACAGGAAGTGACCCAATTTCAACAGGAAGTGACCCGATTTCAACAGGAAGTGACCCGATTTCAACAGGAAGTGGCCTGAAATCAACAGGAAGTGAGCATGCTAGTGCTAAGTTAGCATGCTAATGCTAGCTAATGCTAATTCTAGCTGAACATGCTAATGCTATTGCTAGCTTAGCATGCTAATGCTAATGTTAGCTCAGCATGTGAATGCTAATGTTAGCTTAGCATGCTAATGCTAATGTTAGCTTAGCATGCTAATGCTAAGTTAGCATGCTAATGCTAATGTTAGCTTAGCATGTTAATGCTAAGTTAGCATGCTAATGCTAATGTTAGCTTAGCATGCTAATGCTAATGTTAGCTTAGCATGCTAATGCTAATGCTAAGTTAGCATGCTAATGCTAATGTTAGCATGCTAATGCTAATGTTAGCTTAGCATGCTAATGCTAATGTTAGCATGCTAATGCTAATGTTAGCTTAGCATGCCAATGCTAATGTTAGCTTAGAATGCTAATGCTAAGTTAGCATGCTAATGCTAATGTTAGCTTAGCATGCTAATGCTAAGTTAGCACATTAATGCTAATGTTAACTTAGCATGCTAATGCTAGCTTAGTATACTAATGCAAATGTGACCTGATTTCAACAGAGTGACTATTACTCCATTGCTTAAGTTTGCCACTCCTTACACCATTGCGACTCGATTCTACCCTCCTTACTTCATTGCTTACTTAATTCTTCTCACTTTACTCCATTGCTTACCCGATTACTTGCTACTTCGTCCATTTCTTACTTGATTTCTTCCTTGTTTTCTTGTTTCTTGCTGATTTATTTTTACTTTTGTGGTATTTGTCTTCCTTCAACTGCTTCTAGATTTCTGGATGAATTTAAACCATTCCAACTTCAGCATGTTTAGCTCATTCCATGTCATTCAGTATCATTCAACATCATTCAATATCATTCAATATCTTTCAATATCTTTCAATATCATTCATCATCATTCAACATTATTCCAAATCATTCCACAGGTATTCATTCAGCTCTCCAGCCTTCACACGCCATTTCCCCAGAAATGGCATTTCTAGTTGTGTGAAGGCTGGAGGCCTTCACACATATGTTATTCTACACCATTCCCGTTATTCTTATTATTATTATTATTATTATTATTCTTATATTTTATTCCTCGCACTTTTTTGTCCAGTTTCTTCTTCCACATTTTTCACCCGATTCACTCCGTTCCAATTTCAAACGATTCCAAATATTCGCGCCTAGAGCGCTTCCATTTTTCTTATTCCCACGATTCACGTGTTACCCGCAATTCCCGATTTCGTACCCGATTTTTCCCCATGTATTCTTAATGGGAGATTCAAAATTTCACATTTCCTTCCACAGTTTTCATCCGATTCACTTCGTTCCAACTTCAATATGTTCCATCATGAGCTCTTCCAGCTTTTCAGTTCCAAAATTCACGCCTTACCCACAATTCACGATTTCGTACCCGAATATTTCCCACATTCTACATTTTTCATTTACTTCCACATTATTCATCCGATTGACTTCGTTCCAACTTCAATATATTCCAGCAATTCAAGCCATGAGCTCTTCCAGCTTTTCAGTTCCAAAATTCACGCCTTGCCCACAATTCCCGATTTCGTACCCGCACATTACCCACATTCTACATTTTCCATTTACTTCCACATTATTCATCCAATTGACGTCGTTCCAGCTTCAATATATTCCAGCATTTCAAGCCATTAGCTC
Organism: Festucalex cinctus; assembly: GCF_051991245.1. Classification (NCBI taxonomy): domain Eukaryota; kingdom Metazoa; phylum Chordata; class Actinopteri; order Syngnathiformes; family Syngnathidae; genus Festucalex; species Festucalex cinctus. The sequence goes on from NC_135411.1 coordinate 50,356,240, forward strand.
TTCCAGCTTTTCAGTTCCAAAATTCACGCCTTGCCCACAATTCCCGATTTTGTACCCGAATATTTCCCACATTCTACATTTTCCATTTACTTACACATTATTCATCCGATTGATGTCGTTCCAGCTTCAATATATTCCAGCAATTCAAGCCATGAGCTCTTCCAGCTTTTCAGTTCCAAAATTCACACCTTGCCCACAATTCCGGATTTCGTACCCGAATATTTCCCACATTCTATATGTCACATTTACTTACACATTATTCATCCGATTGACTTCGTTCCAACTTCAATATATTCCAGCAATTCAAGCCATGAGCTCTTCCAGCTTTTCAGTTCCAAAATTCATGCCTTACCCACAATTCCCGATTTCGTACCCGAATATTTCCCACATTCTACATTTCACATTTACTTCGACATTTTTCATCCGATTGACGTTGTTTCAACTTCAATATATTCCACCAATTCAAGCCATGAGCTCTTCCAGCTTTTCAGTTCCAAAATTCCCGCCTTACCCACAATTCCCAATTTCGTACCCAAATATTTCCCACATTCTACATTTTCCATTTACTTCCACATTATTTATCCGATTGACTTCGTTCCAACTTCAATATATTCCACCATTTCACGTCATGAGCTCTTCCATCTTACCACCTAATTTACCACGTATGGCGGCCATTTTCCAACTTACCATGCACGGCGGCCATTTTAGACAAATGATATGCCCAGGTTTCTCGCCAACCTGGCCTCCCAAGGCGGTGGCCATTTTGGCCAATTGATTAGGTATGCGTGTGATTCTTGCCAGGATATTCCCCGACCTGAACAGGAAGTGACCAATATCAACAGGAAGTGACCTCACATCAACAGGAAGTGACTTAATCTCAACAGGAAGTGACTTAATTTCAGCAGGAAGTGACCTAAAATCAACAGGAAGTGACCTGATTTTAACAGGAAATGACCCGATTTCAACAGGAAGTGACCTGATTTTAACAGGAAGTGACCTCATATCAACAGGAAGTGACTTAAAATCAACAGGAAGTGACCCGATTTCAACAGGAAGTGACTTAATTTCAACAGGAAGTGGCCTAAAATCAACAGGAAGTGACCTGTTTTTAACAGGAAGTGACCCAATTTTAACAGGAAGTGACCCGATTTCAACAGGAAGTGACCTGATATCAACAGGAAGTGACCCAATTTCAACAGGAAGTGACCCAATTTTGACAGGAAGTGACCTAATATCAACAGGAAGTGACCCAATTTCAACAGGAAGTGACCCGATTTCAACAGGAAGTGACCCGATTTCAACAGGAAGTGGCCTGAAATCAACAGGAAGTGAGCATGCTAGTGCTAAGTTAGCATGCTAATGCTAGCTAATGCTAATGCTAGCTGAACATGCTAATGCTATTGCTAGCTTAGCATGCTAATGCTAATGTTAGCTCAGCATGCTAATGCTAATGTTAGCTTAGCATGTGAATGCTAATGTTAGCTTAGCATGCTAATGCTAATGTTAGCTTAGCATGCTAATGCTAAGTTAGCATGCTAATGCTAATGTTAGCTTAGCATGTTAATGCTAAGTTAGCATGCTAATGCTAATGTTAGCTTAGCATGCTAATGCTAATGTTAGCTTAGCATGCTAATGCTAATGTTAGCTTAGTGTGCTAATGCTAATGTTAGCATGCTAATGCTAATGTTAGCTTAGCATGCCAATGCTAATGTTAGCTTAGAATGCTAATGCTAAGTTAGCATGCTAATGCTAATGTTAGCTTAGCATGCTAATGCCAAGTTAGCATATTAATGCTAATGTTAACTTAGCATGCTAATGCTAGCTTAGTATACTAATGCAAATGTGACCTGATTTCAACAGAGTGACTATTACTCCATTGCTTAAGTTTGCCACTCCTTACACCATTGCGACTCGATTCTACCCTCCTTACTTCATTGCTTACTTAATTCTTCTCACTTTACTCCATTGCTTACCCGATTACTTGCTACTTCCTCCATTTCTTACTTGATTCCTTCCTTGTTTTCATGATTCTTGCTGATTTATTTTTACTTTTGTGGTATTTATCTTCCTTCAACTGCTTCTAGATTTCTAGATGAATTTAAACCATTCCAACTTCAGCATGTTAAGCTCATTCCATGTCATTCAGTATCATTCAACATCATTCAATATCTTTCAATATCTTTCAATATCTTTCAATATCTTTCAATATCATTCATCATCATTCAACATTATTCCAAATCATTCCACAGGTATTCATTCAGCTCTCCAGCCTTCACACGCCATTTCCCCAGAAATGGCATTTCTAGTTATTATTATTATTCTATTTTATTCCTCGCACTTTTTTGTCCTGTTTCTACTTCCACATTTTTCACCCGATTCACTCCGTTCCAATTTCAAACGATTCCAAATATTCGCGCCTAGAGCGCTTCCATTTTTCTTATTCCCACGATTCACGTGTTACCCGCAATTCCCGATTTCGTACCCGATTTTTCCCCATGTATTCTTAATGGGAGATTCAAAATTTCACATTTCCTTCCACATTTTTCATCCGATTAACTTCGTTCCAACTTCAATATGTTCCATCATGAGCTTTTCAGTTCCAAAATTCACGCCTTGCCCACAATTCCCGATTTCGTACCCGAATATTTCCCACATTCTACATTTTCCATTTACTTCCACATTATTCATCCAATTGACGTTGTTCCAGCTTCAATATATTCCAGCATTTCAAGCCATTAGCTCTTCCAGCTTTTCAGTTCCAAAATTCACGCCTTGCCCACAATTCCTGATTTCGTACCCGAATATTTCCCACATTCTACATTTTCCATTTACTTACACATTATTCATCCGATTGACGTCGTTTCAACTTCAATATATTCCACCACTTCAAGCCATGAGCTCTTCCAGCTTTTCAGTTCCAAAATTTACGCCTGACCCACAATTCCCGATTTCGTACCCGAATATTTCCCACATTCTACATTTTCCATTTACTTACACATTATTCATCCGATTGACGTCGTTCCAGCTTCAATATATTCCAGCAATTCAAGCCATGAGCTCTTCCAGCTTTTCAGTTCCAAAATTCACACCTTGCCCACAATTCCGGATTTCGTACCCGAATATTTCCCACATTCTATATTTCACATTTACTTCCACATTAGTCATCCGATTGACTTCGTTCCAACTTCAATATATTCCAGCAATTCAAGCCATGAGCTCTTCCAGCTTTTCAGTTCCAAAATTCACGCCTTACCCACAATTCCCAATTTCGTACCCAAATATTTCCCACATTCTACATTTTCCATTTACTTCCACATTATTTATCCGATTGACTTCGTTCCAACTTCAATATATTCCACCATTTCACGTCATGAGCTCTTCCATCTTACCACCTAACTTACCACGTATGGCGGCCATTTTCCAACTTACCATGCACGGCGGCCATTTTAGACAAATGATATGCCCAGGTTTCTCGCCAACCTGGCCTCCCAAGGCGGTGGCCATTTTGGCCAATTGATTAGGTATGCGTGTGAATCTTGCCAGGATATTCCCCGACCTGAACAGGAAGTGACCCGATTTCAACAGGAAGTGACCTGATTTTAACAGGAAGTGACTTCATGTCAACAGGAAGTGACTTAAAATCAACAGGAAGTGACCCGATTTCAACAGGAAGTGACTTAATTTCAACAGGAAGTGACCTAAAATCAACAGGAAGTGACCTGTTTTTAACAGGAAGTGACCCGATTTCAACAGGAAGTGACCCAATTTTGACAGGAAGTGACCTGATATCAACAGGAAGTGACCCAATTTCAACAGGAAGTGACCCAATTTTGACAGGAAGTGACCTGATATCAACAGGAAGTGATCCAATTTCAACAGGAAGTGACCCGATTTCAACAGGAAGTGACCCGATTTCAACAGGAAGTGGCCTGAAATCAACAGGAAGTGAGCATGCTAGTGCTAAGTTAGCATGCTAATGCTAGCTAATGCTAATTCTAGCTGAACATGCTAATGCTATTGCTAGCTTATCATGCTAATGCTAATGTTAGCTCAGCATGCTAATGCTAATGTTAGCTTAGCATGTGAATGCTAATGTTAGCTTAGCATGCTAATGCTAATGTTAGCTTAGCATGCTAATGCTAAGTTAGCATGCTAATGCTAATGTTAGCTTAGCATGTTAATGCTAAGTTAGCATGCTAATGCTAATGTTAGCTTAGCATGCTAATGCTAATGTTAGCTTAGCATGCTAATGCTAATGCTAAGTTAGCATGCTAATGCTAATGTTAGCATGCTAATGCTAATGTTAGCTTAGCATGCTAATGCTAATGTTAGCATGCTAATGCTAATGTTAGCTTAGCATGCCAATGTTAATGTTAGCTTAGAATGCTAATGCTAAGTTAGCATGCTAATGCTAATGCTAATGTTAGCTTAGCATGCTAATGCTAAGTTAGCATATTAATGCTAATGTTAACTTAGCATGCTAATGCTAGCTTAGTATACTAATGCAAATGTGACCTGATTTCAACAGAGTGACTATTACTCTATTGCTTAAGTTTGCCACTCCTTACACCATTGCGACTCGATTCTACCCTCCTTACTTCATTGCTTACTTAATTCTTCTCACTTTACTCCATTGCTTACCCGATTACTTGCTACTTCGTCCATTTCTTACTTGATTTCTTCCTTGTTTTCTTGTTTCTTGCTGATTTATTTTTACTTTTGTGGTATTTGTCTTCCTTCAACTGCTTCTAGATTTCTGGATGAATTTAAACCATTCCAACTTCAGCATGTTAAGCTCATTCAACATCATTCAACACCATTCAATATAATTCAATATATTTCAATATCATTCATCATCCTTCAACATTATTCCAAATCATTCCACAGGTATTCATTCAGCTCTCCAGCCTTCACACGCCATTTCCCCAGAAATGGCATTTCTAGTTGTGTGAAGGCTGGAGGCCTTCACACATATGTTATTCTACACCATTCCCGTTATTCTTATTATTATATTTTATTCCTCGCACTTTTTTGTCCAGTTTCTTCTTCCACATTTTTCACCCGATTCACTCCGTTCCAATTTCAAACGATTCCAAATATTCGCGCCTAGAGCGCTTCCATTTTTCTTATTCCCACGATTCACGTGTTACCCGCAATTCCCGATTTCGTACCCGATTTTTCCCCATGTATTCTTAATGGGAGATTCAAAATTTCACATTTCCTTCCACAGTTTTCATCCGATTCACTTCGTTCCAACTTCAATATGTTCCATCATGAGCTCTTCCAGCTTTTCAGTTCCAAAATTCACGCCTTACCCACAATTCACGATTTCGTACCCGAATATTTCCCACATTCTACATTTTTCATTTACTTCCACATTATTCATCCGATTGACTTCGTTACAACTTCAATATATTCCAGCAATTCAAGCCATGAGCTCTTCCAGCTTTTCAGTTCCAAAATTCACGCCTTGCCCACAATTCCCGATTTCGTACCCAAATATTTCCCACATTCTACATTTTCCATTTACTTCCACATTATTCATCCAATTGACGTCGTTCCAGCTTCAATATATTCCAGCATTTCAAGCCATTAGCTCTTCCAGCTTTTCAGTTCCAAAATTCACGCCTTGCCCACAATTCCTGATTTCGTACCCGAATATTTCCCACATTCTACATTTTCCATTTACTTCCACATTATTCATCCGATTGACGTCGTTTCAACTTCAATATATTCCACCACTTCAAGCCATGAGCTCTTCCAGCTTTTCAGTTCCAAAATTTACGCCTGACCCACAATTCCCGATTTCGTACCCGAATATTTCCCACATTCTACATTTTCCATTTACTTACACATTATTCATCCGATTGACGTCGTTCCAGCTTCAATATATTCCAGCATTTCAAGCCATTAGCTCTTCCAGCTTTTCCGTTCCAAAATTCACGCCTTGCCCACAATTCCCGATTTCGTACCCGAATATTTCCCACATTCTACATTTTCCATTTACTTACACATTATTCATCCGATTGACGTCGTTCCAGCTTCAATATATTCCAGCAATTCAAGCCATGAGCTCTTCCAGCTTTTCAGTTCCAAAATTCACACCTTGCCCACAATTCCGGATTTCGTACCCGAATATTTCCCACATTCTATATTTCACATTTACTTCCACATTAGTCATCCGATTGACTTCGTTCCAACTTCAATATATTCCAGCAATTCAAGCCATGAGCTCTTCCAGCTTTTCAGTTCCAAAATTCATGCCTTACCCACAATTCCCGATTGCGTACCCGAATATTTCCCACATTCTACATTTCACATTTACTTCGACATTTTTCTACCGATTGACGTGGTTTCAACTTCAATATATTCCACCAATTCAAGCCATGAGCTCTTCCAGCTTTTCAGTTCCAAAATTCACGCCTTACCCACAATTCCCAATTTCGTACCCAAATATTTCCCACATTCTACATTTTCCATTTACTTCCACATTATTTATCCGATTGACTTCGTGCCAACTTCAATATATTCCACCATTTCACGTCATGAGCTCTTCCATCTTACCACCTAACTTACCACGTATGGCGGCCATTTTCCAACTTACCATGCACGGCGGCCATTTTAGACAAATGATATGCCCAGGTTTCTCGCCAACCTGGCCTCCCAAGGCGGTGGCCATTTTGGCCAATTGATTAGGTATGCGTGTGATTCTTGCCAGGATATTCCCCGACCTGAACAGGAAGTGACCAATATCAACAGGAAGTGACCTCATATCAACAGGAAGTGACTTAATTTCAACAGGAAGTGACTTAATTTCAATAGGAAGTGACCTAAAATCAACAGGAAGTGACCTGATTTTAACAGGAAATGACCCGATTTCAACAGGAAGTGACCTGATTTTAACAGGAGTGACTTCATGTCAACAGGAAGTGACTTAAAATCAACAGGAAGTGACCCGATTTCAACAGGAAGTGACTTTATTTCAACAGGAAGTGACCTAAAATCAACAGGAAGTGACCTGTTTTTAACAGGAAGTGACCCGATTTCAACAGGAAGTGACCCAATTTTGACAGGAAGTGACCTGATATCAACAGGAAGTGACCCAATTTCAACAGGAAGTGACCCAATTTTGACAGGAAGTGACCTGATATCAACAGGAAGTGACCCAATTTCAACAGGAAGTGACCCGATTTCAACAGGAAGTGGCCTGAAATCAACAGGAAGTGAGCATGATAGTGCTAAGTTAGCATGCTAATGCTAGCTAATGCTAATTCTAGCTGAACATGCTAATGCTATTGCTAGCTTAGCATGCTAATGTTAGCTCAGCATGCTAATGCTAATGTTAGCTTAGCATGTGAATGCTTATGTTAGCTTAGCATGCTAATGCTAATGTTAGCTTAGCATGCTAATGCTAAGTTAGCATGCTAATGCTAATGTTAGCTTAGCATGTTAATGCTAAGTTAGCGTGCTAATGCTAATGTTAGCTTAGCATGCTAATGCTACTGTTAGCTTAGCATGCTAATGCTAATGCTAAGTTAGCATGCTAATGCTAATGTTAGCATGCTAATGCTAATGTTAGCATGCTAATGCTAATGTTAGCATGCTAATGCTATTGTTAGCTTAGTATGCCAATGCTAATGTTAGCTTAGAATGCTAATGCTAAGTTAGCATGCTAATGCCAATGTTAGCTTAGCATGCTAATGCTAAGTTAGCATATTAATGCTAATGTTAACTTAGCATGCTAATGCTAGCTTAGTATACTAATGCAAATATGACCTGATTTCAACAGAGTGACTATTACTCCATTGCTTAAGTTTGCCACTCCTTACACCATTGCGACTCGATTCTACCCTCCTTACTTCATTGCTTACTTAATTCTTCTCACTTTACTCCATTGCTTACCCGATTACTTGCTACTTCGTCCATTTCTTACTTGATTTCTTCCTTATTTTCTTGTTTTTGCTGATTTATTTTTACTTTTGTGGTATTTGTCTTCCTTCAACTGCTTCTAGATTTCTGGATGAATTTAAACCATTCCAACTTCAGCATGTTAAGCTCATTCCATGTCATTCAGTATCATTCAACATCATTCAATATCATTCAATATCATTCAATATCTTTCAATATCTTTCAATATCATTCATCATCATTCAACATTATTCCAAATCATTCCACAGGTATTCATTCAGCTCTCCAGCCTTCACACGCCATTTCCCCAGAAATGGCATTTCTAGTTATTCTTATTATTCTTATATTTTATTCCTCGCACTTTTTTGTCCAGCTTCTACTTCCACATTTTTCACCCGATTCACTCCGTTCCAATTTCAAACGATTCCAAATATTCGCGCCTAGAGCGCTTCCATTTTTCTTATTCCCACGATTCACGTGTTACCCGCAATTCCCGATTTCGTACCCGATTTTTCCCCATGTATTCTTAATGGGAGATTCAAAATTTCACATTTCCTTCCACAGTTTTCATCCGATTCACTTCGTTCCAACTTCAATATGTTCCATCATGAGCTTTTCAGTTCCAAAATTCACGCCTTACCCACAATTCACGATTTCGTACCCGAATATTTCCTACATTCTACATTTTTCATTTACTTCCACATTATTCATCCGATTGACTTCGTTCCAACTTCAATATATTCCAGCAATTCAAGCAATGAGCTCTTCCAGCTTTTCAGTTCCAAAATTCACGCCTTACCCACAATTCCCGATTTCGTACCCGCATATTACCCACATTCTACATTTTCCATTTACTTCCACATTATTCATCCAATTGACGTTGTTCCAGCTTCAATATATTCCACAATTTCAAGCCATTAGCTCTTCCAGCTTTTCAGTTCCAAAATTCACGCCTTGCCCACAATTCCCGATTTCGTACCCGAATATTTCCCACATTCTACATTTTCCATTTACTTACACATTATTCATCCGATTGACGTCGTTCCAGCTTCAATATAGTCCAGCAATTCAAGCCATGAGTTCTTCCAGCTTTTCAGTTCCAAAATTCACACCTTGCCCACAATTCCGGAATTCGTACCCGAATATTTCCCACATTCTATATTTCACATTTACTTCCACATTATCCATCCGACTGACTTCGTTCCAACTTCAATATATTCCAGCAATTCAAGCCATGAGCTCTTCCAGCTTTTCAGTTCCAAAATTCATGCCTTACCCACAATTCACGATTTCGTACCCGAATTTTTCCCAAATTCTACATTTCACATTTACTTCCACATTTTTCATCCGATTGACGTCGTTTCAACTTCAATATATTCCACCAATTCAAGCCATGAGCTCTTCCAGCTTTTCAGTTCCAAAATTCACGCCTTACCCACAATTCCCAATTTCGTACCCAAATATTTCCCACATTCTACATTTTCCATTTATTTCCACATTATTTATCCGATTGACTTTGTTCCAACTTCAATATATTCCACCATTTCACGTCATGAGCTCTTCCATCTTACCACCTAACTTACCACGTATGGCGGCCATTTTCCAACTTACCATGCACGGCGGCCATTTTAGACAAATGATATGCCCAGGTTTCTCGCCAACCTGGCCTCCCAAGGCGGTGGCCATTTTGGCCAATTGATTAGGTATGCGTGTGATTCTTGCCAGGATATTCCCCGACCTGAACAGGAAGTGACCAATATCAACAGGAAGTGACCTCATATCAACAGGAAGTGACTTAATTTCAACAGGAAGTGACTTAATTTCAACAGGAAGTGACCTAAAATCAACAGGAAGTGACCTGATTTTAACAGGAAATGACCCGATTTCAACAGGAAGTGACCTGATTTTAACAGGAAGTGACTTCATGTCAACAGGAAGTGACTTAAAATCAACAGGAAGTGACCCGATTTCAACAGGAAGTGACTTAATTTCAACAGGAAGTGACCTAAAATCAACAGGAAGTGACCTGTTTTTAACAGGAAGTGACCCGATATCAACAGGAAGTGACCCAATTTTGACAGGAAGTGACCTGATATCAACAGGAAGTGACCCAATTTCAACAGGAAGTGACCCAATTTCAACAGGAAGTGACCCAATTTTGACAAGAAGTGACCTGATATCAACAGGAAGTGACCCAATTTCAACAGGAAGTGACCCGATTTCAACAGGAAGTGGCCTGAAATCAACAGGAAGTGAGCATGCTAGTGCTAAGTGAGCATGCTAATGCTAGCTAATGCTAATTCTAGCTGAACATGCTAATGCTATTGCTAGCTTAGCATGCTAATGCTAATGTTAGCTCAGCATGCTAATGCTAATGTTAGCTTAGCATGTGAATGCTAATGTTAGCTTAGCATGCTAATGCTAATGTTAGCTTAGCATGTTAATGCTAAGTTAGCATGCTAATGCTAATGTTAGCTTAGCATGTTAATGCTAAGTTAGCATGCTAATGCTAATGTTAGCTTAGCATGCTAGTGCTAATGCTAAGTTAGCATGCTAATGCTAATGTTAGCATGCTAATGCTAATGTTAGCTTAGCATGCTAATGCTAATGTTAGCTTAGCATGCTAATGCTAATGTTAGCATGTTAATGCTAATGTTAGCTTAGCATGCCAATACTAATGTTAGCTTAGAATGCTAATGCTAAGTTAGCATGCTAATGCTAATGTTAGCTTAGCATGTTAATGCTAAGTTAGCATATTAATGCTAATGTTAACTTAGCATGCTAATGCTAGCTTAGTATACTAATGCAAATGTGACCTGATTTCAACAGAGTGACTATTACTCCATTGCTTAAGTTTGCCACTCCTTACACCATTGCGACTCGATTCTACCCTCCTTACTTCATTGCTTACTTAATTCTTCTCACTTTACTCCATTGCTTACCCGATTACTTGCTACTTCGTCCATTTCTTACTTGATTTCTTCCTTGTTTTCTTGTTTCTTGCTGATTTATTTTTACTTTTGTGGTATTTGTCTTCCTTCAACTGCTTCTAGATTTCTGGATGAATTTAAACCATTCCAACTTCAGCATGTTAAGCTCATTCCATGTCATTCAGTATCATTCAACATCATTCAATATCATTCAATATCATTCAATATCTTTCAATATCTTTCAATATCATTCATCATCATTCAACATTATTCCAAATCATTCCACAGGTATTCATTCAGCTCTCCAGCCTTCACACGCCATTTCCCCAGAAATGGCATTTCTAGTTATTATTATTATTATTATATTTTATTCCTCGCACTTTTTTGTCCAGTTTCTTCTTCCACATTTTTCACCCGATTCACTCCGTTCCAATTTCAAACGATTCCAAATATTCACGCCTACAGCGCTTCCATTTTTCTTATTCCCACGATTCACGTGTTACCCACAATTCCCGATTTCGTACCCGATTTTTCCCCATTTATTCTTAATGGGAGATTCAAAATTTCACATTTCCTTCCACATTTTTCATCCGATTCACTTCGTTCCAACTTCAATATGTTCCATAATGAGCTTTTCAGTTCCAAAATTCACGCCTTACCCACAATTCACTATTTCGTACCCGAATATTTCCCACATTCTACATTTTTCATTTACTTCCACATTATTCATCCGATTGACTTCGTTCCAACTTCAATATATTCCAGCAATTCAAGCCATGAGCTCTTCCAGCTTTTCAGTTCCAAAATTTATGCCTGACCCACAATTCCCGATTTCGTACCCGAATATTTCCCACATTCTACATTTTCCATTTACTTACACATTATTCATCCGATTGATGTCGTTCCAGCTTCAATATATTCCAGCAATTCAAGCCATGAGCTCTTCCAGCTTTTCAGTTCCAAAATTCACACCTTGCCCACAATTCCGGATTTCGTACCCGAATATTTCCCACATTCTACATTTCACATTTACTTCGACATTTTTCATCCGATTGACGTTGTTTCAACTTCAATATATTCCAGCAATTCAAGCCATGAGCTCTTCCAGCTTTTCAGTTCCAAAATTCCCGCCTTACCCACAATTCCCAATTTCGTACCCAAATATTTCCCACATTCTACATTTTCCATTTACTTCCACATTATTTATCCGATTGACTTCGTTCCAACTTCAATATATTCCACCATTTCACGTCATGAGCTCTTCCATCTTACCACCTAACTTACCACGTATGGCGGCCATTTTCCAACTTACCATGCACGGCGGCCATTTTAGACAAATGATATGCCCAGGTTTCTCGCCAACCTGGCCTCCCAAGGCGGTGGCCATTTTGGCCAATTGATTAGGTATGCGTGTGATTCTTGCCAGGATATTCCCCGACCTGAACAGGAAGTGACCAATATCAACAGGAAGTGACCTCATATCAACAGGAAGTGACCTAAAATCAACAGGAAGTGACCTGATTTTAACAGGAAATGACCCGATTTCAACAGGAAGTGACCTGATTTTAACAGGAAGTGACCTCATATCAACAGGAAGTGACTTAAAATCAACAGGAAGTGACCCGATTTCAACAGGAAGTGACTTAATTTCAACAGGAAGTGGCCTAAAATCAACAGGAAGTGACCTGTTTTTAACAGGAAGTGACCCGATTTCAACAGGAAGTGACCCAATTTTGACAGGAAGTGACCTGATATCAACAGGAAGTGACCCAATTTCAACAGGAAGTGACCCAATTTTGATAGGAAGTGACCTGATATCAACAGGAAGTGACCCAATTTCAACAGGAAGTGACCCGATTTCAACAGGAAGTGGCCTGAAATCAACAGGAAGTGAGCATGCTAGTGCTAAGTTAGCATGCTAATGCTAGCTAATGCTAATGCTAGCTGAACATGCTAATGCTATTGCTAGCTTAGCATGCTAATGCTAATGTTAGCTCAGCATGCTAATGCTAATGCTAGCTTAGCATGTGAATGCTAATGTTAGCTTAGCATGCTAATGCTAATGTTAGCTTAGCATGCTAAAGCTAAGTTAGCATGCTAATGCTAATGTTAGCTTAGCATGTTAATGCTAAGTTAACATGCTAATGCTAATGTTAGCTTAGCATGCTAATGCTAAGTTAGCATGCTAATGTTAATGCTAAGTTAGCATGCTAATGCTAATGTTAGCATGCTAATGCTAATGTTAGCATGCTAATGCTAATGTTTACTTAGCATGCTAATGCTAATGTTAGCATGCTAATGCTAATGTTAGCTTAGAATGCTAATGCTAATGTTAGCATGCTAATGCTAATGTTAGCTTAGCATGCTAATGCTAAGTTAGCATATTAATGCTAATGTTAACTTAGCATGCTAATGCTAGCTTAGTATACTAATGCAAATGTGACCTGATTTCAACAGAGTGACTATTACTCCATTGCTTAAGTTTGCCACTCCTTACACCATTGCGACTCGATTCTACCCTCCTTACTTCATTGCTTACTTAATTCTTCTCACTTTACTCCATTGCTTACCCGATTACTTGCTACTTCCTCCATTTCTTACTTGATTCCTTCCTTGTTTTCATGTTTCTTGCTGATTTATTTTTACTTTTGTGGTATTTATCTTCCTTCAACTGCTTCTAGATTTCTGGATGAATTTAAACCATTCCAACTTCAGCATGTTAAGCTCATTCCATGTCATTCAGTATCATTCAACATCATTCAATATCATTCAATATCTTTCAATATCTTTCAATATCATTCATCATCATTCAACATTATTCCAAATCATTCCACAGGTATTCATTCAGCTCTCCAGCCTTCACACGCCATTTCCCCAGAAATGGCATTTCTAGTTCTTATTATTATTATTATATTTTATTCCTCGCACTTTTTTGTCCGGTTTCTTCTTCCACATTTTTCACCCGATTCACTCCGTTCCAATTTCAAACGATTCCAAATATTCGCGCCTAGAGCGCTTCCATTTTTCTTATTCCCACGATTCACGTGTTACCCGCAATTCCCGATTCCGTACCCGATTTTTCCCCATGTATTCTTAATGGGAGATTCAAAATTTCACATTTCCTTCCACATTTTTCATCCGATTCACTTCGTTCCAACTTCAATATGTTCCATAATGAGCTTTTCAGTTCCAAAATTCACGCCTTGCCCACAATTCCCGATTTCGTACCCGAATATTTCCCACATTCTACATTTTCCATTTACTTCCACATTATTCATCCAATTGACGTCGTTCCAGCTTCAATATATTCCAGCATTTCAAGCCATTAGCTCTTCCAGCTTTTCAGTTCCAAAATTCACGCCTTGCCCACAATTCCTGATTTCGTACCCGAATATTTCCCACATTCTACATTTTCCATTTACTTCCACATTATTCATCCGATTGACGTCGTTTCAACTTCAATATATTCCACCACTTCAAGCCATGAGCTCTTCCAGCTTTTCAGTTCCAAAATTTACGCCTGACCCACAATTCCCGATTTCGTACCCGAATATTTCCCACATTCTACATTTTCCATTTACTTACACATTATTCATCCGATTGACGTCGTTCCAGCTTCAATATATTCCAGCATTTCAAGCCATTAGCTCTTCCAGCTTTTCAGTTCCAAAATTCACGCCTTGCCCACAATTCCCGATTTCGTACCCGAATATTTCCCACATTCTACATTTTCCATTTACTTACACATTATTCATCCGATTGACGTCGTTCCAGCTTCAATATATTCCAGCAATTCAAGCCATGAGCTCTTCCAGCTTTTCAGTTCCAAAATTCACACCTTGCCCACAATTCCGGATTTCGTACCCGAATATTTCCCACATTCTATATTTCACATTTACTTCCACATTAGTCATCCGATTGACTTCGTTCCAACTTCAATATATTCCAGCAATTCAAGCCATGAGCTCTTCCAGCTTTTCAGTTCCAAAATTCATGCCTTACCCACAATTCCCGATTGCGTACCCGAATATTTCCCACATTCTACATTTCACATTTACTTCGACATTTTTCAACCGATTGACGTGGTTTCAACTTCAATATATTCCACCAATTCAAGCCATGAGCTCTTCCAGCTTTTCAGTTCCAAAATTCACGCCTTACCCACAATTCCCAATTTCGTACCCAAATATTTCCCACATTCTAAATTTTCCATTTACTTCCACATTATTTATCCGATTGACTTCGTGCCAACTTCAATATATTCCACCATTTCACGTCATGAGCTCTTCCATCTTACCACCTACCACGTATGGCGGCCATTTTCCAACTTACCATGCACGGCGGCCATTTTAGACAAATGATATGCCCAGGTTTCTCGCCAACCTGGCCTCCCAAGGCGGTGGCCATTTTGGCCAATTGATTAGGTATGCGTGTGATTCTTGCCAGGATATTCCCCGACCTGAACAGGAAGTGACCAATATCAACAGGAAGTGACCTCATATCAACAGGAAGTGACTTAATTTCAACAGGAAGTGACTTAATTTCAACAGGAAGTGACCTAAAATCAACAGGAAGTGACCTGATTTTAACAGGAAGTTACCCCATTTCAACAGGAAGTGACCCGATTTTAACAGGAAGTGACCTGATATCAACAGGAAGTGACCTAAAATCAACAGGAAGTGACCCGATTTCAACAGGAAGTGGCCTGAAATCAACAGGAAGTGAGCATGCTAGTGCTAAGTTAGCATGCTAATGCTAGCTAATGCTAACGCTAGCTGAACATGGTAATGCTATTGCTAGCTTAGCATGCTAATGCTAATGTTAGCTCAGCATGCTAATGCTAAGTTAGCATGCTAATGCTAGCTTAGCATGCTAATGCTAATGTTAGCTTAGCATGCTAATGCTAATGTTAGCTGAACATGTTAATGCTAATGTTAGCTTAGCATGCTAACGCTAAGCTAGCATGCTAATGCTGATGTTAGCTTAGCATGCTAATGCTAATGTTAGCTTAGCATGCTAATGCTAATATTAGCTTAGCATGCTAATGCTAAGCTAGCATGCTAATGTAAATGTTAGCTTAGCATGCCAATGTTAATGTTAGCATGTTAATGCTAATGTTAGCTTAGCATGCTAATGCTAAGTTAGCATATTAATGCTAATGTTAGCTTAGCATGCTAATGTTAGCTTCACATGCTCATGCTAATGTTAGCTTAGCATGCTAATGTTAATGTTAGCATGCTAATGCTAATGTTAGCTTAGCATGCTAATGTTAATGTTAGCTTAGAATGCTAATGCTCATGTTATCTTAGCATGCGAATGCTAATATTAGCTGAGCATGTTAATGCTAATGTTAGCTTAGCATGCTAATGCTAATGTTAGCTTAACATACTAATGCTAATGCTACGTTAGCATGCTAATAATAATGTTAGCTTAGCATGCTAATGCTAACTTAACATGCTAATGATAATATTAGCTTAGCATGCTAATGCTAAGTTTGCATGCTAATGCTAATGTTAGCATGCTAATGCTAATGTTAGTTTAGCATGCTCATGCTAATGTTAGCTTAGCATGCTAATGCTAATGTGAGCATGCTAACTTGATTTCTTCCTTGTTTTCTTGTTTCTTGCTGATTTATTTGTACTTTTGTGGTATTTATCTTCCTTCAACTGCTTCTAGATTTCTGGATGATTTTAAACCATTCCAACTTCAGCATGTTAAGCTCATTCCATGTCATTCAGTATCATTCAACATCATTCAACACCATTCAATATCATTCAATATATTTCAATATCATTCATCATCATTCAACATTATTCCAAATCATTCCACAGGTATTCATTCAGCTCTCCAGCCTTCACACGCCATTTCCCCAGAAATGGCATTTCTAGTTATTATTATATTTTATTCCTCGCACTTTTTTGTCCAGTTTCTTCTTCCACATTTTTCACCCGATTCACTCCGTTCCAATTTCAAACGATTCCAAATATTCGCGCCTAGAGCGCTTCCATTTTTCTTATTCCCACGATTCACGTGTTACCCGCAATTCCCGATTTCGTACCCGATTTTTCCCCATGTATTCTTAATGGGAGATTCAAAATTTCACATTTCCTTCCACATTTTTCATCCGATTCACTTCGTTCCAACTTCAATATGTTCCATCATGAGCTTTTCAGTTCCAAAATTCACGCCTTACCCACAATTCACGATTTCGTACCCGAATATTTCCCACATTCTACATTTTTCATTTACTTCCACATTATTCATCTGATTGACTTCGTTCCAACTTCAATATATTCCAGCAATTCAAGCCATGAGCTATTCCAGCTTTTCAGTTCCAAAATTCACGCCTTGCCCACAATTCCCGATTTCGTACCCGAATATTTCCCACATTCTACATTTTCCATTTACTTCCACATTATACATCCAATTAACGTCGTTCCAGCTTCAATATATTCCAGCATTTCAAGCCATTAGCTCTTCCAGCTTTTCAGTTCCAAAATTCACGCCTTGCCCACAATTCCTGATTTCGTACCCGAATATTTCCCACATTCTACATTTTCCATTTACTTACACATTATTCATCCGATTGACGTCGTTCCAGCTTCAATATATTCCAGCAATTCAAGCCATGAGCTCTTCCAGCTTTTCAGTTCCAAAATTCACACCTTGCCCACAATTCCGGATTTCGTACCCGAATATTTCCCACATTCTATATTTCACATTTCCTTCCACATTATTCATCCGATTGACTTCGTTCCAACTTCAATATATTCCAGCAATTCAAGCCATGAGCTCTTCCAGCTTTTCAGTTCCAAAATTCATGCCTTACCCACAATTCCCGATTGCGTACCCGAATATTTCCCACATTCTACATTTCACATTTACTTCGACATTTTTCAACCGATTGACGTGGTTTCAACTTCAATATATTCCACCAATTCAAGCCATGAGCTCTTCCAGCTTTTCAGTTCCAAAATTCACGCCTTACCCACAATTCCCAATTTCGTACCCAAATATTTCCCACATTCTACATTTTCCATTTACTTCCACATTATTTATCCGATTGACTTCGTTCCAACTTCAATATATTCCACCATTTCACGTCATGAGCTCTTCCATCTTAGCACCTAACTTACCACGTATGGCGGCCATTTTCCAACTTACCATGCACGGCGGCCATTTTAGACAAATGATATGCCCAGGTTTCTCGCCAACCTGGCCTCCCAAGGCGGTGGCCATTTTGGCCAATTGATTAGGTATGCGTGTGATTCTTGCCAGGATATTCCCCGACCTGAACAGGAAGTGACCAATATCAACAGGAAGTGACCTCATATCAACAGGAAGTGACTTAATTTCAACAGGAAGTGACTTAATTTCAACAGGAAGTGACCTAAAATCAACAGGAAGTGACCTGATTTTAACAGGAAATGACCCGATTTCAACAGGAAGTGACCTGATTTTAACAGGAAGTGACTTCATGTCAACAGGAAGTGACTTAAAATCAACAGGAAGTGACCCGATTTCAACAGGAAGTGACTTAATTTCAACAGGAAGTGACCTGTTTTTAACAGGAAGTGACCCAATTTCAACAGGAAGTGACCCAATTTTGACAGGAAGTGACCTGATATCAACAGGAAGTGACCCAATTTCAACAGGAAGTGACCCAATTTTGACAGGAAGTGGCCTGATATCAACAGGAAGTGACCCAATTTCAACAGGAAGTGACCCGATTTCAACAGGAAGTGACCCGATTTCAACAGGAAGTGGCCTGAAATCAACAGGAAGTGAGCATGCTAGTGCTAAGTAAGCATGCTAATGCTAGCTAATGCTAATTCTAGCTGAACATGCTAATGCTATTGCTAGCTTAGCATGCTAATGCTAATGTTAGCTCAGCATGTGAATGCTAATGTTAGCTTAGCATGCTAATGCTAATGTTAGCTTAGCATGCTAATGCTAAGTTAGCATGCTAATGCTAATGTTAGCTTAGCATGTTAATGCTAAGTTAGCATGCTAATGCTAATGTTAGCTTAGCATGCTAATGCTAATGCTAAGTTAGCATGCTAATGCTAATGCTAAGTTAGCATGCTAATGCTAATGTTAGCATGCTAATGCTAATGTTAGCTTAGCATACTAATGCTAATGTTAGCATGCCAATGCTAATGTTAGCTTAGAATGCTAATGCTAAGTTAGCATGCTGATGCTAATGTTAGCTTAGCATGCTAATGCTAAGTTAGCACATTAATGCTAATGTTAACTTAGCATGCTAATGCTAGCTTAGTATACTAATGCAAATGTGACCTGATTTCAACAGAGTGACTATTACTCCATTGCTTAAGTTTGCCACTCCTTACACCATTGCGACTCGATTCTACCCTCCTTACTTCATTGCTTACTTAATTCTTCTCACTTTACTCCATTGCTTACCCGATTACTTGCTACTTCGTCCATTTCTTACTTGATTTCTTCCTTGTTTTCTTGTTTCTTGCTGTTTTATTTTTACTTTTGTGGTATTTGTCTTCCTTCAACTGCTTCTAGATTTCTGGATGAATTTAAACCATTCCAACTTCAGCATGTTAAGCTCATTCCATGTCATTCAGTATCATTCAACACCATTCAATATCATTCAATATCTTTCAATATCTTTCAATATCATTCATCATCATTCAACATTATTCCAAATCATTCCACAGGTATTCATTCAGCTCTCCAGCCTTCACACGCCATTTCCCCAGAAATGGCATTTCTAGTTGTGTGAAGGCTGGAGGCCTTCACACATATGTTATTCTACACCATTCCCGTTATTCTTATTATTATATTTTATTCCTCGCACTTTTTTGTCCAGTTTCTTCTTCCACATTTTTCACCCGATTCACTCCGTTCCAATTTCAAACGATTCCAAATATTCACGCCTACAGCGCTTCCATTTTTCTTATTCCCACGATTCACGTGTTACCCACAATTCCCGATTTCGTACCCGATTTTTCCCTATTTATTCTTAATGGGAGATTCAAAATTTCACATTTCCTTCCACATTTTTCATCCGATTCACTTCGTTCCAACTTCAATATGTTCCATAATGAGCTTTTCAGTTCCAAAATTCACGCCTTACCCACAATTCACGATTTTGTACCCGAATATTTCCCACATTCTACATTTTTCATTTACTTCCACATTATTCATCCAATTGACTTCGTTCCAACTTCAATATATTCCAGCAATTCAAGCCATGAGCTATTCCAGCTTTTCAGTTCCAAAATTCACGCCTGACCCACAATTCCCGATTTAGTACCCGAATATTTCCCACATTCTACATTTTCCATTTACTTACACATTATTCATCCGATTGACGTCGTTCCAGCTTCAATATATTCCAGCATTTCAAGCCATTAGCTCTTCCAGCTTTTCAGTTCCAAAATTCACGCCTTGCCCACAATTCCTGATTTCGTACCCGAATATTTCCCACATTCTACATTTTCCATTTACTTCCACATTATTCATCCGATTGACGTCGTTTCAACTTGAATATATTCCACCACTTCAAGCCATGAGCTCTTCCAGCTTTTCAGTTCCAAAATTTACGCCTGACCCACAATTCCCGATTTCGTACCCGAATATTTCCCACATTCTACATTTTCCATTTACTTACACATTATTCATCCGATTGACGTCGTTCCAGCTTCAATATATTCCAGCATTTCAAGCCATTAGCTCTTCCAGCTTTTCAGTTCCAAAATTCACGCCTTGCCCACAATTCCCGATTTCGTACCCGAATATTTCCCACATTCTACATTTTCCATTTACTTACACATTATTCATCCGATTGACGTCGTTCCAGCTTCAATATATTCCAGCAATTCAAGCCATGAGCTCTTCCAGCTTTTCAGTTCCAAAATTCACACCTTGCCCACAATTCCGGATTTCATACCCGAATATTTCCCACATTCTATATTTCACATTTACTTCCACATTAGTCATCCGATTGACTTCGTTCCAACTTCAATATATTCCAGCAATTCAAGCCATGAGCTCTTCCAGCTTTTCAGTTCCAAAATTCATGCCTTACCCACAATTCCCGATTGCGTACCCGAATATTTCCCACATTCTACATTTCACATTTACTTCGACATTTTTCAACCGATTGACGTGGTTTCAACTTCAATATATTCCACCAATTCAAGCCATGAGCTCTTCCAGCTTTTCAGTTCCAAAATTCACGCCTTACCCACAATTCCCAATTTCGTACCCAAATATTTCCCACATTCTACATTTTCCATTTACTTCCACATTATTTATCCGATTGACTTCGTTCCAACTTCAATATATTCCACCATTTCACGTCATGAGCTCTTCCATCTTACCACCTAACTTACCACGTATGGCGGCCATTTTCCAACTTACCATGCACGGCGGCCATTTTAGACAAATGATATGCCCAGGTTTCTCGCCAACCTGGCCTCCCCAGGCGGTGGCCATTTTGGCCAATTGATTAGGTATGCGTGTGATTCTTGCCAGGATATTCCCCGACCTGAACAGGAAGTGACCAATATCAACAGGAAGTGACCTCATATCAACAGGAAGTGACTTAATTTCAACAGGAAGTGACTTAATTTCAACAGGAAGTGACCTAAAATCAACAGGAAGTGACCTGATTTTAACAGGAAATGACCCGATTTCAACAGGAAGTGACCTGATTTTAACAGGAAGTGACTTCATGTCAACAGGAAGTGACTTAAAATCAACAGGAAGTGACCCGATTTCAACAGGAAGTGACTTAATTTCAACAGGAAGTGACCTAAAATCAACAGGAAGTGACCTGTTTTTAACAGGAAGTGACCCAATTTCAACAGGAAGTGACCCAATTTTGACAGGAAGTGACCTGATATCAACAGGAAGTGACCCAATTTCAACAGGAAGTGACCCAATTTTGACAGGAAGTGACCTGATATCAACAGGAAGTTACCCAATTTCAACAGGAAGTGACCCGATTTCAACAGGAAGTGGCCTGAAATCAACAGGAAGTGAGCATGCTAGTGCTAAGTTAGCATGCTAATGCTAGCTAATGCTAATTCTAGCTGAACATGCTAATGCTATTGCTAGCTTAGCATGCTAATGCTAATGTTAGCTCAGCATGCTAATGCTAATGTTAGCTTAGCATGTGAATGCTAATGTTAGCTTAGCATGCTAATGCTAATGTTAGCTTAGCATGCTAATGCTAAGTTAGCATGCTAATGCTAATGTTAGCTTAGCATGCTAATGCTAATGTTAGCTTAGCATGCTAATGCTAATGTTAGCTTAGCATGCTAATGCTAATGCAAAGTTAGCATGCTAATGCTAATGTTAGCATGCTAATGCTATTGTTAGCTTAGCATGCTAATGCTAATGTTAGCATGCTAATGCTAATGTTAGCTTAGCATGCCAATGCTAATGTTTGCTTAGAATGCTAATGCTAAGTTAGCATGCTAATGCTAATGTTAGCTTAGCATGCTAATGCTAAGTTAGCACATTAATGCTAATGTTAACTTAGCATGCTAATGCTAGCTTAGTATACTAATGCAAATGTGACCTGATTTCAACAGAGTGACTATTACTCCATTGCTTAAGTTTGCCACTCCTTACACCATTGCGACTCGATTCTACCCTCCTTACTTCATTGCTTACTTAATTCTTCTCACTTTACTCCATTGCTTACCCGATTACTTGCTACTTCGTCCATTTCTTACTTGATTTCTTCCTTGTTTTCTTGTTTCTTGCTGATTTATTTTTACTTTTGTGGTATTTGTCTTCCTTCAACTGCTTCTAGATTTCTGGATGAATTTAAACCATTCCAACTTCAGCATGTTTAGCTCATTCCATGTCATTCAGTATCATTCAACATCATTCAATATCATTCAATATCATTCAATATCTTTCAATATCTTTCAATATCTTTCAATATCATTCATCATCATTCAACAATATTCCAAATCATTCCACAGGTATTCATTCAGCTCTCCAGCCTTCACACGCCATTTCCCCAGAAATGGCATTTCTAGTTGTGTGAAGGCTGGAGGCCTTCACACATATGTTATTCTACACCATTCCCGTTATTCTTATTCTATTTTATTCCTCGCACTTTTTTGTCCAGTTTCTTCTTCCACATTTTTCACCCGATTCACTCCGTTCCAATTTCAAACGATTCCAAATATTCGCGCCTACAGCGCTTCCATTTTTCTTATTCCCACGATTCACGTGTTACCCGCAATTCCTGATTTCGTACCCGATTTTTCCCCATGTATTCTTAATGGGAGATTCAAAATTTCACATTTCCTTCCACATTTTTCATCCGATTCACTTCGTTCAAACTTCAATATGTTCCATCATGAGCTCTTCCAGCTTTTCAGTTCCAAAATTCACGCCTTACCCACAATTCACGATTTCGTACCCGAATATTTCCCACATTCTACATTTTTCATTTACTTCCACATTATTCATCCGATTGACTTCGTTCCAACTTCAATATATTCCAGCAATTCAAGCCATGAGCTCTTCCAGCTTTTCAGTTCCAAAATTCACGCCTTACCCACAATTCCCAATTTCGTACCCGAATATTTCCCAAATTCTATATTTCACATTTACTTCCACATTATTCATCCGATTGACGTCGTTTCAACTTCAATATATTCCACCAATTCAAGCCATGAGCTCTTCCAGCTTTTCAGTTCCAAAATTCACGCCTTACCCACAATTCCCAATTTCGTACCCAAATATTTCCCACATTCTACATTTTCCATTTACTTCCACATTATTTTTTCCGATTGACTTCGTTCCAACTTCAATATATTCCACCATTTCACGTCATGAACTCTTCCATCTTACCACCGAACTTACCACGCATGGCGGCCATTTTCCAAATTACCATGAATGGCGGCCATTTTGGATAAATGATTAGATATGCCCAGGATTCTCGCCAACCTGGACCCACAGGCCGGCGGCCATCTTGGCCAATGGATTAGGGACGCCGAGGATTTCCGCCACGTCGTCCACCGGGGGCGGCGGCCATCTTGGCCAATTGATTCGGGAAGCCTAGGATTTCCGCCACGTCGTCCACCGAGGGCGGTGGCCATCTTGGCCAATTGATTAGGGACGCCTAGGATTTCCGCCATTTCGAGCTAAATTCAATAGGAAGTGACCTGAAATCAACAGGAAGTGACCTGATTTTAACAGGAAGTGACCTGATTTCAACAGGAAGTGACCTGATTTTAACAGGAAGTGACCTGAATTTAATAGGAAGTGACCTCATATCAACAGGAAGTGACCTAAAATCAACAGGAAATGACCCATTTTAACAGGAAGTGACCCGATTTAAACAGGAAGTGGCCTGAAATCAACAGGAAGTGAGCATACTAGTGCTAAGTTAGCATGATAATGCTAGCTAATGCTAACGCTATCTGAACATGCTAATGCTATTGCTAGCTTAGCATGCAAATGTTAATGTTAGCTTAGCATGCTAATGCTAAGTTAACATGCTAATGTTAATGTTAGCTTTGCATGCTAATGCTAATTCTAAGTTAGCATGCTAATGCTAATGTTAGCATGCTAATGTTAATGCTAAGTTAGCATGCTAATGCTAATGTTAGCTTAGCATGCTAATGCTAGCTTAGCATGCTAATGCTAATGTTAGCTTAGCATGCTAATGCTAATGCTAGCTTAGCATGCTAATGCTAAGCTAGCATGCTAATGCTAATGTTAGCTTAACATGCCAATGCTAATGTTAGCATGTTAATGCTAATGTTAGCTTAGCATGCTAATGCTAAGTTAGCATGCTAATGCTAATGTTAGCTTAGCATGCTAATGCTAAGTTAGCATACTAATGCTAATGTTAGCATGCTAATGCTAATGCTAAGTTAGCATGCTAATGCTAATGTTAGCTTAGCATGCTAATGCTAATGCTAAGTTAACATGCCAATGCTAATGTTAGCTTAGCATGCTAATGCTAATGTTAGCTTAGCATGCTAATGTTAGCTTAACATGCTCATGCTAATGTAAGCTTAGCATGTTAATTTTAAGTTAGCATATTAATGCTAATGTTAGCTTAGCATGCTAACGCTAGCTTAGTATAGTAATGCAAATGTGACCTGATTTCATCAGAGTGACTATTACTCCATTGCTTAAGTTTGCCACTCCTTACACCATTGCGACTCGATTCTTCCCTCCTTACTTTATTGCTTACTTATTTCTTCTCACTTTACTCCATTGCTTACCCGATTACTTGCTACTTCCTCCATTTCTTACTTGATTTCTTCCTTGTTTTCTTGTTTCTTGCTGATTTACTTTTACTTTTGTGGTATTTATCTTCCTTCAACTGCTTCTAGATTTTTGGATGAATTTAAACCATTCCAACTTCAGCATGTTAAGCTCATTGCATGTCATTCAGTATCATTCAACATCATTCAACACCATTCAATGTCATTCAATATCTTTCAATATCATTCATCATCATTCAATATTATTCCAAATCATTCCACAGGTATTCATTCAGCTCTCCAGCCTTCACACGCCATTTCCCCAGAAATGGCATTTCTAGTTATTATTCTTATTCTATTTTATTCCTCGCACTTTTTTGTCCTGTTTCTACTTCCACATTTTTCACCCGATTCACTCCGTTCCAATTTCAAACGATTCCAAATATTCACGCCTACAGCGCTTCCATTTTTCTTATTCCCACGATTCACGTGTTACCCGCAATTCCTGATTTCGTACCCGATTTTTCCCCATGTATTCTTAATGGGAGATTCAAAATTTCACATTTCCTTCCACATTTTTCATCCGATTCACTTCGTTCCAACTTCAATATGTTCCATCATGAGCTTTTCAGTTCCAAAATTCACGCCTTACCCACAATTCACGATTTCGTACCCGAATATTTCCCACATTCTACATTTTTCATTTACTTCCACATTATTCATCCGATTGACTTCGTTCCAACTTCAATATATTCCAGCAATTCAAGCCATGAGTTATTCCAGCTTTTCAGTTCCAAAATTCACGCCTTGCCCACAATTCCCGATTTCGTACCCGAATATTTCCCACATTCTACATTTTCCATTTACTTCCACATTATCCATCCAATTGACGTCGTTCCAGCTTCAATATATTCCAGCATTTCAAGCCATTAGCTCTTCCAGCTTTTCAGTTCCAAAATTCACGCCTTGCCCACAATTCCTGATTTCGTACCCGAATATTTCCCACATTCTACATTTTCCATTTACTTACACATTATTCATCCGATTGACGTTGTTCCGGCTTCAATATATTCCAGCAATTCAAGCCATGAGCTCTTCCAGCTTTTCAGTTCCAAAATTCACACCTTGCCCACAATTCCGGATTTCGTACCCGAATACTTCCCACATTCTATATTTCACATTTCCTTCCACATTATTCATCCGATTGACTTCGTTCCAACTTCAATATATTCCAGCAATTCAAGCCATGAGCTCTTCCAGCTTTTCAGTTCCAAAATTCATGCCTTACCCACAATTCCCGATTTCGTACCCGAATATTTCCCACATTCTACATTTCACATTTACTTCGACATTTTTCATCCGATTGACGTCGTTTCAACTTCAATATATTCCACCAATTCAAGCCATGAGCTCTTCCAGCTTTTCAGATCCAAAATTCACGCCTTACCCACAATTCCCAATTTCGTACCCAAATATTTCCCACATTCTACATTTTCCATTTACTTCCACATTATTTATCCGATTGACTTCGTTCCAACTTCAATATATTCCACCATTTCACGTCATGAGCTCTTCCATCTTACCACCTAACTTACCACGTATGGTGGGCATTTTCCAACTTACCATGCACGGCGGCCATTTTAGACAAATGATATGCCCAGGTTTCTCGCCAACCTGGCCTCCCAAGGCGGTGGCCATTTTGGCCAATTGATTAGGTATGCCTGTGATTCTTGCCAGGATATTCCCCGACCTGAACAGGAAGTGACCAATATCAACAGGAAGTGACCTCATATCAGCAGGAAGTGACTTAATTTCAATAGGAAGTGACCAGTAAGTGACCTTAAATCAACAGGAAGTGACCTAATTTCAATGGGAAGTGACCTAAAATCAACAGGAAGTGACCTGATTTCAACAGGAAGTGACCCGATTTCAACAGGAAGTGACCTGATTTTAACAGGAAGTGACCTGATTTTAACAGGAAGTGACCTCATATCAACAGGAAGTGACCTCATATCAACAGGAAGTGACCTAAGATCAACAGGAAGTGACCCAATTTCAACAGGAAGTGACCCGATTTCAACAGGAAGTGTCCTGAAATCAACAGGAAGTGAGCATGCTAATGCTAATATTAACTTAGCATGCTAATGCTAGCATGCTAATGCTAATGTTAGCATGCTAATGCTAATGTTTGCATGCTAATGCTAATGTTAGCTTAGCATGCTAATGTTAAGTTAGTATGCTAATGCTAATGTTAGCTTAGCATGCTAATGCTAGCTTAGTATACTAATGCAAATGTGACCTGATTTCAACAGAGTGACTATTACTCCATTGCTTAAGTTTGCCACTCCTTACACCATTGCGACTCGATTCTCCCCTCCTTACTTCATTGCTTACTTAATTCTTCTCACTTTACTCCATTGCTTACCCGATTACTTGCTACTTCCTCCATTTCTTACTTGATTTCTTCCTTGTTTTCTTGTTTCTTGCTGATTTATTTATGATTTTTTCAATATTTCTTTATCAAAAAAAAAAAAATACTGATTTTTATCATCAAAAATTATAAAAATGTAGAACGCTTCACGAATTTGCGTGTCATCCTTGCGCAGGGGCCATGCTAATCTTCTCTGTATCGTTCCAATTTTAGTATATGCGAAGCCGAAGCTACACAACAAGCCAAGGGAGCGGACTGATATATAAGGCAACCCCAGACGACACTTCCTACAGTTCAGGTACCAAACCAGCACCAATACAGACACTTGGCTGCAAAATTCAATTTAAGAGTGCTTATGGAAGCTACTTCAACAATGTAATAGGTAATATTGTGTCATTGTAAGCAGCAATTCACAGAAAACAAACTAAAAAGACCGGAAATGCTGAGCCGCACACAGAAGTCTGATAGGTTGCCTGGCATACTATGCAAATATATCTGACCACAGATGGTTGCCATTGGTGCAGACAAAAGGGCCGCGCCTCCTTGCTCTACTTCCCCCCACCCGGGAATGCAGCTTCGGTGGGGGGAGGAAGCCAAGACACAAGACAAGTGAGGAGTCTGTGTACTTTTTGGCCATTCGTTTTTCCTTCTGAAGCAAGGACACGGAAAACGGGAAACAAACCGATTTCCTTTTTTTAAAAATTTATTTATATGAACAAATAAACGAGTCGTCTCCCGTTTTGTTGAAATAAAAATGAAAAACGGGAAACGAGCCTTATCCAATGTTCTATTATTTGTTTATTTAGCACAAATCGGGAAATGAAATGTGGCCATAAACCGTTTTTCGCAAGCTGGTTTCTCCTTGACTGGAAACGTTCATCTTTTGCGGCACGGCACAAGCTGCTGCTACAGTGGAAGCTTGCTGCCCCCTAGTGTCTATTTCGAGGCATCTGACAGACAATGATCTGAGAGCCACCTTCGGATATTTCTCCGAAAGTCCTCTTATAGGGCCAAATTGGCTACACAGATGTGTAGCGATTTCACTAGGCAAGGCAAGGCAAGGCAAGTTTATTTGTATAGCACATTTCATACACAAGGCAACTCAATGTGCTTTACACAAGGAAAGACAACACATAAGCATAAAAAAACAGTAGTTAACATTCAGAGGAAAAAAAATAAAAACAATAAAAATAGGTTACAAAATTTACTAAAAAAAAAAAAAAAACATACAATAACAATCTTAAAACATTATTCAACAAACTTTAAAACATTTAACATAAGGAAGTTTAAAATAATATTAATATTATTATTAATAATAAAAAAAAAAAATTAAAGCTGTTTAACTCTTTGACTGCCAGCCAGTTTCGGAAAAGGTAACCCCTATACTGCCAGCTGATTTACAGAATTTTACCGATCTTTCAAGCTCCACAGAAAATGTTGTGTTAGGACTATGGAAACGCGGATACTACCAAATGAAAGATTGAAGTCTCATCTTTCATCTAAAAAAAAAGTTTGTTTCTACCTTATTCGGATCTTCAGTAATCAACAATAGAAAACACCTTCGTTTCACCCAAATCCTCTATTTTCTTCCAAAATACGGAGAAATCAAGCTTTTTGTGAAACGATGTTATTTCATGCACTCTAGTGAATTTGGCACTTTTTTTTTTTGCATGAGTGATTCTACAAACACCTAAACTTCTATAAAACACAACCCCAACAATAAAAAATGTTTTTTGATTGCAAAATAACAGTTTATTTACATGCAACAGTAGCAATCCGAACAAACAATTTGGAAAACTCTTTGCAAACTATTTACACATGCGCAACAGTTTTTGTCAGTCTGCTTCTGCATGGACTGATTTGCGTAGAGGTTGGTATGATGAACGATGTGCTGGAGAAGTTCATCCGTGATGAAGAGCTCCAGGATGTCAGCTGGCAGGTGGGAATTCAGCTCTGCTGCAGCATCCCTTGGTCCTGGTTTTGCAGCAAAGGGGAAGATGGTTGGCTGCCAGCCGAATTCATCAACTTCAAGCCAGCCAGAATCTTTGGGATCTGCAAATATACATTTCAATATCATATATTATTTTAGAGCACTGTGATGCAATGTGTGTGTGTGTGTGTGTGTGTGTGTGTGTGTGTGTGTGTGTGTGTGTGTGTGTGTGTGTGTGTGCATGTTTACCTTTTTTTCTTCGATGTATTGGTTGATGCACATTCTGTAAATTATAGAAGACGTTTACCATCAAATATTTTATTAGAGCTGTGGAGAATCTTTTTTTTTTTCTTTTTACCTTTGTTCTGCTCACTGTGAGAAGGGTCACTTTGGGCCCTATGAGGGGGAGCTTGTTGCGGTGTATTGAAAACGTTTTTGTTTTTGTTTTGTTTTTACCTTTCTTCGTCGTAGAACCAGCGGTCGGACGTTGCTGTGAGCACGATCTATAAAATATACATTCACGTTTGTATAGGTAATAGATGTTCTAGTGTATATCAGCACATTTACACATGCTGCTAGCAGATCGCCGAAAAGTTAGTAAAGTAATCTTACTAGCAATCTCTTAGCACGTTAGCGCTTACCTTCACGTTCTTTGGAAGACTGTCCAAGACTGTCTTGCATCGGACCCATAATGAAACGTCATCTGTGCAGACGTGCTCAGTTGTGCACCACTTTTCTCCGGTGTTAGTATCGCTAGCCGGTGCGGAATTGGACGTTATTAGCATCGCTAGCCGGTGGGGCCTAAAGCCTAATTTATGCCTCCACGTTTGCTCTCGCGTCGATGAGCGCCGTCGATCACATGATCGACGCGAGCCATGAATTTTAAGTGCTGCGTCGCTCGTGGCCGGCCGACGTGCACACGTCGCCAATCCTTGGACGCACGTCGATGGCGGGGCGTCGCTCGCCTCTGATTGGTCCGTTCGATGGCGTTTTTTCTTTTTTTCTCTCTCTCTCTCCCCGCCCCCCGCCCAGATAGTTTCCGTGAAGGCAACTGGCGGCGCAAATCGACTTCCCTGCTCGGAGACCACGGCTATGCATGTGGATATGTGCCTGGGACGAGAGGCGGAAAACAACAATTAAAAAATAAAAATAAAAAAAATTAAAAAAAACTGTGTTCGCTAAGCGCACGGCTGTTGTGTTTTGGCGAGTTTACGGCCGACACCGGTGCAAATTGGCAATAATTAATTGCCACGGTGATGAACTTACTCTCCCCCCGGCTTTGTTTCGTGTTTCCGAATTAAATTGAACTTCCTGAATCCGTCATAAAATGCAGAGAAATCGCCACTCTGTGGCGGCCCAACCATAGCGACAGCGGGACTTGGTGTGAAACTCCAGCAGACACCGATGTGTATTGCGCACAAGTCGGAAGGCAAACGCACGAGCGGAGCTCCAACGTGACGCCTCGACGCGAGCCTCTCGCAGAAGCATACTGAGGCCTTTAGGACGTGGTCGAAACGGCCGCGTCACCGCTTCAACTATGACTTAACTCCGTCATCACTGTGCTCTTGAGCACTGGTCGATGCTTTTGAGCTTTGAAAATAAGGATCAAGCGTGAGCTGATTGCCATCTGTAGCCTTTTTGACTCCCTTAGCCAAGTTAGCCATTCTCTCCCCCTCAACACTCTAGCTCCGCCTCTCTTCTTCTACTGTTGTCTCCTACCCGATCTTGTCCAAAAGACTCATCACAGCCATCTAGTGGCCAGGAATACTCATTATAGTAACCCGATCGGCTTGATACTTGGAGCACAGCTGCCCAAGGCTTTCCTCCACCCGTTTCCATAAAAAAACATAGTAGACGTCAATTAACGTCTATGGCGGCCAATTCTAGGTTTATACTGAACGTCTTTAAACATTTATGGCGATCAAAGAGTTAAAAGTCCCTAATCAAAGGTATAAGAAAAAAGCAAAGTTTTTAACCTGGATTTGAAAGCATTTACACTCGGGGCTGACTTCACTTATGTTGGTAGCCTATTCCATCTGTGTGCAGCATAATAGCTAAATGCAGCTTCACCATGTTTGCTTCGAACTCTGGGTTCCACTCGTTGGCCCAAGTCTGTGGATCTCAGAGCCCTGCTGGGTTTGTACTCAATCAGCATTCAGGACCCAAACCATTTAGTGATTTATAGACGAGTAGCAGAACTTTAAAATCGATTCTACAGCTGACAGGGAGCCAGTGTAAATACTTAAGTACTGGAGTAATATTTTCTGATCTTTTTGTTTTGGTCAGAACTCGAGCTGCAGCGTTCTGAATGAGCTGCAATTGTCTCATGTTCATCACTAGACGTCATGCCGTTATTTTTCATTTCCACTATCAAGTTGTGATAGCCATCTAAAGCCATGTTTGGAAGTCCCGAAGAATAGGCGCCAACAGGGACCTAAAAATAGACACTAGGGGGCAGCAAGCTTCCACTGTAGCAGCAGCAGTGACGCGCCACAAAAGATTAGGGCCAACAGGGACCTAAAAATAGACACTAGGGGGCAGCAAGCTTCCACTGTAGCAGCAGCTTGTGCCGTGCCGCAAAAGACGAACGGCTTCCAGTCAAGGAGAAACCAGCTTGCGAAAAACGGTTTATGGCCACATTTCATTTCTCGATTTGTGCTAAATAAACACATAATAGAACATCGGATAAGGCTCGTTTCGTTTCCTACGGATCCCGGAGGACCCGGAAGTGGCGGAGGAAAACGCACTGATCTGAATATACTACTGGATAGCCGATAGGCCAAGACTTTTGAAGCCGCGAGGCCGCCATATTACTCCTACCAAGAAACGTTTCTCAGTATAGAAATTGGGGAACATTTGAGCAGTGTTGCCACAGTTACCTTGAAAAAGTAACTTAGTTACTTTACTGATTACTTGGTTTTAAAAGTAACTAAATTGCGTTACTGATTACTTGATTTTAAAAGTAACTAAGTTAGATTAAAAGTTACTTTATTAGTTACTTTCAGCAGCTGCCGATAACACCATCTCAACATAAAAATAATGCAGTAGAAACGGAGTTCCAAATACTTTATTGAAAGTGCATTTTTAACATGAAAATAAAGGTTTTTTTTTATGAAAAACAAAGTAGGCAGTCTCTCTTGACTTCTTGTAACGTAAATACTTTTTATAAAACAAAAAATAAAAATCTATCCGGGTTGAAAATGAAAATCCCCTAAATTCCTCTATTGTTTGTTTGTTCCGCTATTCCACTGTGTACACATGTATCAGTTTAAATATTTATTAGTAGTTATTGACAGTTATAATTGTTTTTTGGTATGTTTGTTTTTTCTCTTCAAAATAAGGATCAGGAAAACTAAAGGTTGATAATTTAATGTTAAATATAAATATTTAACCTTTAGACAGACACCAACACAATTAAACAGAATATGTGCACATTGTGAAGTATTTCAGAAACATACATTTAAGACATGAAATAAACCTACCGTCCAGCCAAAAGAAATATGAAGCCACCTTATGGAACAATAAATCTATCAAACACATTTTAACCACTTAATATATGCAAAAATATTTCCAAAACTTCATTTCCCTTTTTAATCAACAATTTTTGTATTTAACAATTTTTTTTTTCTTTTGTCATCACTTTCATTTTTGGTTAATGTATGACATCTTTTTTTGTTTTTTTAATCTGAGACACGATGATGACCACAGAATCACTACTGTTTATATTTTGTTTTTTGGGCTGTCGTAATCGCGGGCACGTCTCAGTTCTCCTATCTGCTGCTCATGCTAGTTGTAGACATTGACAGGGAGCCACAAACTGAGAAATGAGATACTTGCAGTGTGCTTTTAGCTTAGCTGGTGTGTTGGTTGTGGGACATACCTGTGTCGTTTGAATCCATGCATTGGATCGTCACGGGAGTTATTCTTTTTGGCTCGCGCGCAGTACCAACGCCGGCCCGGGACATACAAGTGCACCGAGAGGACTCGATAGCCATGGGAAATACCGAGATGTACGGCACCGGCTTCTGCTAACTGTCTCCATTTGTATGTTGTCACTCTTTGCGCGCGCGCGCGCCGTGTCGCGAGCACGGAAACACGGAAGTAGCTTGAATGGTGATGCTACTGAAATGTAAACAAAACAAGTAGAGCACGGCGCAGAACTCTTGCTATTGTTATGAAAACCGTAAAGCCTCACTCGCAACCGATACGGTCGTTGAGCTCCCCTTGACGAACGATGGTTCGGTCGAATCGTTTTTTTGTTCCACCCCTACTGAAAACGTAACTTGTCTGACGTCACTCCCCCTGGCGAGAGGGCGGAGACGACCTCATCCCATAATGCTTCACGGACCAGTTGAGGATGGAAATAAATTATTTTTTTTACCACCTTTATGGTCCATAATGCACACTTTTTTTGTTGTGTTAGCATACCTAATCAATTGGCCAAAATGGCCACCGCCTTGGGAGGCCAAGTTGGTGAGAAACCTGGGCATATCATTTGTCTAAAATGGCCGCCGTGCATGGTAAGTTGGAAAATGGCCGCCATGTGCGGTAAGTTAGGTGGTAAGATGGAAGAGCT
This sequence comes from Festucalex cinctus, assembly GCF_051991245.1. NCBI lineage: Eukaryota > Metazoa > Chordata > Actinopteri > Syngnathiformes > Syngnathidae > Festucalex > Festucalex cinctus. The sequence goes on from NC_135411.1 coordinate 50,390,237, forward strand.
CATGACGTGAAATGGTAGAATATATTGAAGTTGGAACGAAGTCAATCGGATAAATAATGTGGAAGTAAATGGAAAATGTAGAATGTGGGAAATATTTGGGTACGAAATTGGGAATTGTGGGTAAGGCGTTAATTTTGGAACTGAAAAGCTGGAAGAGCTCATGGCTTGAATTGGTGGAATATATTGAAGTTGGAACGAAGTCAATCGGATGAATAATGTGGAAGTAAATGTGAAATATAGAATGTGGGAAATATTCGGGTACGAAATCCGGAATTGTGGGCAAGGTGTGAATTTTGGAACTGAAAAGCTGGAAGAGCTCATGGCTTGAATTGCTGGAATATATTGAAGCTGGAACGACGTCAATCGGATGAATAATGTGGAAGAAAATGGAAAATGTAGAATGTGGGTAATGTGCGGGTACGAAATCGGGAATTGTGGGTAAGGCATGAATTTTGGAACTGAAAAGCTGGAAGAGCTCATGGCTTGAATTGCTGGAATATATTGACGTTGGAACGAAGTCAATCGGATGAATAATGTGGAAGTAAATGTGAAATATAGAATGTGGGAAATATTCGGGTACGAAATCGTGAATTGTGGGTAAGGCGTGAATTTTGGAACTGAAAAGCTGGAAGAGCTCATGATGGAACATATTTGAAGTTGGAACGAAGTGAATCGGATGAAAAATGTGGAAGTAAATGAAAAATGTAGAATGTGGGAAATATTCGGGTACGAAATCGTGAATTGTGGGTAAGGCGTGAATTTTGGAACTGAAAAGCTCATTATGGAACATATTGAAGTTGGAACGAAGTGAATCGGATGAAAAATGTGGAAGGAAATGTGAAATTTTGAATCTCCCATTAAGAATAAATGGGGAAAAATCGGGTACGAAATCGGGAATTGTGGGTAACACGTGAATCGTGGGAATAAGAAAAATGGAAGCGCTGTAGGCGTGAATATTTGGAATCGTTTGAAATTGGAACGGAGTGAATCGGGTGAAAAATGTGGAAGAAGAAACTGGACAAAAAAGTGCGAGGAATAAAATATAATAATAATAATAACTAGAAATGCCATTTCTGGGGAAATGGCGTGTGAAGGCTGGAGAGCTGAATGAATACCTGTGGAATGATTTGGAATAATGTTGAATGATGATGAATGATATTGAAAGATATTGAAAGATATTGAATGATATTGAATGATGTTGAATGATACTGAATGACATGGAATGAGCTTAACATGCTGAAGTTGGAATGGTTTAAATTCATCCAGAAATCTAGAAGCAGTTGAAGGAAGATAAATACCACAAAAGTAAAAATAAATCAGCAAGAAACATGAAAACAAGGAAGGAATCAAGTAAGAAATGGAGGAAGTAGCAAGTAATCGGGTAAGCAATGGAGTAAAGTGAGAAGAATTAAGTAAGCAATGAAGTAAGGAGGGTAGAATCGAGTCGCAATGGTGTAAGGAGTGGCAAACTTAAGCAATGGAGTAATAGTCACTCTGTTGAAATCAGGTCACATTTGCATTAGTATACTAAGCTAGCATTAGCATGCTAAGTTAACATTAGCATTAATATGCTAACTTAGCATTAGCATGCTAACATTAGCATTAGCATTCTAAGCTAACATTAGCATTAGCATGCTAACATTAGCATTAGCATGCTAAGTTAACATTAGCATTAGCATGCTAACATTAGCATTAGCATGCTAACATTAGCATTAGCATGCTAACTTAGCATTAACATTAGCATGCTAACTTAGCATTAGCATGCTAAGCTAACATTAGCATGTTAACTTAGCATTAACATGCTAAGCTAACATTAGCATTAGCATGCTAACTTAGCTTTAGCATGCTAAGCTAACATTAGCATTAGCATGCTAAGCTAACATTAGCATTCACATGCTAAGCTAGCATTAGCATTAGCATGCTGAGCTAACATTAGCATTAGCATGCTAAGCTAGCAATAGCATTAGCATGTTCAGCTAGCATTAGCATTAGCTAGCATTAGCATGCTAACTTAGCACTAGCATGCTCACTTCCTGTTGATTTCAGGCCACTTCCTGTTGAAATCGGGTCACTTCCTGTTGAAATTGGGTCACTTCCTGTTGATATCAGGTCACTTCCTGTCAAAATTGGGTCACTTCCTGTTGAAATTGGGTCACTTCCTGTTGATATCAGGTCACTTCCTGTCAAAATTGGGTCACTTCCTGTTGAAATCGGGTCACTTCCTGTTAAAAACAGGTCACTTCCTGTTGATTTTAGGCCACTTCCTGTTGAAATTAAGTCACTTCCTGTTGAAATCGGGTCACTTCCTGTTGATTTTAAGTCACTTCCTGTTGATATGAGGTCACTTCCTGTTAAAATCAGGTCACTTCCTGTTGAAATCGGGTCATTTCCTGTTAAAATCAGGTCACTTCCTGTTGATTTTAGGTCACTTCCTGTTGATATGAGGTCACTTCCTGTTGATATTGGTCACTTCCTGTTCAGGTCGGGGAATATCCTGGCAAGAATCACACGCATACCTAATCAATTGGCCAAAATGGACACCGCCTTGGGAGGCCAGGTTGGCGAGAAACCTGGGCATATCATTTGTCTAAAATGGCCGCCGTGCATGGTAAGTTGGAAAATGGCCGCCATACGTGGTAAGTTAGGTGGTAAGATGGAAGAGCTCATGACGTGAAATGGTGGAATATATTGAAGTTGGAACGAAGTCAATCGGATAAATAATGTGGAAGTAAATGGAAAATGTAGAATGTGGGAAATATTTGGGTACGAAATTGGGAATTGTGGGTAAGGCGGGAATTTTGGAACTGAAAAGTTGGAAGAGCTCATGGCTTGAATTGGTGGAATATATTGAAGTTGAAACAACGTCAATCGGATAAAAAATGTCGAAGTAAATGTGAAATGTAGAATGTGGGAAATATTCGGGTACGAAATCGGGAATTGTGGGTAAGGCATGAATTTTGGAACTGAAAAGCTGGAAGAGCTCATGGCTTGAATTGCTGGAATATATTGAAGTTAGAACGAAGTCAATCGGATAAATAATGTGGAAGTAAATGGAAAATGTAGAATGTGGGAAATATTTGGGCACGAAATTGGGAATTGTGGGTAAGGCGTGAATTTTGGAACTGAAAAGCAGGAAGAGCTCATGGCTTGAATTGGTGGAATAGATTGAAGTTGAAACGACGTCAATCGGATGAAAAATGTCGAAGTAAATGTGAAATGTATAATGTGGGAAATATTCGGGTACGAAATCGGGAATTGTGGGTAAGGCATGAATTTTGGAACTGAAAAGCTGGAAGAGCTCATGGCTTGAATTGCTGGAATATATTGAAGCTGGAACAACGTCAATCGGATGAATAATGTGTAAGTAAATGGAAAATGTAGAATGTGGGAAATATTCGGGTACGAAATCGGGAATTGTGGGCAAGGCGTGAATTTTGGAACTGAAAAGCTGGAAGAGCTAATGGCTTGAAATGCTGGAATATATTGAAGCTGGAACGACGTCAATCGGATGAATAATGTGTAAGTAAATGGAAAATGTAGAATGTGGGTAATGTGCGGGTACGAAATCGGGAATTGTGGGTAAGGCGTGAATTTTGGAACTGAAAAGCTGGAAGAGCTCATGGCTTGAATTGCTGGAATATATTGAAGTTGGAACGAAGTCAATTGGATGAATAATGTGGAAGTAAATGAAAAATGTAGAATGTGGGAAATATTCGGGTACGAAATCGTGAATTGTGGGTAAGGCGTGAATTTTGGAACTGAAAAGCTGGAAGAGCTCATGGCTTGGATTATTGAAGTTGGCATGAAGTCAATCGGATGAATAATGTGGAAGTAAATGTGAAATGTAGAATGTGGGAAATATTCGGGTACGAAATCGTGAATTGTGGGTAAGGCGTGAATTTTGGAACTGAAAAGCTGGAAGAGCTCATGATGGAACATATTTGAAGTTGGAACGAAGTGAATCGGATGAAAAATGTGGAAGGAAATGTGAAATTTTGAATCTCCCATTAAGAATACATGGGGAAAAATCGGGTACGAAATCGGGAATTGCGGGTAACACGTGAATCGTGGGAATAAGAAAAATGGAAGCGCTGTAGGCGCGAATATTTGGAATCGTTTGAAATTGGAACGGAGTGAATCGGGTGAAAAATGTGGAAGTAGAAGCTGGACAAAAAAGTGCGAGGAATAAAATATAAGAATAATAAGAATAATAATAATAATAAGAATAACGGGAATGGTGTAGAATAACATATGTGTGAAGGCCTCCAGCCTTCACACAACTAGAAATGCCATTTCTGGGGAAATGGCGTGTGAAGGCTGGAGAGCTGAATGAATACCTGTGGAATGATTTGGAATAATGTTGAATGATGATGAATGATATTAAAAGATATTGAAAGATATTGAATGATATTGAATGATATTGAATGATGTTGAATGATACTGAATGACATGGAATGAGCTTAACATGCTGAAGTTGGAATGGTTTAAATTCATCCAAAAATCTAGAAGCAGTTGAAGGAATACAAATACCACAAAAGTAAAAATAAATCAGCAAGAAACAAGAAAACAAGGAAGAAATCAAGTAAGAAATGGACGAAGTAGCAAGTAATCGGGTAAGCAATGGAGTAAAGTGAGAAGAATTAAGTAAGCAATGAAGTAAGGAGGGTAGAATCGAGTCGCAATGGTGTAAGGAGTGGCAAACTTAAGCAATGGAGTAATAGTCACTCTGTTGAAATCAGGTCACATTTGCATTAGTATACTAAGCTAGCATTAGCATGCTAAGTTAACATTAGCATTAATATGCTAACTTAGCATTAGCATGCTAACATTAGCATTAGCATGCTAACATTAGCATTAGCATGCTAAGCTAACATTAGCATTAGCAAGCTAACATTAGCATTAGCATGCTAACTTAGCATTAGCATTAGCATGCTAAGCTAACATTAGCATTAGCATGCTAAGCTAACATTAGCATTAGCATGCTAAGCTAACATTAGCATTAGCATGCTAAGCTAACATTAGCATTCACATGCTAAGCTAACATTAGCATTAGCATGCTGAGCTAACATTAGCATTAGCATGCTAAGCTAGCAATAGCATTAGCATGTTCAGCTAGAATTAGCATTAGCTAACATTAGCATGCTAACTTAGCACTAGCATACTCACTTCCTGTTGATTTCAGGCCACTTCCTGTTGAAATCGGGTCACTTCCTGTTGAAATCGGGTCACTTCCTGTTGAAATTGGGTCACTTCCTGTTGATATCAGGTCACTTCCTGTCAAAATAGGGTCACTTCCTGTTGAAATTGGGTCACTTCCTGTTGATATCAGGTCACTTCCTGTCAAAATTGGGTCACTTCCTGTTGAAATCGGGTCACTTCCTGTTGAAATTGGGTCACTTCCTGTTGAAATCGGGTCACTTCCTGTTGATATCAGGTCACTTCCTGTCAAAATTGGGTCACTTCCTGTTGGAATTGGGTCACTTCCTGTTGGAATTGGGTCACTTCCTGTTGATATCAGGTCACTTCCTGTCAAAATTGGGTCACTTCCTGTTGAAATCGGGTCACTTCCTGTTGAAATTGGGTCACTTCCTGTTGATATCAGGTCACTTCCTGTCAAAATTGGGTCACTTCCTGTTGAAATTGGGTCACTTCCTGTTGATATCAGGTCACTTCCTGTCAAAATTGGGTCACTTCCTGTTGAAATCGGGTCACTTCCTGTTGAAATCGGGTCACTTCCTGTTGATATCAGGTCACTTCCTGTCAAAATTGGGTCACTTCCTGTTGGAATTGGGTCACTTCCTGTTGATATCAGGTCACTTCCTGTCAAAATTGGGTCACTTCCTGTTGAAATCGGGTCACTTCCTGTTGAAATTGGGTCACTTCCTGTTGATATCAGGTCACTTCCTGTCAAAATTGGGTCACTTCCTATTGAAATTGGGTCACTTCCTGTTGATATCAGGTCACTTCCTGTCAAAATTGGGTCACTTCCTGTTGAAATCGGGTCACTTCCTGTTGATTTTAGGCCACTTCCTGTTGAAATTAAGTCACTTCCTGTTGAAATCGGGTCACTTCCTGTTGATTTTAAGTCACTTCCTGTTGATATGAGGTCACTTCCTGTTAAAATCAGGTCACTTCCTGTTGAAATCGGGTCATTTCCTGTTAAAATCAGGTCACTTCCTGTTGATTTTAGGTCACTTCCTGTTGAAATTAAGTCACTTCATGTTGAAATTAAGTCACTTCCTGTTGAGATTAAGTCACTTCCTGTTGATATGAGGTCACTTCCTGTTGATATGAGGTCACTTCCTGTTGATATTGGTCACTTCCTGTTCAGGTCGGGGAATATCCTGGCAAGAATCACACGCATACCTAATCAATTGGCCAAAATGGCCACCGCCTTGGGAGGCCAGGTTGGCGAGAAACCTGGGCATATCATTTGTCTAAAATGGCCGCCGTGCATGGTAAGTTGGAAAATGGCCGCCATACGTGGTAAGTTAGGTGGTAAGATGGAAGAGCTCATGACGTGAAATGGTGGAATATATTGAAGTTGGAACGAAGTCAATCGGATAAATAATGTGGAAGTAAATGGAAAATGTAGAATGTGGGAAATATTTGGGTACGAAATTGGGAATTGTGGGTAAGGCGGGAATTTTGGAACTGAAAAGCTGGAAGAGCTCATGGCTTGAATTGGTGGAATATATTGAAGTTGAAACAACGTCAATCGGATGAAAAATGTCGAAGTAAATGTGAAATGTAGAATGTGGGAAATATTCGGGTACGCAATCGGGAATTGTGGGTAAGGCGTGAATTTTGGAACTGAAAAGCTGGAAGAGCTCATGGCTTGAATTGCTGGAATATATTGAAGTTGGAACGAAGTCAATCGGATGAATAATGTGGAAGGAAATGTGAAATATAGAATGTGGGAAATATTCGGGTACGAAATCCGGAATTGTGGGCAAGGTGTGAATTTTGGAACTGAAAAGCTGGAAGAGCTCATGGCTTGAATTGCTGGAATATATTGAAGCCCGAACAACGTCAATCGGATGAATAATGTGGAAGAAAATGTAGAATGTGGGTAATGTGCGGGTACAAAATCGGGAATTGTGGGTAAGGCGTGAATTTTGGAACTGAAAAGCTGGAAGAGCTCATGGCTTGAATTGCTGGAATATATTGAAGTTGGAACGAAGTCAATCGGATGAAAAATGTCGAAGTAAATGTGAAATATAGAATGTGGGAAATATTCGGGTACGAAATCCGGAATTGTGGGCAAGGTGTGAATTTTGGAACTGAAAACGTGGAAGAGCTCATGGCTTGAAATGCTGGAATATATTGAAGCTGGAACAACGTCAATCGGATGAATAATGTGTAAGTAAATGGAAAATGTAGAATGTGGGAAATATTCGGGTACGAAATCGGGAATTGTGGGCAAGGCGTGAATTTTGGAACTGAAAAGCTGGAAGAGCTAATGGCTTGAAATGCTGGAATATATTGAAGCTGGAACGACGTCAATCGGATGAATAATGTGTAAGTAAATGGAAAATGTAGAATGTGGGTAATGTGCGGGTACGAAATCGGGAATTGTGGGTAAGGCGTGAATTTTGGAACTGAAAAGCTGGAAGAGCTCATGGCTTGAATTGCTGGAATATATTGAAGTTGGAACGAAGTCAATTGGATGAATAATGTGGAAGTAAATGAAAAATGCAGAATGTGGGAAATATTCGGGTACGAAATCGTGAATTGTGGGTAAGGCGTGAATTTTGGAACTGAAAAGCTGGAAGAGCTCATGGCTTGGATTGCTGGAATATATTGAAGTTGGCACGAAGTCAATCGGATGAATAATGTGGAAGTAAATGTGAAATGTAGAATGTGGGAAATATTCGGGTACGAAATCGTGAATTGTGGGTAAGGCGTGAATTTTGGAACTGAAAAGCTGGAAGAGCTCATGATGGAACATATTTGAAGTTGGAACGAAGTGAATCGGATGAAAAATGTGGAAGGAAATGTGAAATTTTGAATCTCCCATTAAGAATACATGGGGAAAAATCGGGTACGAAATCGGGAATTGCGGGTAACACGTGAATCGTGGGAATAAGAAAAATGGAAGCGCTGTAGGCGCGAATATTTGGAATCGTTTGAAATTGGAACGGAGTGAATCGGGTGAAAAATGTGGAAGTAGAAGCTGGACAAAAAAGTGCGAGGAATAAAATATAAGAATAAGAATAATAAGAATAATAATAAGAATAACGGGAATGGTGTAGAATAACATATGTGTGAAGGCCTCCAGCCTTCACACAATAATAAGAATAACGGGAATGGTGTAGAATAACATATGTGTGAAGGCCTCCAGCCTTCACACAATAAGAATAACGGGAATGGTGTAGAATAACATATGTGTGAAGGCCTCCAGCCTTCACACAATAAGAATAACGGGAATGGTGTAGAATAACATATGTGTGAAGGCCTCCAGCCTTCACACAATAAGAATAATAATAATAATAATAAGAATAACGGGAATGGTGTAGAATAACATATGTGTGAAGGCCTCCAGCCTTCACACAATAAGAATAACGGGAATGGTGTAGAATAACATATGTGTGAAGGCCTCCAGCCTTCACACAATAAGAACTAGAAATGCCATTTCTGGGGAAATGGCGTGTGAAGGCTGGAGAGCTGAATGAATACCTGTGGAATGATTTGGAATAATGTTGAATGATGATGAATGATATTGAAAGATATTGAATGATATTGAATGATGTTGAATGATACTGAATGACATGGAATGAGCTTAACATGCTGAAGTTGGAATGGTTTAAATTCATCCAGAAATCTAGAAGCAGTTGAAGGAAGATAAATACCACAAAAGTAAAAATAAATCAGCAAGAAACATGAAAACAAGGAAGGAATCAAGTAAGAAATGGAGGAAGTAGCAAGTAATCGGGTAAGCAATGGAGTAAAGTGAGAAGAATTAAGTAAGCAATGAAGTAAGGAGGGTAGAATCGAGTCGCAATGGTGTAAAGAGTGGCAAACTTAAGCAATGGAGTAATAGTCACTCTGTTGAAATCAGGTCACATTTGCATTAGTATACTAAGCTAGCATTAGCATGCTAAGTTAACATTAGCATTAATATGCTAACTTAGCATTAGCATGCTAAGCTAACATTAGCATTAGCATGCTAACTTAGCATTAGCATTCTAAGCTAACATTAGCATTGGCATGCTAAGATAACATTAGCATTAGCATGCTAACATGAGCATTAGCATGCTAAGCTAACATTAGCATTAGCATGCTAACATTAGCATTAGCATGCTAACTTAGCATTAGCATGCTAACTTAGCATTAGCATGCTAAGCTAACATTAGCATTAGCATGCTAACTTAACATTAACATGCTAAGCTAACATTAGCATTAGCATGCTAACTTAGCATTAGCATGCTAAGCTAACATTAGCATTAGCATGCTAAGCTAACATTAGTATTCACATGCTAAGCTAACATTAGCATTAGCATGCCGAGCTAACATTAGCATTAGCATGCTAAGCTAGCAATAGCATTAGCATGTTCAGCTAGCATTAGCATTAGCTAGCATTAGCATGCTAACTTAGCACTAGCATGCTCACTTCCTGTTGATTTCAGGCCACTTCCTGTTGAAATCGGGTCACTTCCTGTTGAAATCGGGTCACTTCCTGTTGAAATTGGGTCACTTCCTGTTGATATCAGGTCACTTCCTGTCAAAATTGTGTCACTTCCTGTTGATATCAGGTCACTTCCTGTCAAAATTGGGTCACTTCCTGTTGAAATCGGGTCACTTCCTGTTGAAATTGGGTCACTTCCTGTTGAAATCCGGTCACTTCCTGTCAAAATTGGGTCACTTCCTGTTGAAATTGGGTCACTTCCTGTTGATATCAGGTCACTTCCTGTCAAAATTGGGTCACTTCCTGTTGAAATCGGGTCACTTCCTGTTGAAATTGGGTCACTTCCTGTTGATATCAGGTCACTTCCTGTCAAAATTGGGTCACTTCCTGTTGAAATTGGGTCACTTCCTGTTGATATCAGGTCACTTCCTGTCAAAATTGGGTCACTTCCTGTTGAAATCGGGTCACTTCCTGTTGATTTTAGGCCACTTCCTGTTGAAATTAAGTCACTTCCTGTTGAAATCGGGTCACTTCCTGTTGATTTTAAGTCACTTCCTGTTGATATGGGGTCACTTCCTGTTAAAATCAGGTCACTTCCTGTTGAAATCGGGTCATTTCCTGTTAAAATCAGGTCACTTCCTGTTGATTTTAGGTCACTTCCTGTTGAAATTAAGTCACTTCCTGTTGAGATTAAGTCACTTCCTGTTGATATGAGGTCACTTCCTGTTGATATTGGTCACTTCCTGTTCAGGTCGGGGAATATCCTGGCAAGAATCACACGCATACCTAATCAATTGGCCAAAATGGCCACCGCCTTGGGAGGCCAGGTTGGCGAGAAACCTGGGCATATCATTTGTCTAAAATGGCCGCCGTGCATGGTAAGTTGGAAAATGGCCGCCATACGTGGTAAGTTAGGTGGTAAGATGGAAGAGCTCATGACGTGAAATGGTGGAATATATTGAAGTTGGAACGAAGTCAATCGGATAAATAATGTGGAAGTAAATGGAAAATGTAGAATGTGGGAAATATTTGGGTACGAAATTGGGAATTGTGGGTAAGGCGGGAATTTTGGAACTGAAAAGCTGGAAGAGCTCATGGCTTGAATTGGTGGAATATATTGAAGTTGAAACAACATCAATCGGATGAAAAATGTCGAAGTAAATGTGAAATGGAGAATGTGGGAAATATTCGGGTACGCAATCGGGAATTGTGGGTAAGGCATGAATTTTGGAACTGAAAAGCTGGAAGAGCTCATGGCTTGAATTGCTGGAATATATTGAAGTTGGAACGAAGTCAATCGGATGAATAATGTGGAAGGAAATGTGAAATATAGAATGTGGGAAATATTCGGGTACGAAATCCGGAATTGTGGGCAAGGTGTGAATTTTGGAACTGAAAAGCTGGAAGAGCTCATGGCTTGAATTGCTGGAATATATTGAAGCCGGAACAACGTCAATCGGATGAATAATGTGGAAGAAAATGTAGAATGTGGGTAATGTGTGGGTACAAAATCGGGAATTGTGGGTAAGGCGTGAATTTTGGAACTGAAAAGCTGGAAGAGCTCATGGCTTGAATTGCTGGAATATATTGAAGTTGGAACGAAGTCAATCGGATGAAAAATGTCAAAGTAAATGTGAAATGTAGAATGTGGGAAATATTCGAGTACGCAATCGGGAATTGTGGGTAAGGCATGAATTTTGGAACTGAAAAGCTGGAAGAGCTCATGGCTTGAATTGCTGGAATATATTGAAGTTGGAACGAAGTCAATCGGATGACTAATGTGGAAGTAAATGTGAAATATAGAATATGGGAAATATTCGGGTACGAAATCCGGAATTGTGGGCAAGGTGTGAATTTTGGAACTGAAAAGCTGGAAGAGCTCATGGCTTGAATTGCTGGAATATATTGAAGCTGGAACGACGTCAATCGGATGAATAATGTGTAAGTAAATGGAAAATGTAGAATGTGGGAAATATTCGGGTACGAAATCGGGAATTGTGGGCAAGGCGTGAATTTTGGAACTGAAAAGCTGGAAGAGCTCATGGCTTGAAGTGGTGGAATATATTGAAGTTGAAACGACGTCAATCGGATGAATAATGTGTAAGTAAATGGAAAATGTAGAATGTGGGAAATATTCGGGTACGAAATCAGGAATTGTGGGCAAGGCGTGAATTTTGGAACTGAAAAGCTGGAAGAGCTAATGGCTTGAAATGCTGGAATATATTGAAGCTGGAACGACGTCAATTGGATGAATAATGTGGAAGTAAATGGAAAATATAGAATGTGGGAAATATTCGGGTACGAAATCGGGAATTGTGGGCAAGGCGTGAATTTTGGAACTGAAAAGCTGGAATAACTCATGGCTTGAATTGCTGGAATATATTGAAGTTGGAACGAAGTCAATCGGATGAATAATGTGGAAGTAAATGAAAAATGTAGAATGTGGGAAATATTCGGGTACGAAATCGTGAATTGTGGGTAAGGCTTGAATTTTGGAACTGAAAAGCTCATTATGGAACATATTGTAGTTGGAACGAAGTGAATCGGATGAAAAATGTGGAAGGAAATGTGAAATTTTGAATCTCCCATTAAGAATACATGGGGAAAAATCGGGTACGAAATCGGGAATTGCGGGTAACACGTGAATAGTGGGAATAAGAAAAATGGAAGCGCTCTAGGCGCGAATATTTGGAATCGTTTGAAATTGGAACGGAGTGAATCGGGTGAAAAATGTGGAAGTAGAAGCTGGACAAAAAAGTGCGAGGAATAAAATATAAGAATAACTAGAAATGCCATTTCTGGGGAAATGGCGTGTGAAGGCTGGAGAGCTGAATGAATACCTGTGGAATGATTTGGAATAATGTTGAATGATGATGAATGATATTGAAAGATATTGAATGATATTGAATGGTGTTGAATAATGTTGAATGATATCTGGGCATATCATTTGTCTAAAATGGCCGCCGTGCATGGTAAGTTGGAAAATGGCCGCCATGTGCGGTAAGTTAGGTGGTAAGATGGAAGAGCTCATGACGTGAAATGGTGGAATATATTGAAGCTGGAACGACGTCAATTGGATGAATAATGTGGAAGTAAATGTGAAATGTAGAATGTGGGAAATATTCGGGTACGAAATCGGGAATTGTGGGTAAGGAATGAATTTTGGAACTGAAAAGCTGGAAGAGCTCATGGCTTGAATTGCTGGAATATATTGAAGTTGGAACGAAGTCAATCGGATGAATAATGTGGAAGTAAATGTGAAATATATAATGTGGGAAATATTCGGGTACGAAATCCGGAATTGTGGGCAAGGTGGGAATTTTGGAACTGAAAAGCTGGAAGAGCTCATGGCTTGAATTGCTGGAATATATTGAAGCTGGAACGACGTCAATCGGATGAATAATGTGTAAGTAAATGGAAAATGTAGAATGTGGGAAATATTCGGGTACGAAATCGGGAATTGTGGGCAAGGCGTGAATTTTGGAACTGAAAAGCTGGAAGAGCTAATGGCTTGAAATGCTGGAATATATTGAAGCTGGAACGACGTCAATCGGATGAATAATGTGGAAGTAAATGGAAAATGTAGAATGTGGGTAATGTGCGGGTACGAAATCGGGAATTGTGGGTAAGGCGTGAATTTTGGAACTGAAAAGCTGGAAGAGCTCATGGCTTGAATTGGTGGAATATTTTGAAGTTGAAACGATGTCAATCGGATGAAAAATGTCGAAGTAAATGTGAAATGTAGAATGTAGGAAATATTAGGGTACGAAATTGGGAATTGTGGGTAAGGCGTGAATTTTGGAACTGAAAAGCTGGAAGAGCTCATGATGGAACATATTGAAGTTGGAACGAAGTGAATCGGATGAAAAATGTGGAAGGAAATGTGAAATTTTGAATCTCCTATTAAGAATACATGGGGAAAAATCGGGTACGAAATCGGGAATTGCGGGTAACACGTGAATAGTGGGAATAAGAAAAATGGAAGCGCTGTAGGCGTGAATATTTGGAATCGTTTGAAATTGGAACGGAGTGAATCGGGTGAAAAATGTGGAAGAAGAAACTGGACAAAAAAGTGCGAGGAATAAAATAGAAGAAGAATAACGGGAATGGTGTAGAATAACATATGTTGTGTGAAGGCCTCCAGCCTTCACACAACTAGAAATGCCATTTCTGGGGAAAATGGCGTGTGAAGGCTGGAGAGCTGAATGAATACCTGTGGAATGATTTGGAATAATGTTGAATGATGATGAATGATATTGAAAGATATTGAATGATATTGAATGGTGTTGAATGATGTTGAATGATACTGAATGACATGCAATGATCTTAACATGCTGAAGTTGGAATGGTTTAAATTCATCCAGAAATCTAGAAGCAGTTGAAGGAAGATAAATACCACAAAAGTAAAAGTAAATCAGCAAGAAACAAGAAAACAAGGAAGAAATCAAGTAAGAAATGGAGGAAGTAGCAAGTAATCAGGTAAGCAATGGAGTAAAGTGAGAAGAATTAAGTAAGCAATAAAGTAAGGAGGGTAGAATCGAGTCGCAATGGTGTAAGGAGTGGCAAACCTTCGCAAAGGAGTAATAGTCACTCTGTTGAAATCAGGTCACATTTGCATTACTATACTAAGCTAGCATTAGCATGCTAAGCTAACATTAGCATTAATATGCTAACTTAAAATTAGCATGCTAAGCTTACATTAGCATTAGTGTGCTAACTTAGCATTAGCATTCTAAGCTAACATTAGCATTAGCATGCTAAGCTAACATTAGCATTAGCATGCTAACATTAACATTAGCATGCTAAGATAACATTAGCATGAGCATGTTAAGCTAACATTAGCATGTTAAACTAACATTAGCATTAGTATGCTAAGCTAACATTAGCATTGGCATGTTAACTTAGCGTTAGCATTAGCATGCTAAGCTAACAATAGCATTAGCATGCTAACTTAGCATTAGCATGCTAAGCTAACATTAGCATTAGCATGCTAACTTAGCATTAGCATGCTAAGCTAACATTACTATTAACATGCTAACATTAGCATTGGCATGTTAAGCTAACATTAGCATTAACATGCTAAGCTAGCATTAGCATTAGCATGCTAAGCTAACATTTGCATTAGCATGCTAACTTAGCATAAGAATTAGCATGCTAACATTAGCATTAGCATGCTAAGCTAGCATTAGCATTAGCATGCTAAGCTAACATTAGCATTAGCATGCTAAGCTAGCATTAGCATTAGCATGCTAAACTAGCATTAGCATGCTAAGCTAACATTAGCATTAGAATGCTAACTAAGCATTAACATTAGCATGCTAACATTAGCATTAGCATGCTAACTTAGAATTAGCATTAGCATGCGAAGCTAACATTAACATTAGCATGCTAACTTAGCATTAGCATGCTAAGCTAACATTCGCATTTGCATGCTAAGCAAGCAATAGCATTAGCATGTTCAGATAGCGTTAGCATTAGCTAGCATTAGCATGCTAACTTAGCACTAGTATGCTCACTTCCTGTTGATTTCAGGCCACTTCCTGTTTAAATCGGGTCACTTCCTGTTAAAATGGGTCATTTCCTGTTGATTTTAGGTCACTTCCTGTTGATATGAGGTCACTTCCTGTTAAAATCAGGTCACTTCCTGTTGAAATCGGGTCACTTCCTGTTAAAATTAGGTCACTTCCTGTTGATTTCAGGCCACTTCCTGTTGAAATCGGGTCACTTCCTGTTAAAATCAGGTCACTTCCTGTTGATTTCAGGCCACTTCCTGTTGAAATCGCGTCACTTCCTGTTGAAATCGGGTCACTTCCTGTTGAATTTAGGTCACTTCCTGTTGATATGAGGTCACTTCCTGTTGATTTTAGGTCACTTCCTATTGATATAAGGTAACTTCCTGTTGATTTTAGGTAACTTCCTGTTGATATGAGTTCACTTCCTGTTGATATGAGGTCACTTCCTGTTAAAATCAGGTCACTTCCTGTTGATTTTAGGTAACTTCTTGTTGATATGAGGTCACTTCCTGTTGATATGAGGTCACTTCCTGTTGAAATCGGGTCACTTCCTGTTAAAATCAGGTCACTTCCTGTTGATTTTAGGTCACTTCCTATTGAAATTAGGTCGAAATGGCGGAAATCCTAGGTGTCCCTAATCAATTGGCCAAGATGGCCGCGGCCACCGGTGGACGACGTGGGGGAAATCCTCGGCTTCCCGAATCAATTGGCCAAGATGGCCGCCGCCACCGGTGGACGACGTGGCGGAAATCCTAGGCGTCCCTAATCCATTGGCCAAGATGGCCGCCGGCCTGTGGTTCCAGGTTGGCGAGAATCCTGGGCATATCTAATCATTTATCCAAAATGGCCGCCATTCATGGTAATTTGGAAAATGGCCGCCATGCGTGGTAAGTTCGGTGGTAAGATGGAAGAGCTCATGACGTGAAATGGTGGAATATATTGAAGTTGGAACAAAGTCAATCAGATAAATAATGTGGAAGTAAATGGAAAATGTAGAATGTGGGAAATATTTGGGTACGAAATTGGGAATTGTGGGTAAGGCGTGAATTTTGGAACTGAAAAGCTGGAAGAGCTCATGGCTTGAATTGGTGGAATATATTGAAGTTGAAACGACGTCAATCGGATGAAAAATGTCGAAGTAAATGTGAAATGTAGAATGTGGGAAATATTCGGGTACGCAATCGGGAATTGTGGGTAAGGCATGAATTTTGGAACTGAAAATCTGGAAGAGCTCATGGCCTGAATTGCTGGAATATATTGAAGTTGTAACGAAGTCAATCGGATGAATAATGTGGAAGTAAATGTGAAATATAGAATGTGGGAAATATTCGGGTACGAAATCCGGAATTGTAGGCAAGGTGTGAATTTTGGAACTGAAAAGCTGGAAGAGCTCATGGCTTGAAATGCTGGAATATATTGAAGTTGAAACGACGTCAATCAGATGAAAAATGTCGAAGTAAATGTGAAATGTAGAATGTGGGAAATATTCGGGTACGAAATCGGGAATTGTGGGTAAGGCATGAATTTTGGAACTGAAAAGCTGGAAGAGCTCATGGCTTGAATTGCTGGAATATATTGAAGTTGGAACGAAGTCAATCGGATGAATAATGTGAAAGTAAATGTGAAATATAGAATGTGGGAAATATTCGGGTACGAAATCGGGAATTGTGGGTAAGGCATGAATTTTGGAACTGAAAAGCTGGAAGAGCTCATGGCTTGAATTGCTGGAATAAATTGAAGTTGGAATGAAGTCAATCGGATGAATAATGTGGAAGTAAATGTGAAATATATAATGTGGGAAATATTCGGGTACGAAATCCGGAATTGTGGGCAAGGTGGGAATTTTGGAACTGAAAAGCTGGAAGAGCTCATGGCTTGAATTGCTGGAATATATTGAAGCTGGAACGACGTCAATCGGATGAATAATGTGTAAGTAAATGGAAAATGTAGAATGTGGGAAATATTCGGGTACGAAATCGGTAATTGTGGGCAAGGCGTGAACTTTGGAACTGAAGAGCTGGAAGAGCTCATGGCTTGAATTGCTGGAATATATTGAAGTGGGAACGAAGTCAATCGGATGAATAATGTGGAAGTAAATGAAAAATGTAGAATGTGGGAAATATTCGGGTACGGAATCGTGAATTGTGGGTAAGGCGTGAATTTTGGAACTGAAAAGCTGGAAGAGCTCATGGCTTGAATTGCTGGAATATATTGAAGTTGGAACGAAGTCAATTGGATGAATAATGTGGAAGTAAATGAAAAATGTAGAATGTGGGAAAAATTCGGGTACGAAATCGTGAATTGTGGGTAAGGCGTGAATTTTGGAACTGAAAAGCTGGAAGAGCTCATGATGGAACATATTGAACTTGGAACGAAGTGAATCGGATGAAAAATGTGGAAGGAAATGTGAAATTTTGAATCTCCCATTAAGAATACATGGGGAAAAATCGGGTACGAAATCGGGAATTGCGGGTAACACGTGAATCGTGGGAATAAGAAAAATGGAAGCGATGTAGGCACGAATATTTGGAATCGTTTGAAATTGGAACGGAGTGAATCGGGTGAAAAATGTGGAAGTAGAAGCTGGACAAAAAAGTGCGAGGAATAAAATATAAGAATAATAATAAGAACTAGAAATGCCATTTCTGGGGAAATGGCGTGTGAAGGCTGGAGAGCTGAATGAATACCTGTGGAATGATTTGGAATAATATTGAATGATGATGAATGATATTGAAAGATATTGAATGACATTGAATGGTGTTGAATGATGTTGAATGATACTGAATGACATGCAATGAGCTTAACAGGCTGAAGTTGGAATGGTTTAAATTCATCCAGAAATCTCGAAGCAGTTGAAGGAAGATAAATACCACAAAAGTAAAAGTAAATCAGCAAAAAACAAGAAAACAAGGAAGAAATCAAGTAAGAAATGGAGGAAGTAGCAAGTAATCGGTTAAGCAATGGAGTAAAGTGAGAAGAATTAAGTAAGCAATAAAGTAAGGAGGGTAGAATCGAGTCGCAATGGTGTAAGGAGTGGCAAACTTAAGCAATGGAGTAATAGTCACTCTGTTGAAATCAGGTCACATTTGCATTACTATACTAAACTAGCATTAGCATGCTAAGCTAACATTAGCATTAATATGCTAACTTAAAATTAGCATGCTAAGCTTACATTAGCATTAGCATGCTAACTTAGCATTAGCATTCTAAGCTAACATTAGCATTAGCATGCTAAGCTAACATTAGCATTAGCATGCTAACATTAACATTATCATGCTAAGCTAACATTAGCATGAGCATGTTAAGCTAACATTAGCATGCTAAGCTAACATTAGCATTAGCATGCTAAGCTAATATTAGCATTGGCATGTTAACTTAGCATTAGCATTAGCATGCTAAGCTAACATTAGCATTAGCATGCTAACTTAGCATTAGCATGTTAAGCTAACATTAGCATTAACATGCTAACATTAGCATTGGCATGTTAAGCTAACATTAGCATTAGCATGCTAGCTTAGCATTAGCATGCTAAGCTAGCATTAGCATTAGCATGCTAAGCTAACATTTGCATTAGCATGCTCACTTAGCATTAGCGTTAGCATGCTAACATTAGCATTAGCATGCTAAGCTAGCATTAGCATTAGCATGCTAAGCTAACATTAGCATTAGCATGCTAACTTAGCATTAGCATTAGCATGCTAACATTAGCATTAGTATGCTAACTTAGCATTAGCATGCTAAGCTAACATTAGCATTAGCATGCTAACATTAGCATGCTAAGCTAGCATTAGCATTAGCATGCTAAGCTAACATTAGCATTAGCATGCTAAGCTAGCATTAGCATTAGCATTAGCATGCTAAGCAAGCATTAGCATGCTAAGCTAACATTAGCATTAGCATGCTAACTTAGCATTAACATTAGCATGCTAACATTAGCATTAGCATGCTAACTTAGAATTAGCATTAGCATGCGAAGCTAACATTAACATTTGCATGCTAACTTAGCATTAGCATGCTAAGCTAACATTAGCATTTGCATGCTAAGCTAGCAATAGCATTAGCATGTTCAGCTAGCGTTAGCATTAGCTAGCATTAGCATGCTAACTTAGCACTAGTATGCTCACTTCCTGTTGATTTCAGGCCACTTCCTGTTCAAATCGGGTCACTTCCTGTTGATATGAGGTCACTTCCTGTTAAAATCAGGTCACTTCCTGTTAAAATCAGGTCACTTCCTGTTGAAATCAGGTCACTTCCTGTTAAAATCAGGTCACTTCCTGTTGATTTCAGGCCACTTCCTGTTGAAATCGGGTCACTTCCTGTTAAAATCAGGTCACTTCCTGTTGATTTCAGGCCACTTCCTGTTGAAATCGGGTCACTTCCTGTTGAAATCGGGTCACTTCCTGTTGATTTTAGGTCACTTCCTGTTGATATGAGGTCACTTCCTGTTAAAATCGGGTCACTTCCTGTTAAAATCAGGTCACTTCCTGTTGATTTTAGGTCACTTCCTGTTGACATGAAGTCACTTCCTGTTAAAATCAGGTCACTTCCTGTTGAAATCGGGTCATTTCCTGTTAAAATCAGGTCACTTCCTGTTGATTTTAGGTCACTTCCTGTTGAAATTAAGTCACTTCCTGTTGAAATTAAGTCACTTCCTGTTGATATGAGGTCACTTCCTGTTGATATTCGCCACTTCCTGTTCAGGTCGGGGAATATCCTGGCAAGAATCACACGCATACCTAATCAATTGGCCAAAATGGCCACCGCCTTGGGAGGCCAGGTTGGCGAGAAACCTGGGCATATCATTTGTCTAAAATGGCCGCCGTGCATGGTAAGTTGGAAAATGGCCGCCATACGTGGTAAGTTAGGTGGTAAGATGGAAGAGCTCATGACGTGAAATGGTGGAATATATTGAAGTTGGAACGAAGTCAATCGGATAAATAATGTGGAAGTAAATGGAAAATGTAGAATGTGGGAAATATTTGGGTACGAAATTGGGAATTGTGGGTAAGGCGTGAATTTTGGAACTGAAAAGCTGGAAGAGCTCATGGCTTGAATTGGTGGAATATATTGAAGTTGAAACGACGTCAATCGGATGAAAAATGTCGAAGTAAATGTGAAATGTAGAATGTGGGAAATATTCGGGTACGCAATCGGGAATTGTGGGTAAGGCATGAATTTTGGAACTGAAAAGCTGGAAGAGCTCATGGCTTGAATTGCTGGAATATATTGAAGTTGGAACGAAGTCAGTCGGATGGATAATGTGGAAGTAAATGTGAAATATAGAATGTGGGAAATATTCGGGTACGAATTCCGGAATTGTGGGCAAGGTGTGAATTTTGGAACTGAAAAGCTGGAAGAACTCATGGCTTGAATTGCTGGACTATATTGAAGCTGGAACGACGTCAATCGGATGAATAATGTGTAAGTAAATGGAAAATGTAGAATGTGGGAAATATTCGGGTACGAAATCGGGAATTGTGGGCAAGGCGTGAATTTTGGAACTGAAAAGCTGGAAGAGCTAATGGCTTGAAATTGTGGAATATATTGAAGCTGGAACAACGTCAATTGGATGAATAATGTGGAAGTAAATGGAAAATGTAGAATGTGGGTAATATGCGGGTACGAAATCGGGAATTGTGGGTAAGGCGTGAATTTTGGAACTGAAAAGCTAGAAGAGCTCATTGCTTGAATTGCTGGAATATATTGAAGTTGGAACGAAGTCAATCGGATGAATAATGTGGAAGTAAATGAAAAATGTAGAATGTAGGAAATATTCGGGTACGAAATCGTGAATTGTGGGTAAGGCGTGAATTTTGGAACTGAAAAGCTCATGATGGAACATATTGAAGTTGGAACGAAGTGAATCGGATGAAAACTGTGGAAGGAAATGTGAAATTTTGAATCTCCCATTAAGAATACATGGGGAAAAATCGGGTACGAAATCGGGAATTGCGGGTAACACGTGAATCGTGGGAATAAGAGAAATGGAAGCGCTCTAGGCGCGAATATTTGGAATCGTTTGAAATTGGAACGGAGTGAATCGGGTGAAAAATGTGGAAGTAGAAGCTGGACAAAAAAGTGCGAGGAATAAAATATAAGAATAACTAGAGCTGCGAGCAGCTATAAAGGGCCCTCGCAGCCCGGGCCACGTTGGAGTCCTTGCACGTTGGGGTACTTGCACGTTAGGGTACTGGCACGTTGGGGTACTGGCACGTTGGGGTACTGGCATATTGGAAGCAAAATTTCTTTGAAAATGGCATAATAAACGTTTACATGTAGAATATTTTTTTTGCCAGTGTGTGTCAAGCTCAACGGGTTTTGGTGATTGTTAAGACCTGCAAAAATCAGTGTCCTTTTTTATTTTTAGGCAATGAGTTGCCCTGATTGGTATTTTTTGTAAAAGTGTATATATACATCATCGCTCGTTGTACTCATTGCACAATGTTACTTTTATTGTCCAAAGGGGCAATCAAAAATGAATAAAACAAAATGGAAACGTACATACGTTTGGATCGGTGTGAAGCCAGTGAACAATTTGAGTGGTGGAAACTAAAAGAATATTCAGAAATGACTTAGTCATCACACTTAGAATGAGTTTAAATTTTTTTGTACAAAATACCGTATGTGTTTTTTTTATTTTTATATAAGCCTCAAGGGCTAGGTGGCGCTGTATTTATAACTGAATGTTGTCATCGAGATACCTTCAGGCCTTGATTATAAGCATACATGTCAAGTGTGGGATTTTTTTTGGAGCATGTACCGTGGAGTTATTAAGCATATCCTTCATTCACGATATTGCTTTTAATGTCCACAGAGGCTATCAAAAATAAATAAAAATATATATATGTTTGGATAAGTCTGATGCCAGTGAACATTTTGAGTGGTGGAAACTAAAAGAATATTCATAAATGACTTAGTTATCACACTTAGAATGAGTTTACATTTTTTGTACAAAATACCGTATGTGGGGTATTTTTTTTTTTTATGCCTCAAGGGCTAGGTGGCGCTGCATATATAACTGAATGTTGTCATAGAGATAGCTTCAGGCCTTGACGATAAACATACATGTCAAGTTTGGGATTTTTTGGAGCATGTACCGGGGAGTTATTAAGCATATCCTTTTTCAGTGCGAAACACAAATTTTGATGCCCCGCCTTCATCATATAGTATTTCGAAAGGTCAAGATTTTTCCCCCTGTCGTTGGCTCAGGTCTTGACATGGTCCAGGTCAAGTCTTAACTCAGTCAGATGAAACGTGTAGGAGAAGTGGGCAAAAGTCTGCCCCCTGTGAATGTGCAAAAATTGTCAAAAATGGGACATTCAAAAATTCATAGCTCACTTCCTGTTCATTTTAGCATATGGGTCCAAGAGACTTTTTTGTAGGTCTTGGGCTCCCTCATACACCTAAAAATATTCGTCGTTCTTGCTTAAACGTACAACCGGGGCTGCTTCGTTAAAAACTTCTAGGGGGCGCTATTGAGTCATTTTTGTAAAAATAGCACAATCAACAATAAAATATTGCTCATTTTACCAGGCCAGATGTGTGTGCCAAGTTTCATGAGTTTTTGTGCATGTTTAGACCCTCAAAACTGGCGTTGTTTTCTTGGCGAACAGCGCTTAGCCACACCCACAGCAATTCGCGAAAACTCACAAACTTCGTGTTGTGACATCATGAAGGCCGAAACCCTCATCTGAGCAAATATGAGGTAGGTCCAGTTAACGTGTTTCGAGAAAAACGTAGAAGAAAATTCGTAAGAAAAAAAATTGCCACTAGGTGGCGCTATCAGTTAGATGAAATATAAGTCAGTAGATGTCTTTAGGGCTGGACTCTCATCAAATGTGTGAAATTTTGAGACGATAGGATCATCTCGGTCAAGTTAATGCAGCTTTTATTTTCACGAAAAATCTTCAGACTTTGCGTCACCGTAGCGGCCACGTCCTTTGGCGAAAAGTTACAATATTCGGTGTGGGGCATGATCAACATCTTAAGGCTTTTCTGACCAATTTTCAAATGGATCCCTTCAACAAGCTCAGCACAGTAGCTAAAAACGTAAAGTATGACATTTATTGTAACCACTAGGTGGCGCTATATGTATAACTGAATTTTATCATATAGATGTTTTCAGGCCGTGACTATTACGTTGCCTGAGAAGTTTGAGATTTTTTGGAGCTTGAACATGGGAGTTATTAAGCATTTGCTCTTTCTGGACAAATGAAATTTTAAAGGCAATATTTGATGCCCCGCCCCCGTCATATAGTATTTCAAAAAGGCAAGATGTTTTGCCCAGTTTTCTCTCAGGTCTTGAGATGATAAATGCCAAGTTTGAAGTCAATTGGATGAAAAATGTTTGCAAAGGGGGAAAAAGCATGACCACAGTGAATGTGCCAAAATAGGCCAAAATTGGACATTAAAAAATTCATAGCTCACTTCCTGTACATTTTAGCTACATGGTCCCAATAGACTTTTTTGTGCGTCTCGGGGTGCTACACGTGCCTGCCAATTTTTGTTGCTCTAGCTCAAACGTGCCGGGCTTGGTTTTTATTTTTCTACGCTAGGGGGCGCTATCGAGTCGCATTGTTATGACGACTTAATAATATCAAATTTTTCGCCGGGCCTGAGAAGTGTGCAAAGTTCGGTGAGTTTTCGTGAATGTTTAGGTACCCAAAATCGCGATCGTTTGCGGAGAATAAAGAAGAAGAAGAAGAAGAAGAAGAAGAAGAATAACTAGAGCTGCGAGCAGCTATAAAGGGCCCTCGCAGCCCGGGCCACGTTGGGGTCCTTGCACGTTGGGGTACTTGCACGTTAGGGTACTGGCACGTTGGGGTACTGGCATATTGGAAGTAAAATTTCTTTGAAAATGGCAGAATAAACGTTTACATGTAGAATATTTTTTTTGCCAGTGTGTGTCAAGCTCAACGGGTTTTGGTGATTGTTAAGACCTGCAAAAATCAGCGTCCTTTTTTATTTTTAGGCAATGAGTTGCCCTGATTGGTATTTTTTGTAAAAGTGTATATATACATCATCGCTCGTTGTACTCATTGCACAATGTTACTTTTATTGTCCAAAGGGGCAATCAAAAATGAATAAAACAAAATGGAAACGTACATACGTTTGGATCGGTGTGAAGCCAGTGAACAATTTGAGTGGTGGAAACTAAAAGAATATTCATAAATGACTTAGTCATCACACTTAGAATGAGTTTACATTTTTTTGTACAAAATACCGTATGTGGGTTTTTTTTTTTTATATAAGCCTCAAGGGCGAGGTGGCGCTGTATTTATAACTGAATGTTGTCATCGAGATACCTTCAGGCCTTGATTATAAGCATACATGTCAAGTGTGGGATTTTTTTTGGAGCATGTACCGTGGAGTTATTAAGCATATCCTTCATTCACGATATTGCTTTTAATGTCCACAGAGGCTATCAAAAATAAATAAAAATATATATATGTTTGGATAAGTCTGATGCCAGTGAACATTTTGAGTGGTGGAAACTAAAAGAATATTCATAAATGACTTAGTTATCACACTTAGAATGAGTTTACATTTTTTGTACAAAATACCGTATGTGGGGTATTTTTTTTTTATGCCTCAAGGGCTAGGTGGCGCTGCATATATAACTGAATGTTGTCATAGAGATAGCTTCAGGCCTTGACGATAAACATACATGTCAAGTTTGGGATTTTTTGGAGCATGTACCGGGGAGTTATTAAGCATATCCTTTTTCAGTGCGAAACACAAATTTTGATGCCCCGCCTTCATCATATAGTATTTCGAAAGGTCAAGATTTTTCCCCCTGTTGTTGGCTCAGGTCTTGACATGGTCCAGGTCAAGTCTTAACTCAGTCAGATGAAACGTGTAGGAGAAGTGGGCAAAAGTCTGCCCCCTGTGAATGTGCAAAAATTGTCAAAAATGGGACATTCAAAAATTCGTAGCTCACTTCCTGTTCATTTTAGCATATGGGTCCCAGAGACTTTTTTGTAGGACTTGGGCTCCCTCATACATCTAAAAATATTCGTCATTCTTGCTTAAACGTACAACCGGGGCTGCTTCGTTAAAAACTTCTAGGGGGCGCTATTGAGTCATTTTTGTAAAAATAGCACAATCAACAATAAAATATGGCTCATTTTACCAGGCCAGATGTGTGTGCCAAGTTTCATGAGTTTCTGTGCATGTTTAGACCCTCAAAACTGGCGTTGTTTTCTTGGCGAACAGCGCTTAGCCACACCCACAGCAATTCGCGAAAACTCACAAACTTCGTGTTGTGACATCATGAAGGCCGAAACCCTCATCTGAGCAAATATGAGGTAGGTCCAGTTAACGTGTTTGGAGAAAAACGTAGAAGAAAATTCGTAAGAAAAAAAATTGCCACTAGGTGGCGCTATCAGTTAGATGAAATATAAGTCAGTAGATGTCTTTAGGGCTGGACTCTCATCAAATGTGTGAAATTTTGAGAAGATAGGATCATCTCGGTCAAGTTAATGCAGCTTTTATTTTCACGAAAAATCTTCAGACTTTGCGTCACCGTAGCGGCCACGCCCTTTGGCGAAAAGTTACAGTATTCGGTGTGGGGCATGATCAACATCTTAAGGCTTTTCTGACCAATTTTCAAATGGATCCCTTCAACAAGCTCAGCACAGTAGCTAAAAACGTAAAGTATGACATTTATTGTAACCACTAGGTGGCGCTATATGTATAACTGAATTTTATCATATAGATGTTTTCAGGCCGTGACTATTACGTTGCCTGAGAAGTTTGAGATTTTTTGGAGCTTGAACATGGGAGTTATTAAGCATTTGCTCTTTCTGGACAAATGAAATTTTAAAGGCAATATTTGATGCCCCGCCCCCGTCATATAGTATTTCAAAAAGGCAAGATGTTTTGCCCAGTTGTTCTCTCAGGTCTTGAGATGATAAATGCCAAGTTTGAAGTCAATTGGATGAAAAATGTTTGCAAAGGGGGAAAAAGCATGACCACAGTGAATGTGCCAAAATAGGCCAAAATTGGACATAAAAAAATTCATAGCTCACTTCCTGTACATTTTAGCTACATGGTCCCAATAGACTTTTTTGTGCGTCTCGGGGTGCTACACGTGCCTGCCAGTTTTTGTTGCTCTAGCTCAAACGTGCCGGGCTTGGTTTTTATTTTTCTACGCTAGGGGGCGCTATTGAGTCGCATTGTTATGACGACTTAATAATATCAAATTTTTCGCCGGGCCTGAGGAGTGTGCAAAGTTCGGTGAGTTTTCGTGAATGTTTAGGTACCCAAAATCGCGATCGTTTGCGGAGAATAAAGAAGAAGAAGAATAATAATAACTAGAGCTGCGAGCAGCTATAAAGGGCCCTCGCAGCCCGGGCCACGTTGGGGTACTTGCACGTTGGGGAAATTGCACATTGGGGTACTGGCACATTGAAAGCAGAATTTCTTTGAAAATGGCATGATAAACATGTGGATTTTTTATTTTTTTTGCCAGGTGTGATGAGTGTGTCAAGCTCAATGGGTTTTGGTGATTGTTAAGATCTGCAAAAATCAGCGTCTTATTTTTTATTTTTAGGCAATGAGTTGCCCTGATTGGTATTTTTCGTAAAAGTATATATACACACATCATCGCTCGTACTCATTTCACAATGTTGCTTTTATTGTCCATAGAGGCGATCAAAAAATAAATAAAACTAAATAAAAAATACGTATGTTTGGATCGGTCTGATACCAGTGAACATATTGAGTGGTGGAAAGTAAAAGAATATTCATAAATGACTTAGTTATCACACTTACAATGAGTTTACAATTTTTGCAAAAATACCGTAAGTGAGGCATTTTTTTTTTTATGCCTCAAGGACTAGGTGGCGCTGTATTTATAACTGAATTTTGTCATAGAGATACCTTCAGGCCTTGACTATAAATATACATTTCAAGTATGGGATTTTTTGGAGCATGTACCTGGGAGTTATTAAGCATAGCCTTCATTCACGATATTGCTTTTAATGTCCATAGAGGCTATCAAAAATACATAAAACTAAATAACAAAAATATGTATGTTTGGTTAGGTCTGATGCCAGTGAATATTTTGAGTGGTGGAAAGTAAAAGAATATTCCTAAATGACTTAGTTATCACACTTAGAATGAGTTTACATTTTTTGTACAAAATCCCGTAAGTGGGGTATTTTTTTTTCATGCCTCAAGGGCTAGGTGGCGCTGCATATATAACTGAATGTTGTCATAGAGATACCTTCAGGCCTTGACAATAAACATACATGTCAAGTTTGGGATTTTTTGGAGCATGTATCGGGGAGTTATTAAGCATATCCTTTTTCAGTGCGAAACACAAATTTTGATGCCCCGCCCTCATCATATAGTATTTCCAAAAGTCAAGAATTTTCCGTCTGTTGTTGGCTCAGGTCTTGGCATGGTCCAGGTCAAGTCATAAGTCAGTCGGATAAAACGTGTAGGAGAAGTGGGCAAAAGTATGCCCCCTGAAAATGTGCAAAAATCGTCAAAAATGGGACATTCAAAAATTCGTAGCTCACTTCCTGTTCATTTTAGCATATGGGTCCAAGAGACTTTTTTGTAGGTCTTTGGCTCCCTCATACACCTAAAAATTTTCGTAGATCTTGCTTAAACGTACAATCGGGGCTGCTTCGTTAAAAATTTCTAGGGGGCGCTATTGAGTCATTTTTGTAAAAATAGGACAATACATGATAAAATATTGCTCATTTTGCCAGGCCAGATGTGTGTGCCAAGTTTCATGAGTTTCTGCGCATGTTTAGACCATCAAAACTGGCGTTGTTTTCTTGGCGAACAGTGCTTAGCCACGCCCACAGTGATTCACGAAAACTCACAAACTTCGTGTTGTGACATCATGAAGGCCGAAACCCTCATCTGAGCAAATATGAGGTTGGTCCAGTTAACGTGTTTGGAGAAAAATGTACAAGAAAATTCGTAAGAAAAAAAATTGCCACTAGGTGGCGCTATCAGTAAGATGAAATATAAGTTCGTAGATGTCTTTAGGGCTGGACTCTCATCAAATGTGTGAAATTTTGAGAAGATGGGATCATCTCGGTCAAGTTCATGCAGCTTTTATTGTCACGAAAAATCTTCAGACTTTGCGGCACCGTAGCGGCCACGCCCTTTGGCGAAAAGTTACAATATTCGATGTGGGGCATGATCAACATCTTAAGGATTTTCTGACCAACTTTCAACTGGATCCCTTCAACGAGCTCAGCGCAGTAGCTAAAAACGTAAAGTATGACATTTATTGTTACCACTAGGTGGTGCTATATGTATAACTGAATTTTATCATATAGATGTTTTCAGGCCGTGACTATTACGTTGCCTGAGAAGTTTGAGATTTTTTGGAGCTTGAACATGGGAGTTATTAAGCATTTGCTCTTTCTGGACAAATGAAATTTTAAAGACAATATTTGATGCCCCGCCCCCATCATATAGTATTTCTAAAAGGCAAGACTTTTTGCCCAGTTGTTCTCTCAGGTCTTGAGATGATAAATGCCAAGTTTGATATGAATTGGATGAAAAATGTTTGCAGAGGGGGAAAAAGCATGACCACAGTGAATGTGCCAAAATAGGCCAAAATTGGACATAAAAAAATTCATAGCTCATTTCCTGTACATTTTAGCTACATGGTCCCAATAGACTTTTTTGTGCGTCTCGGGGTGCTACACGTGCCTGCCAATTTTCGTTGCTCTAGCTCAAACGTGCCAGGCTTGGTTTTTATTTTTCTACGCTAGGGGGCGCTATAGAGTCGCGTTGTTATGACGACTTCATAATATAAAATTTTTCGCCGGGCCTGAGGAGTGTGCAAAGTTTGGTGAGTTTTCGTGAATGTTTAGGTCCTCAAAAATGCGATCGTTTACGGAGAAGAAGAAGAAGAAGAAGAAGAAGAAGAAGAAGAAGAAGAAGAAGAATAATAACTAGAGCTGCGAGCAGCTATAAAGGGCCCTCGCAGCCCGGGCCACGTTGGAGTCCTTGCACGTTGGGGTACTTGCACGTTAGGGTACTGGCACGTTGGGGTACTGGCATATTGGAAGCAAAATTTCTTTGAAAATGGCATAATAAACGTTTACATGTAGAATATTTTTTTTGCCAGTGTGTGTCAAGCTCAACGGGTTTTGGTGATTGTTAAGACCTGTAAAAATCAGCGTCCTTTTTTATTTTTAGGCAATGAGTTGCCCTGATTGGTATTTTTTGTAAAAGTGTATATATACATCATCGCTCGTTGTACTCATTGCACAATGTTACTTTTATTGTCCAAAGGGGCAATCAAAAATGAATAAAACAAAATGGAAACGTACATACGTTTGGATCGGTGTGAAGCCAGTGAACAATTTGAGTGGTGGAAACTAAAAGAATATTCAGAAATGACTTAGTTATCACACTTAGAATGAGTTTACATTTTTTTGTACAAAATACCGTATGTGGGTTTTTTTTTTTATATAAGCCTCAAGGGCTAGGTGGCGCTGTATTTATAACTGAATGTTGTCATCGAGATACCTTCAGGCCTTGATTATAAGCATACATGTCAAGTGTGGGATTTTTTTTTGGAGCATGTACCGTGGAGTTATTAAGCATATCCTTCATTCACGATATTGCTTTTAATGTCCACAGAGGCTATCAAAAATAAATAAAAATATATATATGTTTGGATAAGTCTGATGCCAGTGAACATTTTGAGTGGTGGAAACTAAAAGAATATTCATAAATGACTTAGTTATCACACTTAGAATGAGTTTACATTTTTTGTACAAAATACCGTATGTGGGGTATTTTTTTTTCATGCCTCAAGGGCTAGGTGGCGCTGCATATATAACTGAATGTTGTCATAGAGATAGCTTCAGGCCTTGACGATAAACATACATGTCAAGTTTGGGATTTTTTGGAGCATGTACCGGGGAGTTATTAAGCATATCCTTTTTCAGTGCGAAACACAAATTTTGATGCCCCGCCTTCATCATATAGTATTTCGAAAGGTCAAGATTTTTCCCCCTGTCGTTGGCTCAGGTCTTGACATGGTCCAGGTCAAGTCTTAACTCAGTCAGATGAAACGTGTAGGAGAAGTGGGCAAAAGTCTGCCCCCTGTGAATGTGCAAAAATTGTCAAAAATGGGACATTCAAAAATTCGTAGCTCACTTCCTGTTCATTTTAGCATATGGGTCCAAGAGACTTTTTTGTAGGTCTTGGGCTCCCTCATACACCTAAAAATATTCGTCGTTCTTGCTTAAACGTACAACCGGGGCTGCTTCGTTAAAAACATCTAGGGGGCGCTATTGAGTCATTTTTGTAAAAATAGCACAATCAACAATAAAATATTGCTCATTTTACCAGGCCAGATGTGTGTGCCAAGTTTCAGGAGTTTCTGTGCATGTTTAGACCCTCAAAACTGGCGTTGTTTTCTTGGCGAACAGCGCTTAGCCACGCCCACAGCAATTCGCGAAAACTCACAAACCTCGTGTTGTGACATCATGAAGGCCGAAACCCTCATCTGAGCAAATATGAGGTAGGTCCAGTTAACGTGTTTGGAGAAAAACGTAGAAGAAAATTCGTAAGAAAAAAAATTGCCACTAGGTGGCGCTATCAGTTAGATGAAATGTAACTTAGTAGATGTCTTTAGAGCTGGACTCTCATCAAATGTGTGAAATTTTGAGAAGATAGGATCATCTCGGTCAAGTTAATGCAGCTTTTATTGTCACGAAAAATCTTCAGACTTTGCGTCACCGTAGCGGCCACGCCCTTTGGCGAAAAGTTACAATATTCGGTGTGGGGCATCATCAACATCTTAAGGCTTTTCTGACCAATTTTCAACTGGATCCCTTCAACGAGCTCAGCACAGTAGCTAAAAACGTAAAGTATGACATTTATTGTAACCACTAGGTGGCGCTATATGTATAACTGAATTTTGTCATATAGATGTTTTCAGGCCGTGACTATTACGTTGCCTGAGAAGTTTGAGATTTTTTGGAGCTTGTACATGGGAGTTATTCAGCATTTGCTCTTTCTGGACAAATGAAATTTTAAAGGTAATATTTGATGCCCCGCCCCCGTCATATAGTATTTCGAAAAGGCAAGACTTTTTGCCCAGCTGTTCTCTTAGGTCTTGAGATGATAAATACCAAGTTTGAAGTCAATGGAATGAAAAATGTTTGCATAGGGGGAAAAAGCATGACCACAGTGAATGTGCCAAAATAGGCCAAAATTGGACATTAAAAAATTCATAGCTCACTTCCTGTACATTTTAGCTACATGGTCCCAATAGACTTTTTTGTGCATCTCGGGGTGCTACACGTGCCTGCCAATTTTCGTTGCTCTAGCTCAAACGTGCCGGGCTTGGTTTTTATTTTTCTATGCTAGGGGGCGCTATAGAGTCGCGTTGTTATAACGACTTCATAATATCAAATTTTTCGCCGGACCTGAGGAGTGTGCAAAGTTCGGTGAGTTTTCGTGAATATTTAGATACCCAAAATCGCGATTGTTTGCGGAGAATAAAGAAGAAGAAGAAGAAGAAGAAGAAGAAGAATAATAATAATAATAATAATTTTTACAAAAACAATAGGGACCTCGCAGCGGTCGCTGCTCGGGCCCTAATAATTCGAACGAAAAACAATAGGGACCTCGCAGCGGTCGCTGCTCGGGCCCTAACTAGAGCTGCGAGCAGCTATAAAGGGCCCTCGCAGCCCGGGCCACGTTGGGGTCCTTGCACGTTGGGGTACTTGCACGTTGGGGTACTGGCACGTTGGGGTACTGGCATATTGGAAGCAAAATTTCTTTGAAAATGGCATAATAAACGTTTACATGTAGAATATTTTTTTTTCCAGTGTCTGTCAAGCTCAACGGATTTTGGTGATTGTGAAGACCTGCAAAAATCAGCGTCCTTTTTTATTTTTAGGCAATGAGTTGCCCTGATTGGTATTTTTTTGTAAAAGTGTATATACACATCATCGCTCGTTGTACTCATTGCACAATGTTTACTTTTATTGTCCAAAGGGGCAATCAAAAATGAATAAAACAAAATGGAAACGTACATACGTTTGGATCGGTGTGAAGCCAGTGAACAATTTGAGTGGTGGAAACTAAAAGAATATTCATAAATGACTTAGTTATCACACTTAGAATGAGTGTACATTTTTTGTACAAAATACCGTATGTGGGGTATTTTTTTAATTTTTTTTATATAAGCCTCAACGGCTAGGTGGCGCTGTATTTATAACTGAATGTTGTCATAGAGATACCTTCAGGCCTTGATTATAAGCATACATGTCAAGTGTGGGATTTTTTGGAGCATGTATCGGGGAGTTATTAAGCATATCCTTTTTCAGTGCGAAACACAAATTTTGATGCCCCGCCCTCATCATATAGTATTTCCAAAAGTCAAGATTTTTCCGTCTGTTGTTGGCTCAGGTCTTGGCATGGTCCAGGTCAAGTCATAAGTCAGTCGGATAAAACGTGTAGGAGAAGTGGGCAAAAGTATGCCCTCTGAAAATGTGCAAAAATCGTAAAAAATGGGACATTCAAAAATTCGTAGCTCACTTCCTGTTCATTTTAGCATATGGGTCCAAGAGACTTTTTTGTAGGTCTTTGGCTCCCTCATACACGTAAAAATTTTCGTAGATCTTGCTTAAACGTATAATCGGGGCTGCTTTGTTAAAAATTTCTAGGGGGCGCTATTGAGTCATTTTTGTAAAAATAGCACAATCAACAATAAAATATTGTTCATTTTACCAGGCCAGATGTGTGTGCCAAGTTTCATGAGTTTCTGCGCATGTTTAGACCCTCAAAACTGGCGTTGTTTTCTTGGCGAACAGTGCTTAGCCACGCCCACAGCGATTCGCGAAAACTCACAAACTTCGTGTTGTGACATCATGAAGGCCGAATCCCTCATCTGAGCAAATATGAGGTAGGTCCAGTTAACGTGTTTCGAGAAAAACGTAAAAGAAAATTCGTAAGAAAAAAAATTGCCACTAGGTGGCGCTATCAGTAAGATGAAATATAAGTTCATAGATGTCTTTAGGGCTGGACTCTCATCAAATGTGTGAAATTTTGAGAAGATAGGATCATCTTGGTCAAGTTAATGCAGCTTTTATTGTCACGAAAAATCTTTAGACTTTGCGGCACCATAGCGGCCACGCCCTTTGGCGAAAAGTTACACTATTCGGTGTGGGGCATGATCAACATCTTAAGGCTTTTCTGACCAATTTTCAACTGGATCCCTTCAACGAGCTCAGCGCAGTAGCTAAAAACGTAAAGTATGACATTTATTGTTACCACTAGGTGGCGCTATATGTATAACTGAATTTTATCATATAGATGTTTTCAGGCCGTGACTATTACGTTGCCTGAGAAGTTTGAGATTTTTTGGAGCTTGAACATGGGAGTTATTAAGCATTTGCTCTTTCTGGACAAATGAAATTTTAAAGGCAATATGTGATGCCCCGCCCCCGTCATATAGTATTTCAAAAAGGCAAGATGTTTTGCCCAGTTGTTCTCTCAGGTCTTGAGATGATAAATGCCAAGTTTGAAGTCAATTGGATGAAAAATGTTTGCAAAGGGGGAAAAAGCATGACCACAGTGAATGTGCCAAAATAGGCCAAAATTGGACATTAAAAAATTCATAGCTCACTTCCTGTACATTTTAGCTACATGGTCCCAATAGACTTTTTTGTGCGTCTCGGGGTGCTACACGTGCCTGCCAATTTTTGTGGCTCTAGCTCAAACGTGCCGGGCTTGGTTTTTATTTTTCTACGCTAGGGGGCGCTATCGAGTCGCATTGTTATGACGACTTAATAATATCAAATTTTTCGCCGGGCCTGAGGAGTGTACAAAGTTCGGTGAGTTTTCGTGAATGTTTAGGTACCCAAAATCGCGATCGTTTGCGGAGAATAAAGAATAATAATAATAATAATAATAATAATAATAATAATAATAATAATAATTTTTACAAAAACAATAGGGACCTCGCAGCGGTCGCTGCTCGGGCCCTAATAACTAGAGCTGCGAGCAGCTATAAAGGGCCCTCGCAGCCCGGGCCACGTTGGGGTACTTGCACGTTGGGGTACTTGCATGTTGGGGTACTGGCACGTTGGGGTACTGGCAAGTTTAGGTACGGCACATTGGAAGCAGAATTTCTTTGAAAATGGCATGATAAACCTTGACATGTGGATTTTTTTTTTTTTTGTAAAAATACCGTTAAGTTGGTGTATTTTTTTTTATGCCTCTAGGGCTAGGTGGCGCTGTATATATAATGGAATGTTGTCATAGGGATACCTTCAAGCCTTGACTCTAAACATACATGTCAAGTGTGGGATTTTTTTGGAGCATGTACCGTGGAGTTATTAAGCATATCCTTCATTCACGATATTGCTTTTAATGTCCATAGAGGCTATCAAAAATAAATAAAAAAGTACATGTTTGGATAAGTCTAATGCCAGTGAACATTTTGAGTGGTGGAAAGTAAAAGAATATTCATAAATGACTTAGTTATCACACTTAGAATGAGTTTACATTTTTTGTACAAAATACCGTATGTGGGGTATTTTTTTGTTTTGCCTCAAGGGCGAGGTGGCGCTGCATATATAACTGAATGTTGTCATAGAGATACCTTCAGGCCTTGACGATAAACATACATGTCAAGTTTGGGATATTTTGGAGCATGTATCGGGGAGTTATTAAGCATATCCTTTTTCAGTGCGAAACACAAATTTTGATGCCCCGCGCTCATCATATAGTATTTCCAAAAGTCAAGATTTTTCCGTCTGTTGTTGGCTCAGGTCTTGGCATGGTCCAGGTCAAGTCATAAGTCAGTCGGATAAAACATGTAGGAGAAGTGGGCAAAAGTATGCCCCCTGAAAATGTGCAAAAATCGTCAAAAATGGGACATTCAAAAATTCGTACCTCACTTCCTGTTCATTTTAGCATATGGGTCCAAGAGACTTTTTTGTAGGTCTTTGGCTCCCTCATACACGTAAACATTTTCGTAGATCTTACTTAAACGTAGAATCGGGGCTGCTTCGTTAAAAATTTCTAGGGGGCGCTATTGAGTCATTTTTGTAAAAATAGTACAATCAACAATAAAATATTGTTCATTTTACCAGGCCAGATGTGTGTGCCAAGTTTCATGAGTTTCTGCGCATGTTTAGACCCTCAAAACTGGCGTTGTTTTCTTGGCGAACAGTGCTTAGCCACGCCCACAGCGATTCGCGAAAACTCACAAACTTCGTGTTGTGACATCATGAAGGCCGAAACCCTCATCTGAGCAAATATGAGGTTGGTACAGTTAACGTGTTTGGAGAAAAATGTACAAGAAAATTCGTAAGAAAAAAAATTGCCACTAGGTGGCGCTATCAGTAAGATGAAATATAAGTACGTAGATGTCTTAAGGGCTGGACTCTCATCAAATGTGTGAAATTTTGAGAAGATAGGATCATCTCGGTCAAGTTCATGCAGCTTTTATTGTCACGAAAAATTTTCGGACTTTGCGTCACCGTAGCGGCCACGCCATTTGGCGAAAAGTTACAATATTCGGTGTGGGGCATGATCAACATCTTAAGGCTTTTCTGACCAATTTTCAACTGGATCCCTTCAACGAGCTCGGCACAGTAGCTAAAAACGTAAAGTATGACATTTATTGTTACCACTAGGTGGCGCTATATGTATAACTGAATTTTATCATATAGATGCTTTCAGGCCGTGACTATTACGTTGCCTGAGAAGTTTGAGATTTTTTGGAGCTTGTACATGGGAGTTATTCAGCATTTGCTCTTTCTGGACAAATGAAATTTTAAAGGCAATATTTGATGCCCCGCCCCCGTCATATAGTATTTCGAAAACGCAAGATTTTTTGCCTAGTTTTTCTCTTAAGTCTTGAGATGATAAATGCCAAGTTTGAAGTCAATTGGATGAAAAATGTTTCCATAGGGGGAAAAAGCATGACCACAGTGAATGTGCCAAAATAGGCCAAAATTGGACATAAAAAAATTCATAGCTCACTTCCTGTACATTTTAGCTACATGGTCCCAATAGACTTTTTTGTGCGTCTCGGGGTGCTACACGTGCCTGCCAATTTTCGTTGCTCTAGCTCAAACGTGCCGGGCTTGGTTTTTATTTTTCTACGCTAGGGGGCGCTATAGAGTCGCGTTGTTATAACGACTTCATAATATCAAATTTTTCGCCGGACCTGAAGAGTGTGCAAAGTTCGGTGAGTTTTCGTGAATGTTTAGGTACCCAAAATCGCGATTGTTTGCGGAGAATAAAGAATAATAATAACTAGAGCTGCGAGCAGCTATAAAGGGCCCTCGCAGCCCGGGCCACATTGGGGTCCTTGCACGTTGGGGTACTTGCACGTTGGGGTACTGGCACGTTGGGGTACTGGCATATTGGAAGCAAAATTTCTTTGAAAATGGCATAATAAACGTTTACATGTAGAATATTTTTTTGCCAGTGTGTGTGTCAAGCTCAACGGGTTTTGGTGATTGTTAAGACCTGCAAAAATCAGCGTCCTTTTTTATTTTTAGGCAATGAGTTGCCCTGATTGGTATTTTTTTGTAAAAGTGTATATACACATCATCGCTCGTTGTACTCATTGCACAATGTTACTTTTATTGTCCAAAGGGGCAATCAAAAGTGAATAAAACAAAATGGAAACGTACATACGTTTGGATCGGTGTGAAGCCAGTGAACAATTTGAGTGGTGGAAACTAAAAGAATATTCATAAATGACTTAGTTATCACACTTAGAATGAGTGTACATTTTTTGTACAAAATACCGTATGTGGGGTATTTATTTATTTTTTTTATATAAGCCTCAAGGGCTAGGTGGCGCTGTATTTATAACTGAATGTTGTCATAGAGATACCTTCAGGCCTTGATTATAAGCATACATGTCAAGTGTGGGATTTTTTTTTGGAGCATGTACCGTGGAGTTATTAAGCATATCCTTCATTCACGATATTGCTTTTAATGTCCATAGAGGCTATCAAAAATAAATAAAAATATATATATGTTTGGATAAGTCTGATGCCAGTGAACATTTTGAGTGGTGGAAACTAAAAGAATATTCATAAATGACTTAGTTATCACACTTAGAATGAGTTTACATTTTTTGTACAAAATACCGTATGTGTGGTATTTTTTTTTCATGCCTCAAGGGCTAGGTGGCGCTGCATATATAACTGAATGTTGTCATAGAGATAACTTCAGGCCTTGACGATAAACATACATGTCAAGTTTGGGATTTTTTGGAGCATGTACCGGGGAGTTATCAAGCATATCCTTTTTCATTGTGAAACACAAATTTTGATGCCCCGCCCTCATCATATAGTATTTCGAAAAGTCAAAATTTTTCCCCCTGTCGTTGGCTCAGGTCTTGACATGGTTCAGGCCAAGTCTTAACTCAGTCGGATGAAACGTATAGGAGAAGTGGGCAAAAGTCTGCCCCCTGTGAATGTGCAAAAATCGTCAAAAATGGGACATTCAAAAATTCGTAGCTCACTTCCTGTTCATTTTAGCATATGGGTACAAGAGACTTTTTTGTAGGTCTTGGGCTCCCTCATACACCTAAAAATATTCGTCGTTCTTGCTTAAACGTACAACCGGGGCTGCTTCGTTAAAAATTTCGAGGGGGCGCTATTGAGTCATTTTTTTTAAAATAGCACAATCAACAATAAAATATTGCTCATTTTACCAGGCCAGATGTGTGTGCCAAGTTTCAGGAGTTTCTGTGCATGTTTAGACCCTCAAAACTGGCGTTGTTTTCTTGGCGAACAGCGCTTAGCCACGCCCACAGCAATTCGCGAAAACTCACAAACTTCGTGTTGTGACATCATGAAGGCCGAAACCCTCATCTGAGCAAATATGAGGTAGGTCCAGTTAACGTGTTTGGAGAAAAACGTAGAAGAAAATTCGTAAGAAAAAAAATTGCCACTAGGTGGCGCTATCAGTTAGATGAAATGTAAGTTAGTAGATGTCTTTAGAGCTGGACTCTCATCAAATGTGTGAAATTTTGAGAAGATAGGATCATCTCGGTCAAGTTAATGCAGCTTTTATTGTCACGAAAAATCTTCAGACTTTGCGTCACCGTAGCGGCCACGCCCTTTGGCGAAAAGTTACAATATTCGGTGTGGGGCATCATCAACATCTTAAGGCTTTTCTGACCAATTTTCAACTGGATCCCTTCAACGAGCTCAGCACAGTAGCTAAAAACGTAAAGTATGACA
Organism: Festucalex cinctus; assembly: GCF_051991245.1. Taxonomy (NCBI): domain Eukaryota; kingdom Metazoa; phylum Chordata; class Actinopteri; order Syngnathiformes; family Syngnathidae; genus Festucalex; species Festucalex cinctus. The sequence continues at coordinate 50,428,597 of NC_135411.1, forward strand.
TTTATTGTAACCACTAGGTGGCGCTATATGTAGAACTGAATTTTGTCATATAGATGTTTTCAGGCCGTGACTATTACGTTGCCTGAGAAGTTTGAGATTTTTTGGAGCTTGTACATGGGAGTTATTCAGCATTTGCTCTTTCTGGACAAATGAAATTTTAAAGGCAATATTTGATGCCCCGCCCCCGTCATATAGTATTTCGAAAAGGCAAGACTTTTTGCCCAGCTGTTCTCTTAGGTCTTGAGATGATAAATGCCAAGTTTGAAGTCAATGGGATGAAAAATGTTTGCATAGGGGGAAAAAGCATGACCACAGTGAATGTGCCAAAATAGGCCAAAATTGGACATTAAAAAATTCATAGCTCACTTCCTGTACATTTTAGCTACATGGTCCCAATAGACTTTTTTGTGCGTCTCGGGGTGCTACACGTGCCTACCAATTTTCGTTGCTCTAGCTCAAACGTGCCGGGCTTGGTTTTTATTTTTCTATGCTAGGGGGCGCTATAGAGTCGCGTTGTTATAACGACTTCATAATATCAAATTTTTCGCCGGACCTGAGGAGTGTGCAAAGTTCGGTGAGTTTTCGTGAATATTTAGGTACCCAAAATCGCGATTGTTTGCGGAGAATAAAGAAGAAGAAGAAGAAGAAGAAGAATAATAACTAGAGCTGCGAGCAGCTATAAAGGGCCCTCGCAGCCCGGGCCACGTTGGGGTACTTGCACGTTGGGGTACTGGCACGTTGGGGTACTGGCATATTGGAAGCAAAATTTCTTTGAAAATGGCATAATAAACGTTTACATGTAGAATATTTTTTTTGCCAGTGTCTGTCAAGCTCAACGGATTTTGGTGATTGTTAAGACCTGCAAAAATCAGCGTCCTTATTTATTTTTAGGCAATGAGTTGCCCTGATTGGTATTTTTTTGTAAAAGTGTATATACACATCATCGCTCGTTGTACTCATTGCACAATGTTTACTTTTATTGTCCAAAGGGGCAATCAAAAATGAATAAAACAAAATGGAAACGTACATACGTTTGGATCGGTGTGAAGCCAGTGAACAATTTGAGTGGTGGAAACTAAAAGAATATTCATAAATGACTTAGTTATCACACTTAGAATGAGTGTACATTTTTTGTACAAAATACCGTATGTGGGGTATTTTTTTAATTTTTTTTATATAAGCCTCAACGGCTAGGTGGCGCTGTATTTATAACTGAATGTTGTCATAGAGATACCTTCAGGCCTTGATTATAAGCATACATGTCAAGTGTGGGATTTTTTTTGGAGCATGTACCGTGGAGTTATTATGCATATCCTTCATTCACGATATTGCTTTTAATGTCCACAGAGGCTATCAAAAATAAATAAAAATATATATATGTTTGGATAAGTCTGATGCCAGTGAACATTTTGAGTGGTGGAAACTAAAAGAATATTCATAAATGACTTAGTTATCACACTTAGAATGAGTTTACATTTTTTGTACAAAATACCGTATGTGGGGTATTTTTTTTTTATGCCTCAAGGGCTAGGTGACGCTGCATATATAACTGAATGTTGTCATAGAGATAGCTTCAGGCCTTGACGATAAACATACATGTCAAGTTTGGGATTTTTTGGAGCATGTACCGGGGAGTTATTAAGCATATCCTTTTTCAGTGCGAAACACAAATTTTGATGCCCCGCCTTCATCATATAGTATTTCGAAAAGTCAAGATTTTTCCCCCTGTCGTTGGCTCAGGTCTTGACATGGTCCAGGTCAAGTCTTAACTCAGTCAGATGAAACGTGTAGGAGAAGTGGGCAAAAGTCTGCCCCCTGTGAATGTGCAAAAATCGTCAAAAATGGGACATTCAAAAATTCGTAGCTCACTTCCTGTTCATTTTAGCATATGGGTCCAAGAGACTTTTTTGTAGGTCTTGGGCTCCCTCATACACCTAAAAATATTCGTCGTTCTTGCTTAAACGTACAACCGGGGCTGCTTCGTTAAAAACTTCTAGGGGGCGCTATTGAGTCATTTTTGTAAAAATAGCACAATCAACAATAAAATATTGCTCATTTTACCAGGCCAGATGTGTGTGCCAAGTTTCATGAGTTTTTGTGCATGTTTAGACCCTCAAAACTGGCGTTGTTTTCTTGGCGAACAGCGCTTAGCCACGCCTACAGCAATTCGCGAAAACTCACAAACTTCGTGTTGTGACATCATGAAGGCCGAAACCCTCCTCTGAGCGAATATGAGGTAGGTCCAGTTAACGTGTTTGGAGAAAAACGTAGAAGAAAATTCGTAAGAAAAAAAATTGCCACCAGGTGGCGCTATCAGTTAGATGAAATGTAAGTTAGTAGATGTCTTTAGAGCTGGACTCTCATCAAATGTGTGAAATTTTGAGAAGATAGGATCATCTCGGTCAAGTTAATGCAGCTTTTATTTTCACGAAAAATCTTCAGATTTTGCGTCACCGTAGCGGCCACGCCCTTTGATGAAAAGTTACAATATTCGGTGTGGGGCATGATCAACATCTTAAGGCTTTTCTGACCAATTTTCAAATGGATCCCTTCAACAAGCTCAGCACAGTAGCTAAAAACGTAAAGTATGACATTTATTGTAACCACTAGGTGGCGCTATATGTATAACTGAATTTTATCATATAGATGTTTTCAGGCCGTGACTATTACGTTGCCTGAGAAGTTTGAGATTTTTTGGAGCTTGTACATGGGAGTTATTCAGCATTTGCTCTTTCTGGACAAATGAAATTTTAAAGGCAATATTTGATGCCCCGCCCCCGTCATATAGTATTTCGAAAAGGCAAGATGTTTTGCCCAGTTGTTCTCTCAGGTCTTGAGATGATAAATGCCAAGTTTGAAGTCAATTGGATGAAAAATGTTTGCAAAGGGGGAAAAAGCATGACCACAGTGAATGTGCCAAAATAGGCCAAAATTGGACATAAAAAAATTCATAGCTCACTTCCTGTACATTTTAGCTACATGGTCCCAATAAACTTTTTTGTGCGTCTCGGGGTGCTACACGTGCCTGCCAATTTTTGTTGCTCTAGCTCAAACGTGCCGGGCTTGGTATTTATTTTTCTACGCTAGGGGGCGCTATCGAGTCTCATTGTTATGACGACTTAATAATATCAAATTTTTCGCCGGGCCTGAGGAGTGTGCAAAGTTCGGTGAGTTTTCGTGAATGTTTAGGTACCCAAAATCGCGATCGTTTGCGGAGAATAAAGAAGAAGAAGAAGAATAATAATAACTAGAGCTGCGAGCAGCTATAAAGGGCCCTCGCAGCCCGGGCCACGTTGGGGTACTTGCACGTTGGGGTACTTGCACGTTGGGGTACTGGCACGTTGGGGTACTGGCAAGTTTAGGTAAGGCACATTGGAAGCAGAATTTCTTTGAAAATGGCATGATAAACCTTGACATGTGGATTTTTTTTTTTTTTGTAAAAATACCGTTAAGTTGGTGTATTTTTTTTTATGCCTCTAGGGCTAGGTGGCGCTGTATATATAATGGAATGTTGTCATAGGGATACCTTCAAGCCTTGACTCTAAACATACATGTCAAGTGTGGGATTTTTTTGGAGCATGTACCGTGGAGTTATTAAGCATATCCTTCATTCACGATATTGCTTTTAATGTCCATTAGAGGCTATCAAAAATAAATAAAAAAGTACATGTTTGGATAAGTCTAATGCCAGTGAACATTTTGAGTGGTGGAAAGTAAAAGAATATTCATAAATGACTTAGTTATCACACTTAGAATGAGTTTACATTTTTTGTACAAAATACCGTATGTGGGGTATTTTTTTGTTTTGCCTCAAGGGCGAGGTGGCGCTGCATATATAACTGAATGTTGTCATAGAGATACCTTCAGGCCTTGACGATAAACATACATGTCAAGTTTGGGATTTTTTGGAGCATGTATCGGGGAGTTATTAAGCATATCCTTTTTCAGTGCGAAACACAAATTTTGATGCCCCGCGCTCATCATATAGTATTTCCAAAAGTCAAGATTTTTCCGTCTGTTGTTGGCTCAGGTCTTGGCATGGTCCAGGTCAAGTCATAAGTCAGTCGGATAAAACATGTAGGAGAAGTGGGCAAAAGTATGCCCCCTGAAAATGTGCAAAAATCGTCAAAAATGGGACATTCAAAAATTCGTACCTCACTTCCTGTTCATTTTAGCATATGGGTCCAAGAGACTTTTTTGTAGGTCTTTGGCTCCGTCATACACGTAAAAATTTTCGTAGATCTTGCTTAAACGTAGAATCGGGGCTGCTTCGTTAAAAATTTCTAGGGGGCGCTATTGAGTCATTTTTGTAAAAATAGTACAATCAACAATAAAATATTGTTCATTTTACCAGGCCAGATGTGTGTGCCAAGTTTCATGAGTTTCTGCGCATGTTTAGACCCTCAAAACTAGCGTTGTTTTCTTGGCGAACAGTGCTTAGCCACGCCCACAGCGATTCGCGAAAACTCACAAACTTCGTGTTGTGACATCATGAAGGCCGAAACCCTCATCTGAGCAAATATGAGGTTGGTCCAGTTAACGTGTTTGGAGAAAAATGTACAAGAAAATTCGTAAGAAAAAAAATTGCCACTAGGTGGCGCTATCAGTAAGATGAAATATAAGTTCGTAGATGTCTTTAGGGCTGGACTCTCATCAAATGTGTGAAATTTTGAGAAGATAGGATCATCTCGGTCAAGTTCATGCAGCTTTTATTGTCACGAAAAATTTTCGGACTTTGCGTCACCGTAGCGGCCACGCCCTTTGGCGAAAAGTTACAATATTCGGTGTGGGGCATGATCAACATCTTAAGGCTTTTCTGACCAATTTTCAACTGGATCCCTTCAACGAGCTCGGCACAGTAGCTAAAAACGTAAAGTATGACATTTATTGTTACCACTAGGTGGCGCTATATGTATAACTGAATTTTATCATATAGATGCTTTCAGGCCGTGACTATTACGTTGCCTGAGAAGTTTGAGATTTTTTGGAGCTTGAACATGGGAGTTATCACACTTAGAATGAGTTGACATTTTTTGTACAAAATACCGTATGTGGGGTATTTTTTTTTCACGCCTGAAGGGCTAGGTGGCGCTGCATATATAACTGAATTTTGTCATAGAGATACCTTCAGGCTTTGACTATAAACATACATGTCAAGTTTGGGATTTTTTGGAGCATGTACCGGGGAGTTATTAAGCATATCCTTTTTCAGTGCGAAACACAAAATTTGATGCCCCGCCCTCATCATATAGTATTTCCAAAAGTCAAGATTTTTCTGCCTGTAGTTGGCTCAGGTCTTGACATGGTCCAGGTCAAGTCTAAAGTCAGTCGGATGAAATGTGTAGGAGAAGTGGGCAAAAGTATGCCCCCTGAAAATGTGCAAAAATCGTCAAAAATGGGACATTCAAAAATTCATAGCTCACTTCCTGTTCATTTTAGCACATGGGTCCAAGAGACTTTTTTGTAGGTCATGGACTCCCTCATACACCTAAAAATTTTCGTAGATCTTGCTTAAACGTACAATCGGGGCTGCTTCGTTAAAAATTTCTAGGGGGCGCTATTGAGTCATTTTTGTAAAAATAGGACAATACATGATAAAATATTGCTCATTTTGCCAGGCCAGATGTGTGTGCCAAGTTTCATGAGTTTCTGCGCATGTTTAGACCATCAAAACTAGCGTTGTTTTCTTGGTGAACAGTGCTTAGCCACGCCCACAGCGATTCGCGAAAACTCACAAACTTCGTGTTGTGACATCATGAAGGCCGAAACCCCCATCTGAGCAAATATGAGGTTGGTCCAGTTAACGTGTTTGGAGAAAAATGTACAAGAAAATTCGTAAGAAAAAAAATTGCCACTAGGTGGCGCTATCAGTTAGATGAAATATAAGTTCGTAGATGTCTTTAGGGCTGGACTCTCATCAAATGTGTGAAATTTTGAGAAGATAGGATCATCTCGGTCAAGTTCATGCAGCTTTTATTGTCACGAAAAATCTTCAGACTTTGCGTCACCGTAGCGGCCACGCCCTTTGGCGAAAAGTTACAATATTCGGTGTGGGGCATCATCAACATCTTAAGGCTTTTCTGACCAATTTTCAACTGGATCCCTTCAACGAGCTCAGCACAGTAGCTAAAAACGTAAAGTATGACATTTATTGTAACCACTAGGTGGCGCTATATGTATAACTGAATTTTTTCATATAGGTGTTTTCAGGCCGTGACTATTACGTTGCCTGAGAAGTTTGAGATTTTTTGGAGCTTGTACATGGGAGTTATTCAGCATTTGCTCTTTCTGGACAAATGAAATTTTAAAGGCAATATTTGATGCCCCGCCCCCGTCATATAGTATTTCGAAAACGCAAGATTTTTTGCCTAGTTTTTCTCTTAAGTCTTGAGATGATAAATGCCAAGTTTAAAGTCAATGGGATGAAAAATGTTTGCATAGGGGGAAAAAGCATGACCACAGTGAATGTGCCAAAATAGGCCAAAATTGGACATTAAAAAATTCATAGCTCACTTCCTGTACATTTTAGGAAATGGCTTCCACTGACTTTTTTGTGCGTCTCGTAGTGCTACACGTGCCTGCCATTTTTCGTAGCTCTAGCTCAAACGGACCGGGATTGGTTTTTATTTTTCTACGCTAGGTGGCGCTATAGAGTCGCGTTGTTATGACAACTACATAATATCAAATTTTTCGCCGGGCCCGAAGAGACTGCAAAGTTTGGTGAGTTTTCGTAAATGTTTAGGCCCTCAAAAATGCGATCGTTTACGGAGAAGAAGAAGAAGAATAATAATAACTAGAGCTGCGAGCAGCTATAAAGGGCCCTCGCAGCCCGGGCCACGTTGGGGTACTTGCACGTTGGGGTACTTGCACGTTGGGGTACTGGCACGTTGGGGTACTGGCAAGTTTAGGTACGGCACATTGGAAGCAGAATTTCTTTGAAAATGGCATGATAAACCTTGACATGTGGATTTTTTTTTTTTTTGTAAAAATACCGTTAAGTTGGTGTATTTTTTTTTATGCCTCTAGGGCTAGGTGGCGCTGTATATATAATGGAATGTTGTCATAGGGATACCTTCAAGCCTTGACTCTAAACATACATGTCAAGTGTGGGATTTTTTTGGAGCATGTACCGTGGAGTTATTAAGCATATCCTTCATTCACGATATTGCTTTTAATGTCCATTAGAGGCTATCAAAAATAAATAAAAAAGTACATGTTTGGATAAGTCTAATGCCAGTGAACATTTTGAGTGGTGGAAAGTAAAAGAATATTCATAAATGACTTAGTTATCACACTTAGAATGAGTTTACATTTTTTGTACAAAATACCGTATGTGGGGTATTTTTTTGTTTTGCCTCAAGGGCGAGGTGGCGCTGCATATATAACTGAATGTTGTCATAGAGATACCTTCAGGCCTTGACGATAAACATACATGTCAAGTTTGGGATTTTTTGGAGCATGTATCGGGGAGTTATTAAGCATATCCTTTTTCAGTGCGAAACACAAATTTTGATGCCCCGCGCTCATCATATAGTATTTCCAAAAGTCAAGATTTTTCCGTCTGTTGTTGGCTCAGGTCTTGGCATGGTCCAGGTCAAGTCATAAGTCAGTCGGATAAAACATGTAGGAGAAGTGGGCAAAAGTATGCCCCCTGAAAATGTGCAAAAATCGTCAAAAATGGGACATTCAAAAATTCGTACCTCACTTATTGTTCATTTTAGCATATGGGTCCAAGAGACTTTTTTGTAGGTCTTTGGCTCCCTCATACACGTAAAAATTTTCGTAGATCTTGCTTAAACGTAGAATCGGGGCTGCTTCGTTAAAAATTTCTAGGGGGCGCTATTGAGTCATTTTTGTAAAAATAGTACAATCAACAATAAAATATTGTTCATTTTACCAGGCCAGATGTGTGTGCCAAGTTTCATGAGTTTCTGCGCATGTTTAGACCCTCAAAACTGGCGTTGTTTTCTTGGCGAACAGTGCTTAGCCACGCCCACAGCGATTCGCGAAAACTCACAAACTTCGTGTTGTGACATCATGAAGGCCGAAACCCTCATCTGAGCAAATATGAGGTTGGTCCAGTTAACGTGTTTGGAGAAAAATGTACAAGAAAATTCGTAAGAAAAAAAATTGCCACTAGGTGGCGCTATCAGTAAGATGAAATATAAGTTCGTAGATGTCTTAAGGGCTGGACTCTCATCAAATGTGTGAAATTTTGAGAAGATAGGATCATCTCGGTCAAGTTCATGCAGCTTTTATTGTCACGAAAAATTTTCTGACTTTGCGTCACCGTAGCGGCCACGCCCTTTGGCGAAAAGTTACAATATTCGGTGTGGGGCATGATCAACATCTTAAGGCTTTTCTGACCAATTTTCAACTGGATCCCTTCAACGAGCTCGGCACAGTAGCTAAAAACGTAAAGTATGACATTTATTGTTACCACTAGGTGGCGCTATATGTATAACTGAATTTTATCATATAGATGCTTTCAGGCCGTGACTATTACGTTGCCTGAGAAGTTTGAGATTTTTTGGAGCTTGAACATGGGAGTTATCACACTTAGAATGAGTTGACATTTTTTGTACAAAATACCGTATGTGGGGTATTTTTTTTTCACGCCTGAAGGGCTAGGTGGCGCTGCATATATAACTGAATTTTGTCATAGAGATACCTTCAGGCTTTGACTATAAACATACATGTCAAGTTTGGGATTTTTTGGAGCATGTACCGGGGAGTTATTAAGCATATCCTTTTTCAGTGCGAAACACAAAATTTGATGCCCCGCCCTCATCATATAGTATTTCCAAAAGTCAAGATTTTTCTGCCTGTAGTTGGCTCAGGTCTTGACATGGTCCAGGTCAAGTCTAAAGTCAGTCGGATGAAATGTGTAGGAGAAGTGGGCAAAAGTATGCCCCCTGAAAATGTGCAAAAATCGTCAAAAATGGGACATTCAAAAATTCATAGCTCACTTCCTGTTCATTTTAGCACATGGGTCCAAGAGACTTTTTTGTAGGTCTTGGACTCCCTCATACACCTAAAAATTTTCGTAGATCTTGCTTAAACGTACAATCGGGGCTGCTTCGTTAAAAATTTCTAGGGGGCGCTATTGAGTCATTTTTGTAAAAATAGGACAATACATGATAAAATATTGCTCATTTTGCCAGGCCAGATGTGTGTGCCAAGTTTCATGAGTTTCTGCGCATGTTTAGACCATCAAAACTAGCGTTGTTTTCTTGGCGAACAGTGCTTAGCCACGCCCACAGCGATTCGCGAAAACTCACAAACTTCGTGTTGTGACATCATGAAGGCCGAAACCCCCATCTGAGCAAATATGAGGTTGGTCCAGTTAACGTGTTTGGAGAAAAATGTACAAGAAAATTCGTAAGAAAAAAAATTGCCACTAGGTGGCGCTATCAGTAAGATGAAATATAAGTTCGTAGATGTCTTTAGGGCTGGACTCTCATCAAATGTGTGAAATTTTGAGAAGATAGGATCATCTCGGTCAAGTTCATGCAGCTTTTATTGTCACGAAAAATCTTCAGACTTTGCGGCACCGTAGCGGCCACGCCCTTTGGCGAAAGGTTACAATATTCGGTGTGGGGCATGATCAACATCTTAAGGCTTTTCTGACCAATTTTCAACTGGATCCCTTCAACGAGCTCAGCACAGTAGCTAAAAACGTAAAGTATGACATTTATTGTTACCACTAGGTGGCGCTATATCTAGAACTGAATTTTATCATATAGATGTTTTCAGGCCGTGACTATTACGTTGCCTGAGAAGTTTGAGATTTTTTGGAGCTTGAACATGGGAGTTATTCAGCATTTGCTCTTTCTGGACAAATGAAATTTTAAAGACAATATTTGATGCCCCGCCCCCATCATATAGTATTTCGAAAAAGCAAGACTTTTTGCCCAGTTGTTCTCTCAGGTCTTGAGATGATAAATGCGAAATTTGAAGTCAATTGGATGAAAAATGTTTGCAAAGGGGGAAAAAGCATGACCACAGTGAATGTGCCAAAATAGGCCAAAATTGGACATAAAAAAATTCATAGCTCATTTCCTGTACATTTTAGCTACATGGTCCCAATAGACTTTTTTGTGCGTCTCGGGGTGCTACACGTGCCTGCCAATTTTTGTTGCTCTAGCTCAAACGTGCCGGGCTTGGTTTTCATTTTTCTACGCTAGGGGGCGCTATAGAGTCGGGTTGTTATGACGACTTCATAATATCAAATTTTTCGCCGGGCCTGAGGAGTGTGCAAAGTTTGGTGAGTTTTCGTAAATGTTTAGGTACCCAAAATCGTGATCGTTTACGGAGAAGAAGAAGAAGAAGAAGAAGAAGAATAATAATAATAATAATAATAATCCGATCGAAAAACAATAGGGACCTCGCAGCGGTAGCTGCTCGGGCCCTAATAATTCTTACAAAAACAAGAGGGACCTCGCAGCGGTCGCTGCTCGGGCCCTAATAATAATAATAATAATAATAATAATAATAATAATAATTTTTACAAAAACAATAGGGACCTCGCAGCGGTCGCTGCTCGGGCCCTAATAATAATAATCCGATCGAAAAACAATAGGGACCTCGCAGCGGTAGCTGCTCGGGCCCTAATAATAATAATAATAATAATAATAATTTTTACAAAAACAATAGGGACCTCGCAGCGGTCGCTGCTCGGGCCCTAACTAGAGCTGTGAGCAGCTATAAAGGGCCCTCGCAGCCCGGGCCACGTTGGGGTCCTTGCACGTTGTGGTACTTACATGTTGGGGTACTGGCACATTGGGGTACTGGCATATTGGAAGCAAAATTTCTTTGAAAATGGCATAATAAACGTTTACATGTAGAATATTTTTTTGCCAGTGTGTGTGTCAAGCTCAACGGGTTTTGGTGATTGTTAAGACCTGCAAAAATCAGCGTCCTTTTTTATTTTTAGGAAATGAGTTGCCCTGATTGGTATTTTTTTGTAAAAGTGTATATACACATCATCGCTCGTTGTACTCATTGCACAATGTTACTTTTATTGTCCAAAGGGGCAATCAAAAATGAATAAAACAAAATGGAAACGTACATACGTTTGGATCGGTGTGAAGCCAGTGAACAATTTGAGTGGTGGAAACTAAAAGAATATTCATAAATGACTTAGTTATCACACTTAGAATGAGTGTACATTTTTTGTACAAAATACCGTATGTGGGGTATTTTTATTTTTTTTTATATAAGCCTCAAGGGCTAGGTGGCGCTGTATTTATAACTGAATGTTGTCATAGAGATACCTTCAGGCCTTGATTATAAGCATACATGTCAAGTGTGGGATTTTTTTTGGAGCATGTACCGTGGAGTTATTAAGCATATCCTTCATTCACGATATTGCTTTTAATGTCCATAGAGGCTATCAAAAATAAATAAAAATATATATATGTTTGGATAAGTCTGATGCCAGTGAACATTTTGAGTGGTGGAAACTAAAAGAATATTCAGAAATGACTTCGTTATCACACTTAGAATGAGTTTATATTTTTTGTACAAAATACCGTATGTGGGGTATTTTTTTTTCATGCCTCAAGGGCTAGGTGGCGCTGCATATATAACTGAATGTTGTCATAGAGATAACTTCAGGCCTTGACGATAAACATACATGTCAAGTTTGGGATTTTTTGGAGCATGTGCCGGGGAGTTATCAAGCATATCCTTTTTCATTGCGAAACACAAATTTTGATGCCCCGCCCTCATCATATAGTATTTCGAAAAGTCAAAATTTTTCCCCCTGTCGTTGGCTCAGGTCTTGACATGGTCCAGGCCAAGTCTTAACTCAGTCGGATGAAACGTGTAGGAGAAGTGGGCAAAAGTCTGCCCCCTGTGAATGTGCAAAAATCGTCAAAAATGGGACATTCAAAAATTCGTAGCTCACTTCCTGTTCATTTTAGCATATGGGTACAAGAGACTTTTTTTTGTAGGTCTTGGGCTCCCTCATACACCTAAAAATATTCGTCGTTCTTGCTTAAACGTACAACCGGGGCTGCTTCGTTAAAAATTTCGAGGGGGCGCTATTGAGTCATTTTTGTAAAAATAGCACAATCAACAATAAAATATTGCTCATTTTACCAGGCCAGATGTGTGTGCCAAGTTTCATGAGTTTCTGTGCATGTTTAGACCCTCAAAACTGGCGTTGTTTTCTTGGCGAACAGCGCTTAGCCACACCCACAGCAATTCGCGAAAACTCACAAACTTCGTGTTGTGACATCATGAAGGCCGAAACCCTCATCTGAGCAAATATGAGGTAGGTCCAGTTAACGTGTTTGGAGAAAAACGTAGAAGAAAATTCGTAAGAAAAAAAATTGCCACTAGGTGGCGCTATCAGTTAGATGAAATATAAGTCAGTAGATGTCTTTAGGGCTGGACTCTCATCAAATGTGTGAAATTTTGAGAAGATAGGATCATCTCGGTCAAGTTAATGCAGCTTTTATTTTCACAAAAAATCTTCAGACTTTGCGTCACCGTAGCGGCCACGCCCTTTGGCGAAAAGTTACAATATTCGGTGTGGGGCATGATCAACATCTTAAGCCTTTTCTGACCAATTTTCAAATGGATCCCTTCAACAAGCTCAGCACAGTAGCTAAAAACGTAAAGTATGACATTTATTGTAACCACTAGGTGGCGCTATATGTATAACTGAATTTTATCATATAGATGTTTTCAGGCCGTGACTATTACGTTGCCTGAGAAGTTTGAGATTTTTTGGAGCTTGAACATGGGAGTTATTAAGCATTTGCTCTTTCTGGACAAATGAAATTTTAAAGGCAATATTTGATGCCCCGCCCCCGTCATATAGTATTTCAAAAAGGCAAGATGTTTTGCCCAGTTGTTCTCTCAGGTCTTGAGATGATAAATGCCAAGTTTGAAGTCAATTGGATGAAAAATGTTTGCAAAGGGGGAAAAAGCATGACCACAGTGAATGTGCCAAAATAGGCCAAAATTGGACATAAAAAAATTCATAGCTCACTTCCTGTACATTTTAGCTACATGGTCCCAATAGACTTTTTTGTGCGTCTCGGGGTGCTACACGTGCCTGCCAATTTTTGTTGCTCTAGCTCAAACGTGCCGGGCTTGGTTTTTATTTTTCTACGCTAGGGGGCGCTATCGAGTCGCATTGTTATGACAACTTAATAATATCAAATTTTTCGCCGGGCCTGAGGAGTGTGCAAAGTTCGGTGAGTTTTCGTGAATGTTTAGGTACCCAAAATCGCGATCGTTTGCGGAGAATAAAGAAGAAGAAGAAGAATAATAATAACTAGAGCTGCGAGCAGCTATAAAGGGCCCTCGCAGCCCGGGCCACGTTGGGGTACTTGCACGTTGGGGTACTTGCACGTTGGGGTACTGGCACGTTGGGGTACTGGCAAGTTTAGGTACGGCACATTGGAAGCAGAATTTCTTTGAAAATGGCATGATAAACCTTGACATGTGGATTTTTTTTTTTTTTGTAAAAATACCGTTAAGTTGGTGTATTTTTTTTTTTATGCCTCTAGGGCTAGGTGGCGCTGTATATATAATGGAATGTTGTCATAGGGATACCTTCAAGCCTTGACTCTAAACATACATGTCAAGTGTGGGATTTTTTTGGAGCATGTACCGTGGAGTTATTAAGCATATCCTTCATTCACGATATTGCTTTTAATGTCCATTAGAGGCTATCAAAAATAAATAAAAAAGTACATGTTTGGATAAGTCTAATGCCAGTGAACATTTTGAGTGGTGGAAAGTAAAAGAATATTCATAAATGACTTAGTTATCACACTTAGAATGAGTTTACATTTTTTGTACAAAATACCGTATGTGGGGTATTTTTTGTTTTGCCTCAAGGGCGAGGTGGCGCTGCATATATAACTGAATGTTGTCATAGAGATACCTTCAGGCCTTGACGATAAACATACATGTCAAGTTTGGGATTTTTTGGAGCATGTATCGGGGAGTTATTAAGCATATCCTTTTTCAGTGCGAAACACAAATTTTGATGCCCCGCGCTCATCATATAGTATTTCCAAAAGTCAAGATTTTTCCGTCTGTTGTTGGCTCAGGTCTTGGCATGGTCCAGGTCAAGTCATAAGTCAGTCGGATAAAACATGTAGGAGAAGTGGGCAAAAGTATGCCCCCTGAAAATGTGCAAAAATCGTCAAAAATGGGACATTCAAAAATTCGTACCTCACTTCCTGTTCATTTTAGCATATGGGTCCAAGAGACTTTTTTGTAGGTCTTTGGCTCCCTCATACACGTAAAAATTTTCGTAGATCTTGCTTAAACGTAGAATCGGGGCTGCTTCGTTAAAAATTTCTAGGGGGCGCTATTGAGTCATTTTTGTAAAAAATAGTACAATCAACAATAAAATATTGTTCATTTTACCAGGCCAGATGTGTGTGCCATGTTTCATGAGTTTCTGCGCATGTTTAGACCCTCAAAACTGGCGTTGTTTTCTTGGCGAACAGTGCTTAGCCACGCCCACAGCGATTCGCGAAAACTCACAAACTTCGTGTTGTGACATCATGAAGGCCGAAACCCTCATCTGAGCAAATATGAGGTTGGTCCAGTTAACGTGTTTGGAGAAAAATGTACAAGAAAATTCGTAAGAAAAAAAATTGCCACTAGGTGGCGCTATCAGTAAGATGAAATATAAGTTCGTAGATGTCTTAAGGGCTGGACTCTCATCAAATGTGTGAAATTTTGAGAAGATAGGATCATCTCGGTCAAGTTCATGCAGCTTTTATTGTCACGAAAAATTTTCGGACTTTGCGTCACCGTAGCGGCCACGCCCTTTGGCGAAAAGTTACAATATTCGGTGTGGGGCATGATCAACATCTTAAGGCTTTTCTGACCAATTTTCAACTGGATCCCTTCAACGAGATCGGCACAGTAGCTAAAAACGTAAAGTATGACATTTATTGTTACCACTAGGTGGCGCTATATGTATAACTGAATTTTATCATATAGATGCTTTCAGGCCGTGACTATTACGTTGCCTGAGAAGTTTGAGATTTTTTGGAGCTTGAACATGGGAGTTATCACACTTAGAATGAGTTGACATTTTTTGTACAAAATACCGTATGTGGGGTATTTTTTTTTCACGCCTGAAGGGCTAGGTGGCGCTGCATATATAACTGAATTTTGTCATAGAGATACCTTCAGGCTTTGACTATAAACATACATGTCAAGTTTGGGATTTTTTGGAGCATGTACCGGGGAGTTATTAAGCATATCCTTTTTCAGTGCGAAACACAAAATTTGATGCCCCGCCCTCATCATATAGTATTTCCAAAAGTCAAGATTTTTCTGCCTGTAGTTGGCTCAGGTCTTGACATGGTCCAGGTCAAGTCTAAAGTCAGTCGGATGAAATGTGTAGGAGAAGTGGGCAAAAGTATGCCCCCTGAAAATGTGCAAAAATCGTCAAAAATGGGACATTCAAAAATTCATAGCTCACTTCCTGTTCATTTTAGCACATGGGTCCAAGAGACTTTTTTGTAGGTCTTGGACTCCCTCATACACCTAAAAATTTTCGTAGATCTTGCTTAAACGTACAATCGGGGCTGCTTCGTTAAAAATTTCTAGGGGGCGCTATTGAGTCATTTTTGTAAAAATAGGACAATACATGATAAAATATTGCTCATTTTGCCAGGCCAGATGTGTGTGCCAAGTTTCATGAGTTTCTGCGCATGTTTAGACCATCAAAACTAGCGTTGTTTTCTTGGCGAACAGTGCTTAGCCACGCCCACAGCGATTCGCGAAAACTCACAAACTTCGTGTTGTGACATCATGAAGGCCGAAACCCCCATCTGAGCAAATATGAGGTTGGTCCAGTTAACGTGTTTGGAGAAAAATGTACAAGAAAATTCGTAAGAAAAAAAATTGCCACTAGGTGGCGCTATCAGTTAGATGAAATATAAGTTCGTAGATGTCTTTAGGGCTGGACTCTCATCAAATGTGTGAAATTTTGAGAAGATAGGATCATCTCGGTCAAGTTCATGCAGCTTTTATTGTCACGAAAAATCTTCAGACTTTGCGTCACCGTAGCGGCCACGCCCTTTGGCGAAAAGTTACAATATTCGGTGTGGGGCATCATCAACATCTTAAGGCTTTTCTGACCAATTTTCAACTGGATCCCTTCAACGAGCTCAGCACAGTAGCTAAAAACGTAAAGTATGACATTTATTGTAACCACTAGGTGGCGCTATATGTATAACTGAATTTTTTCATATAGGTGTTTTCAGGCCGTGACTATTACGTTGCCTGAGAAGTTTGAGATTTTTTGGAGCTTGTACATGGGAGTTATTCAGCATTTGCTCTTTCTGGACAAATGAAATTTTAAAGGCAATATTTGATGCCCCGCCCCCGTCATATAGTATTTCGAAAAGGCAAGATTTTTTGCCCAGCTGTTCTCTTAGGTCTTGAGATGATAAATGCCAAGTTTGAAGTCAATGGGATGAAAAATGTTTGCATAGGGGGGAAAAGCATGACCACAGTGAATGTGCCAAAATAGGCCAAAATTGGACATTAAAAAATTCATAGCTCACTTCCTGTACATTTTAGGAAATGGCTTCCACTGACTTTTTTGTGCGTCTCGGAGTGCTACACGTGCCTGCCAATTTTCGTAGCTCTAGCTCAAACGGGCCGGGATTGGTTTTTATTTTTCTACGCTAGGTGGCGCTATAGAGTCGCGTTGTTATGACAACTACATAATATCAAATTTTTCGCCGGGCCCGAAGAGACTGCAAAGTTTGGTGAGTTTTCGTAAATGTTTAGGCCCTCAAAAATGCGATCGTTTGCGGAGAATAAAGAAGAAGAAGAAGAAGAAGAAGAAGAATAATAATTCTTACAAAAACAAGAGGGACCTCGCAGCGGTCGCTGCTCGGGCCCTAATAATAATAATAATAATAATTTTTACAAAAACAATAGGGACCTCGCAGTGGTCGCTGCTCGGGCCCTAACTAGAGCTGCGAGCAGCTATAAAGGGCCCTCGCAGCCCGGGCCACGTTGGGGTCCTTGCACGTTGGGGTACTGGCACGTTGGGGTACAGGCATATTGGAAGCAAAATTTCTTTGAAAATGGCATAATAAACGTTTACATGTAGAATTTTTTTTTGCCAGTGTGTGTCAAGCTCAACGGGTTTTGGTGATTGTTAAGACCTGCAAAAATCAGCGTCCTTATTTATTTTTAGGCAATGAGTTGCCCTGATTGGTATTTTTTGTAAAAGTGTATATATACATCATCGCTCGTTGTACTCATTGCACAATTTTACTTTTATTGTCCAAAGGGGCAATCAAAAATGAATAAAACAAAATGGAAACGTACATACGTTTGGATCGGTGTGAAGCCAGTGAACAATTTGAGGGGTAGAAACTAAAAGAATATTCATAAATGACTTAGTTATAACACTTCGAATGAGTTTACATTTTTTGTACAAAATACCGTATGTGGTTTTTTTTTTTTATATAAGCCTCAAGGGCTAGGTGGCGCTGTATTTATAACTGAATGTTGTCATCGAGATACCTTCAGGCCTTGATTATAAGCATACATGTCAAGTGTGGGATTTTTTTTGGAGCATGTACCGTGGAGTTATTAAGCATATCCTTCATTCACGATATTGCTTTTAATGTCCACAGAGGCTATCAAAAATAAATAAAAATATATATATGTTTGGATAAGTCTGATGCCAGTGAACATTTTGAGTGGTGGAAACTAAAAGAATATTCATAAATGACTTAGTTATCACACTTAGAATGAGTTTACATTTTTTGTACAAAATACCGTATGTGGGGTATTTTTTTTTTATGCCTCAAGGGCTAGGTGGCGCTGCATATATAACTGAATGTTGTCATAGAGATAGCTTCAGGCCTTGACGATAAACATACATGTCAAGTTTGGGATTTTTTGGAGCATGTACCGGGGAGTTATTAAGCATATCCTTTTTCAGTGCGAAACACAAATTTTGATGCCCCGCCTTCATCATATAGTATTTCGAAAGGTCAAGATTTTTCCCCCTGTCGTTGGCTCAGGTCTTGACATGGTCCAGGTCAAGTCTTAACTCAGTCAGATGAAACGTGTAGGAGAAGTGGGCAAAAGTCTGCGCCCTGTGAATGTGCAAAAATTGTCAAAAATGGGACATTCAAAAATTCGTAGCTCACTTCCTGTTCATTTTAGCATATGGGTCCAAGAGACTTTTTTGTAGGTCTTGGGCTCCCTCATACACCTAAAAATATTCGTCGTTCTTGCTTAAACGTACAACCGGGGCTGCTTCGTTAAAAACTTCTAGGGGGCGCTATTGAGTCATTTTTGTAAAAATAGCACAATCAACAATAAAATATTGCTCATTTTACCAGGCCAGGTGTGTGTGCCAAGTTTCATGAGTTTCTGTGCATGTTTAGACCCTCAAAACTGGCGTTGTTTTCTTGGCGAACAGCGCTTAGCCACACCCACAACAATTCGCGAAAACTCACAAACTTCGTGTTGTGACATCATGAAGGCCGAAACCCTCATCTGAGCAAATATGAGGTAGGTCCAGTTAACGTGTTTGGAGAAAAACGTAGAAGAAAATTCGTAATAAAAAAAATTGCCACTAGGTGGCGCTATCAGTTAGATGAAATATAAGTCAGTAGATGTCTTTAGGGCTGGACTCTCATCAAATGTGTGAAATTTTGAGAAGATAGGATCATCTCGGTCAAGTTAATGCAGCTTTTATTTTCACGAAAAATCTTCAGACTTTGCGTCACCGTAGCGGCCACGCCCTTTGGCGAAAAGTTACAATATTCGGTGTGGGACATGATCAACATCTTAAGCCTTTTCTGACCAATTTCCAAATGGATCCCTTCAACAAGCTCAGCACAGTAGCTAAAAACGTAAAGTATGACATTTATTGTAACCACTAGGTGGCGCTATATGTATAACTGAATTTTATCATATAGATGTTTTCAGGCCGTGACTATTACGTTGCCTGAGAAGTTTGAGATTTTTTGGAGCTTGAACATGGGAGTTATTAAGCATTTGCTCTTTCTGGACAAATGAAATTTTAAAGGCAATATTTGATGCCCCGCCCCCGTCATATAGTATTTCAAAAAGGCAAGATGTTTTGCCCAGTTTTTCTCTCAGGTCTTGAGATGATAAATGCCAAGTTTGAAGTCAATTGGATGAAAAATGTTTGCAAAGGGGGAAAAAGCATGACCACAGTGAATGTGCCAAAATAGGCCAAAATTGGACATAAAAAAATTCATAGCTCACTTCCTGTACATTTTAGCTACATGGTCCCAATAGACTTTTTTGTGCGTCTCGGGGTGCTACACGTGCCTGCCAATTTTTGTTGCTCTAGCTCAAACGTGCCGGGCTTGGTTTTTATTTTTCTACGCTAGGGGGCGCTATCGAGTCGCATTGTTATGACGACTTAATAATATCAAATTTTTCGCCGGGCCTGAGGAGTGTGCAAAGTTCGGTGAGTTTTCGTGAATGTTTAGGTACCCAAAATCGCGATCGTTTGCGGAGAATAAAGAAGAAGAAGAAGAAGAAGAAGAAGAAGAATAATAACTAGAGCTGCGAGCAGCTATAAAGGGCCCTCGCAACCCGGGCCACGTTGGGGTAATGCACGTCGGGGTACTGGCACGTTGGGGTACTGTCAAATAGGACAAGGACCATCTAAAATGTTTTTGACAAGCCTTGTGTGTGCAAAGTTTAATCAAAACGCAAAATATGGTGTGCAATTCCCAAAATAAATTCAAAATGGTGGACTTCCTTTTAGGTTTAGCATACGGCTACAGAATGCCTTTTGTAGGTCTTAAGCTAATAGGTATGCCTCCCAGTTTTCATAAATCTTGGTCAAGTCATCTTTAGTTGTGTATCGCTTGAATCATACAATTGGAAATGCTCCATAAAAATGCATAGAGGGCGCTATTGAGCACAACGTTGGGTTACTTGCACGTCAGGGTACTGGCACGTTGGGGTACTGTTACATGGAACAAGGACCATTTAAAATGTTAGTTTTTTCCATGGCTTGTCTGTGCAAAGTTTAATGAGAAAGGCCAAAAATGATGTATAATTCCCAAAATAAAATCAAAATAGCGGACTTCCTCTTTGGTTTGGCAAATGGCTACATAATACTTTTTTGTAGGTCTAGCATAATCATACAATCGGAAATGCTTCATAAAAATGTCTAGAGGGCGCTATTTATTGCAAATTGCACAATAAATCTCTAAAAATTCATGTTCATGACAAGTCTGATGTGTTTGCAAAGTTTCATGAGTTTTCATGTGTATAAAAAAAAAAAAAAGCAGCACTTGACAACTGTTACATGGAACAAGGACCATTTAAAATGTTAGTTTTTTCCATGCCTTGTCTGTGCAAAGTTGAATGAAAAAGGCCAAAAATGATGTATAATTCCCAAAATAAAATCAAAATAGCGGACTTCCTCTTTGGTTTGGCAAATGGCTACATAATACTTTTTTGTAGGTCTAGCATAATCATACAATCGTAAAGGCTTCATAAAAAGGTCTAGAGGGCGCTATTTATTGCAAATTGCACAATAAATCTCTGAAAATTCATGTTCATGACAAGTCTGATGTGTTTGCAAAGTTCCATGAGTTTTCATGTGTATAAAAAAAAAAGCAGCACTTGACAAACAATGCATTGC
This sequence comes from Festucalex cinctus, assembly GCF_051991245.1. NCBI lineage: Eukaryota > Metazoa > Chordata > Actinopteri > Syngnathiformes > Syngnathidae > Festucalex > Festucalex cinctus. The sequence goes on from NC_135411.1 coordinate 50,449,256, forward strand.
TATGGCAACAGCGTGTTACAAAATAAAAAACTTTCGATTACTTTGCATCTTAAACATCTTAAGATGAAACACACCAAGTTTGAAGACAGTCGGATAAATTTTGTAGGAGGGGTTCGTTAAAATATGACCCCTGAAAGTTTTTCCTTGCCCGGTTGGAGGGTTAGATCAGGGGATGTCGCAACTTGTTTGTGGTTAAGTGCTACAGAAGTAAATGTGTCTTAACAACCTCATGATTGAATGTGTTTTCAATTCTCTAGGATGTGATTGGATTGTATCAATTAAATGTTCTTATAACTGATTCAGTGAGTAGTAAAAATAGTGTGTCAAGTATAATGACATGAAATATAAGGAATACAAAAAACAAAACAAGAACCCTCTAAATTACACATTTTGTTCCAGGCTTTATGTGCGTGCATAGTTTGAGTATACACCTAGGTTTAGGCCAGGAGTGTTCAAACCTTTTGCAAAGAGGGCCGGGTATGGTAAGGTGAAAATGTGTGGGGCCTAATCAACCATTTAGTTTAGCCTGACATAATTTTTTTACATGCATATGTAAATATATATATGTGGACAAATGTGTACATATGTCTACAAATTTTTGTAGCTCGAGCTGCTTCGTCCAACTGGGAACGCTGCATTAAGAAGGATTTTTTTTTCCTTTGCCAACAGTGCATGCCACGACAACAGCGTGCGACGAAATAAAAAGCTTTCAATAACTTTTCATCGTCAACATCTTAAGATGAATCACACCAAGTTTGAAGATGATCGGATAAACTCTGTAGGAGGAGTTCGTTAAAATAAGACCCCTATGAAATGGCCAAAAAAAATGGCAACATGTTCCAAAGTAAATCAAAATGGCAGACTTCCTGTTAGGTTTAGCATATGGTTCAAAAAGAGTTTTTTGTACCTCGAGGGCTGTTACATATGTCTTCAAATTTTGGTCACTCTAGGTGAAACGTACAGCCGGAAATGCTTCATTAAGTAAAAATTTTGAAATGCAAAATTTGATGCCCTGCCTCTGGCGGACTTCCTGTTAGGTTTAGCATATGGCACCAACAGGCTTTTTTGTAGATCATAGTCTGTTACATATGTGTACCAATTTTCGTAGCTCTAGATTAAACGTATAACCGGCAATACTTCAGATGAAACATGCCAAAGAATGAAGACAATCTGATAAGTTTTGTAGAAAATATGAGGCCTATAAAAGGCCCCCAAAAAATGGCTACAAATAGCAAAGTAAATCAAAATGCCGGACTTCCTGTTTGGCTTAGCATATGGTTCTAAAAGACTTTTTTGTACATCGTGGGCTCTTATGTATGCCTCCAAATTATCATAGCGCTAGGTGAAAGGTACAACCGGGAATGCTTCGTTAAAGAGGAGTTTTTTAGCTCAAAAAGTGATGCCCGGCCCTTGCGGGACTTCCTGTTGGGTTTAGCACAAAGCAGCAAGAGACTTTTTTGTACATCGTGGGCTGTTACATATGTCTACAAATTTTCGTAGCTCTAGCTGCTTCGTACAACTGAGAATTCTTCATTAAGAAGAATTTTTTGCCTTTGCAAACAAGTGCATGCCACGACAACAGCGTGCAGCGAAATAAAAAGCTTTCAATAACTTTTCATCTTCAACATTTTAAGATGAATCACACCAAGTTTGAAGATGATCGGATAAACTCTGTAAGAGGAGTTCGTTAAAATAGGACCCCTATGAAATGGCCAAAAAAATGGGAACACGTTCCAAAGTAAATCAAAATGGTGGACTTTCTGTTAGGTTTAGCATATGGTTCAAAAAGAGTTTTTTGTACCTTGAGGGCTGTTACATATGTCTTTAAATTTTGGTAACTCTAGGTGAAACGTACAGCCGGGAGTGCTTCATTAAGTAAGAATTTTGAAACTCAAAATTTGATGCCCCGCCTCTGGCGGACTTCCTGTTGGGTTTAGCATATGGCACCAACAGACTTTTTTGTAGGTCATAGTCTGTTACATATGTGTACCAATTTTCGTAGCTCTAGGTTAAACATACAACCGGCAATACTACGTTTAGTAAGAGTTTTGAAACTCTAAATTTGATGCCCCACCTCCGTCATATAGTATGTCGAAAACTTTAGATTTTTTACCATGGTGTTGTCCCAGGTCTTGAGATGGTACATCCCAAGTTTGAAGTCAATTGGATTAACCGTGTAGGAGAAGCAGGCAAAAGTATGACCCCTGTAAATGTGCAAAAATTGGCCAAAATTGGACATTTAAATACTCATATCTCACTTCCTTTCTATTTTAGGGTACACACATCAAAGAGGTTTTTGTTCATCTGGATGTGCTACAGGTGCCACACAATTTTCATAGCCGTCGGACAATCGTAGCGGGCCAGGGATCTGTTTAACCTATGTAGGTGGCGCTATGGAGCCATTTTTCTGTTATCACCTATTGCGACTTTAAAATATCAAATTTTTCGCCAGGCCTGACGTGTGTGTAAAGTTTGGTGAGTTTTCGTTCACGTTTAGTGTCTCAAAAATGTGATTGTTTGCGGAAAAGAATAATAACAAATAAAAAGAAGAATAATAAGAATTCCTTGAAAAACAATAGGGACCTCGCAGCGGTCGCTGCTCGGGCCCTAACTAGAGCTGCGAGCAGCTATAAAGGGCCCTCGCAGCCCGGGCCACGTTGGGGTCCTTGCACGTTGGGGTACTTGCACGTTGGGGTACTGGCACGTTGGGGTACTGGCATATTGGAAGCAAAATTTCTTTGAAAATGGCATAATAAACGTTTACATGTAGAATATTTTTTTTGCCAGTGTCTGTCAAGCTCAACGGATTTTGGTGATTGTTAAGACCTGCAAAAATCAGCGTCCTTATTTATTTTTAGGCAATGAGTTGCCCTGATTGGTATTTTTTTGTAAAAGTGTATATACACATCATCTCTCGTTGTACTCATTGCACAATGTTTACTTTTATTGTCCAAAGGGGCAATCAAAAATGAATAAAACAAAATGGAAACGTACATACGTTTGGATCGGTGTGTAGCCAGTGAACAATTTGAGTGGTGGAAACTAAAAGAATATTCATAAATGACTTAGTTATCACACTTAGAATGAGTGTACATTTTTTGTACAAAATACCGTATGTGGGGTATTTTTTTTATTTTTTTTATATAAGCCTCAACGGCTAGGTGGCGCTGTATTTATAACTGAATGTTGTCATAGAGATACCTTCAGGCCTTGATTATAAGCATACATGTCAAGTGTGGGATTTTTTTTGGAGCATGTACCGTGGAGTTATTAAGCATATCCTTCATTCACGATATTGCTTTTAATGTCCATAGAGGCTATCAAAAATAAATAAAAATATATATATGTTTGGATAAGTCTGATGCCAGTGAACATTTTGAGTGGTGGAAACTAAAAGAATATTCATAAATGACTTCGTTATCACACTTAGAATGAGTTTACATTTTTTGTACAAAATACCGTATGTGGGGTATTTTTTTTTCATGCCTCAAGGGCTAGGTGGCGCTGCATATATAACTGAATGTTGTCATAGAGATAACTTCAGGCCTTGACGATAAACATACATGTCAAGTTTGGGATTTTTTGGAGCATGTACCGGGGAGTTATCAAGCATATCCTTTTTCATTGCGAAACACAAATTTTGATGCCCCGCCCTCATCATATAGTATTTCGAAAAGTCAAAATTTTTCCCCCTGTCGTCTGCTCAGGTCTTGACATGGTCCAGGCCAAGTCTTAACTCAGTCGGATGAAACGTGTAGGAGAGGTGGGCAAAAGTCTGCCCCCTGTGAATGTGCAAAAATCGTCAAAAATGGGACATTCAAAAATTCGTAGCTCACTTCCTGTTCATTTTAGCATATGGGTACAAGAGACTTTTTTGTAGGTCTTGGGCTCCCTCATACACCTGAAAATATTCGTCGTTCTTGCTTAAACGTACAACCGGGGCTGCTTCGTTAAAAATTTCGAGGGGGCGCTATTGAGTCATTTTTGTAAAAATAGCACAATCAACAATAAAATATTGCTCATTTTACCAGGCCAGATGTGTGTGCCAAGTTTCAGGAGTTTCTGTGCATGTTTAGACCCTCAAAACTGGCGTTGTTTTCTTGGCGAACAGCGCTTAGCCACGCCCACAGCAATTCGCGAAAACTCACAAACTTCGTGTTGTGACATCATGAAGGCCGAAACCCTCATCTGAGCAAATATGAGGTAGGTCCAGTTAACGTGTTTGGAGAAAAACGTAGAAGAAAATTCGTAAGAAAAAAAATTGCCACTAGGTGGCGCTATCAGTTAGATGAAATGTAAGTTAGTAGATGTCTTTAGAGCTGGACTCTCATCAAATGTGTGAAATTTTGAGAAGATAGGATCATCTCGGTCAAGTTAATGCAGCTTTTATTGTCACGAAAAATCTTCAGACTTTGCGTCACCGTAGCGGCCACGCCCTTTGGCAAAAAGTTACAATATTCGGTGTGGGGCATCATCAACATCTTAAGGCTTTTCTGACCAATTTTCAACTGGATCCCTTCAACGAGCTCAGCACAGTAGCTAAAAACGTAAAGTATGACATTTATTGTAACAACTAGGTGGCGCTATATGTATAACTGAATTTTGTCATATAGATGTTTTCAGGCCGTGACTATTACGTTGCCTGAGAAGTTTGAGATTTTTTGGAGCTTGTACATGGGAGTTATTCAGCATTTGCTCTTTCTGGACAAATGAAATTTTAAAGGCAATATTTGATGCCCCGCCCCCGTCATATAGTATTTCGAAAAGGCAAGACTTTTTGCCCAGCTGTTCTCTTAGGTCTTGAGATGATAAATACCAAGTTTGAAGTCAATGGGATGAAAAATGTTTGCATAGGGGGAAAAAGCATGACCACAGTGAATGTGCCAAAATAGGCCAAAATTGGACATTAAAAAATTCATAGCTCACTTCCTGTACATTTTAGCTACATGGTCCCAATAGACTTTTTTGTGCGTCTCGGGGTGCTACACGTGCCTGCCAATTTACGTTGCTCTAGCTCAAACGTGCCGGGCTTGGTTTTTATTTTTCTATGCTAGGGGGCGCTATAGAGTCGCGTTGTTATAACGACTTCATAATATCAAATTTTTCGCCGGACCTGAGGAGTGTGCAAAGTTCGGTGAGTTTTCGTGAATATTTAGGTAACCAAAATCGCGATTGTTTGCGGAGAATAAAGAAGAAGAAGAAGAAGAAGAAGAAGAAGAAGAAGAAGAAGAAGAATAATTTTTACAAAAACAATAGGGACCTCGCAGCGGTCGCTGCTCGGGCCCTAATAATAATTTTTACAAAAACAATAGGGACCTCGCAGCGGTCGCTGCTCGGGCCCTAATAACTAGAGCTGCGAGCAGCTATAAAGGGCCCTCGCAGCTCGGGCCACGTTGGGGTCCTTGCACGTTGGGGTACTTGCACGTTGGGGTACTGGCACATTGGGGTACTGGCATATTGGAAGCAAAATTTCTTTGAAAATGGCATAATAAACGTTTACATGTAGAATATTTTTTTGCCAGTGTATGTGTCAAGCTCAACGGGTTTTGGTGATTGTTAAGACCTGCAAAAATCAGCGTCCTTTTTTATTTTTAGGCAATGAGTTGCCCTGATTGGTATTTTTTTGTAAAAGTGTATATACACATCATCGCTCGTTGTACTCATTGCACAATGTTACTTTTATTGTCCAAAGGGGCAATCAAAAATGAATAAAACAAAATGGAAACGTACATACGTTTGGATCGGTGTGAAGCCAGTGAACAATTTGAGTGGTGGAAACTAAAAGAATATTCATAAATGACTTAGTTATCACACTTAGAATGAGTGTACATTTTTTGTACAAAATACCGTATGTGGGGTATTTTTTATTTTTTTTTATATAAGCCTCAAGGGCTAGGTGGCGCTGTATTTATAACTGAATGTTGTCATAGAGATACCTTCAGGCCTTGATTATAAGCATACATGTCAAGTGTGGGATTTTTTTTGGAGCATGTACCGTGGAGTTATTAAGCATATCCTTCATTCACGATATTGCTTTTAATGTCCATAGAGGCTATCAAAAATAAATAAAAATATATATATGTTTGGATAAGTCTGATGCCAGTGAACATTTTGAGTGGTGGAAACTAAAAGAATATTCATAAATGACTTAGTTATCACACTTAGAATGAGTGTACATTTTTTGTACAAAATACCGTATGTGGGGTATTTTTTTTTCATGCCTCAAGGGCTAGGTGGCGCTGCATATATAACTGAATGTTGTCATAGAGATAACTTAAGGCCTTGACGATAAACATACATGTCAAGTTTGGGATTTTTTGGAGCATGTCCCGGGGAGTTATCAAGCATATCCTTTTACATTGCGAAACACAAATTTTGATGCCCCGCCCTCATCATATAGTATTTCGAAAAGTCAAAATTTTTCCCCCTGTCGTTGGCTCAGGTCTTGACATGGTCCAGGCCAAGTCTTAACTCAGTCGGATGAAACGTGTAGGAGAAGTGGGCAAAAGTCTGCCCCCTGTGAATGTGCAAAAATTGTCAAAAATGGGACATTCAAAAATTCGTAGCTCACTTCCTGTTCATTTTAGCATATGGGTACAAGAGACTTTTTTGTAGGTCTTGGGCTCCCTCATACACCTAAAAATATTCGTCGTTCTTGCTTAAACGTACAACCGGGGCTGCTTCGTTAAAAATTTCGAGGGGGCGCTATTGAGTCATTTTTGTAAAAATAGCACAATCAACAATAAAATATTGCTCATTTTACCAGGCCAGATGTGTGTGCCAAGTTTCAGGAGTTTCTGTGCATGTTTAGACCCTCAAAACTGGCGTTGTTTTCTTGGCGAACAGCGCTTAGCCACGCCTACAGCAATTCGCGAAAACTCACAAACTTCGTGTTGTGACATCATGAAGGCCGAAACCCTCATCTGAGCAATTATGAGGTAGGTCCAGTTAACGTGTTTGGAGAAAAACGTAGAAGAAAATTCGTAAGAAAAAAAATTGCCACTAGGTGGCGCTATCAGTTAGATGAAATATAAGTCAGTAGATGTCTTTAGGGCTGGACTCTCATCAAATGTGTGAAATTTTGAGAAGATAGGATCATCTCGGTCAAGTTAATGCAGCTTTTATTTTCACGAAAAATCTTCAGACTTTGCGTCACCGTAGCGGCCACGCCCATTGGCGAAAAGTTACAATATTCGGTGTGGGGCATGATCAACATCTTAAGGCTTTTCTGACCAATTTTCAAATGGATCCCTTCAACAAGCTCAGAACAGTAGCTAAAAACGTAAAGTATGACATTTATTGTAACCACTAGGTGGCGCTATATGTATAACTGAATTTTATCATATAGATGTTTTCAGGCCGTGACTATTACGTTGCCTGAGAAGTTTGAGATTTTTTGGAGCTTGAACATGGGAGTTATTAAGCATTTGCTCTTTCTGGACAAATGAAATTTTAAAGGCAATATTTGATGCCCCGCCCCCGTCATATAGTATTTCAAAAAGGCAAGATGTTTTGCCCAGTTGTTCTCTCAGGTCTTGAGATGATAAATGCCAAGTTTGAAGTCAATTGGATGAAAAATGTTTGCAAAGGGGGAAAAAGCATGACCACAGTGAATGTGCAAAAATAGGCCAAAATTGGACATTAAAAAATTCATAGCTCACTTCCTGTACATATTAGCTACATGGTCCCAATAGACTTTTTTTGTGCGTCTCGGGGTGCTACACGTGCCTGCCAATTTCTGTTGCTCTAGCTCAAACGTGCCGGGCTTGGTTTTTATTTTTCTACGCTAGGGGGCGCTATCGAGTCGCATTGTTATGACGACTTAATAATATCAAATTTTTCGCCGGGCCTGAGGAGTGTGCAAAGTTCGGTGAGTTTTCGTGAATGTTTAGGTACCCAAAATCGCGATCGTTTGCGGAGAATAAAGAAGAAGAAGAAGAAGAAGAATAATAACTAGAGCTGCGAGCAGCTATAAAGGGCCCTCGCAGCCCGGGCCACGTTGGGGTCCTTGCACGTTGTGGTACTTGCATGTTGGGGTACTGGCACATTGGGGTACTGGCATATTGGAAGCAAAATTTCTTTGAAAATGGCATAATAAACGTTTACATGTAGAATATTTTTTTGCCAGTGTGTGTGTCAAGCTCAACGGGTTTTGGTGATTGTTAAGACCTGCAAAAATCAGCGTCCTTTTTTATTTTTAGGAAATGAGTTGCCCTGATTGGTATTTTTTTGTAAAAGTGTATATACACATCATCGCTCGTTGTACTCATTGCACAATGTTACTTTTATTGTCCAAAGGGCCAATCAAAAATGAATAAAACAAAATGGAAACGTACATACGTTTGGATCGGTGTGAAGCCAGTGAACAATTTGAGTGGTGGAAACTAAAAGAATATTCATAAATGACTTAGTTATCACACTTAGAATGAGTGTACATTTTTTGTACAAAATACCGTATGTGGGGTATTTTTTTTTTTTTTTATATAAGCCTCAAGGGCTAGGTGGCGCTGTATTTATAACTGAATGTTGTCATAGAGATACCTTCAGGCCTTGATTATAAGCATACATGTCAAGTGTGGGATTTTTTTTGGAGCATGTACCGTGGAGTTATTAAGCATATCCTTCATTCACGATATTGCTTTTAATGTCCATAGAGGCTATCAAAAATAAATAAAAATATATATATGTTTGGATAAGTCTGATGCCAGTGAACATTTTGAGTGGTGGAAACTAAAAGAATATTCAGAAATGACTTCGTTATCACACTTAGAATGAGTTTATATTTTTTGTACAAAATACCGTATGTGGGGTATTTTTTTTTCATGCCTCAAGGGCTAGGTGGCGCTGCATATATAACTGAATGTTGTCATAGAGATAACTTCAGGCCTTGACGATAAACATACATGTCAAGTTTGGGATTTTTTGGAGCATGTGCCGGGGAGTTATCAAGCATATCCTTTTTCATTGCGAAACACAAATTTTGATGCCCCGCCCTCATCATATAGTATTTCGAAAAGTCAAAATTTTTCCCCCTGTCGTTGGCTCAGGTCTTGACATGGTCCAGGCCAAGTCTTAACTCAGTCGGATGAAACGTGTAGGAGAAGTGGGCAAAAGTCTGCCCCCTGTGAATGTGCAAAAATCGTCAAAAATGGGACATTCAAAAATTCGTAGCTCACTTCCTGTTCATTTTAGCATATGGGTACAAGAGACTTTTTTTTGTAGGTCTTGGGCTCCCTCATACACCTAAAAATATTCGTCGTTCTTGCTTAAACGTACAACCGGGGCTGCTTCGTTAAAAATTTCGAGGGGGCGCTATTGAGTCATTTTTGTAAAAATAGCACAATCAACAATAAAATATTGCTCATTTTACCAGGCCAGATGTGTGTGCCAAGTTTCAGGAGTTTCTGTGCATGTTTAGACCCTCAAAACTGGCGTTGTTTTCTTGGCGAACAGTGCTTAGCCACGCCCACAGCGATTCACGAAAACTCACAAACTTCGTGTTGTGACATCATGAAGGCCGAAACCCTCATCTGAGCAAATATGAGGTTGGTCCAGTTAACGTGTTTGGAGAAAAATGTACAAGAAAATTCGTAAGAAAAAAAATTGCCACTAGGTGGCGCTATCAGTAAGATGAAATATAAGTTCGTAGATGTCTTAAGGGCTGGACTCTCATCAAATGTGTGAAATTTTGAGAAGATAGGATCATCTCGGTCAAGTTCATGCAGCTTTTATTGTCACGAAAAATTTTCGGACTTTGCGTCACCGTAGCGGCCACGCCCTTTGGCGAAAAGTTACAATATTCGGTGTGGGGCATGATCAACATCTTAAGGCTTTTCTGACCAATTTTCAACTGGATCCCTTCAACGAGATCGGCACAGTAGCTAAAAACGTAAAGTATGACATTTATTGTTACCACTAGGTGGCGCTATATGTATAACTGAATTTTATCATATAGATGCTTTCAGGCCGTGACTATTACGTTGCCTGAGAAGTTTGAGATTTTTTGGAGCTTGAACATGGGAGTTATCACACTTAGAATGAGTTGACATTTTTTGTACAAAATACCGTATGTGGGGTATTTTTTTTTCACGCCTGAAGGGCTAGGTGGCGCTGCATATATAACTGAATTTTGTCATAGAGATACCTTCAGGCTTTGACTATAAACATACATGTCAAGTTTGGGATTTTTTGGAGCATGTACCGGGGAGTTATTAAGCATATCCTTTTTCAGTGCGAAACACAAAATTTGATGCCCCGCCCTCATCATATAGTATTTCCAAAAGTCAAGATTTTTCTGCCTGTAGTTGGCTCAGGTCTTGACATGGTCCAGGTCAAGTCTAAAGTCAGTCGGATGAAATGTGTAGGAGAAGTGGGCAAAAGTATGCCCCCTGAAAATGTGCAAAAATCGTCAAAAATGGGACATTCAAAAATTCATAGCTCACTTCCTGTTCATTTTAGCACATGGGTCCAAGAGACTTTTTTGTAGGTCTTGGACTCCCTCATACACCTAAAAATTTTCGTAGATCTTGCTTAAACGTACAATCGGGGCTGCTTCGTTAAAAATTTCTAGGGGGCGCTATTGAGTCATTTTTGTAAAAATAGGACAATACATGATAAAATATTGCTCATTTTGCCAGGCCAGATGTGTGTGCCAAGTTTCATGAGTTTCTGCGCATGTTTAGACCATCAAAACTAGCGTTGTTTTCTTGGCGAACAGTGCTTAGCCACGCCCACAGCGATTCGCGAAAACTCACAAACTTCGTGTTGTGACATCATGAAGGCCGAAACCCCCATCTGAGCAAATATGAGGTTGGTCCAGTTAACGTGTTTGGAGAAAAATGTACAAGAAAATTCGTAAGAAAAAAAATTGCCACTAGGTGGCGCTATCAGTTAGATGAAATATAAGTTCGTAGATGACTTTAGGGCTGGACTCTCATCAAATGTGTGAAATTTTGAGAAGATAGGATCATCTCGGTCAAGTTCATGCAGCTTTTATTGTCACGAAAAATCTTCAGACTTTGCGTCACCGTAGCGGCCACGCCCTTTGGCGAAAAGTTACAATATTCGGTGTGGGGCATCATCAACATCTTAAGGCTTTTCTGACCAATTTTCAACTGGATCCCTTCAACGAGCTCAGCACAGTAGCTAAAAACGTAAAGTATGACATTTATTGTAACCACTAAGTGGCGCTATATGTATAACTGAATTTTTTCATATAGGTGTTTTCAGGCCGTGACTATTACGTTGCCTGAGAAGTTTGAGATTTTTTGGAGCTTGTACATGGGAGTTATTCAGCATTTGCTCTTTCTGGACAAATGAAATTTTAAAGGCAATATTTGATGCCCCGCTCCCGTCATATAGTATTTCGAAAAGGCAAGATTTTTTGCCCAGCTGTTCTCTTAGGTCTTGAGATGATAAATGCCAAGTTTGAAGTCAATGGGATGAAAAATGTTTGCATAGGGGGGAAAAGCATGACCACAGTGAATGTGCCAAAATAGGCCAAAATTGGACATAAAAAAATTCATAGCTCACTTCCTGTACATTTTAGGAAATGGCTTCCACTGACTTTTTTGTGCGTCTCGGAGTGCTACACGTGCCTGCCAATTTTCGTAGCTCTAGCTCAAACGGGCCGGGATTGGTTTTTATTTTTCTACGCTAGGTGGCGCTATAGAGTCGCGTTGTTATGACAACTACATAATATCAAATTTTTCGCCGGGCCCGAAGAGACTGCAAAGTTTGGTGAGTTTTCGTAAATGTTTAGGCCCTCAAAAATGCGATCGTTTGCGGAGAATAAAGAAGAAGAAGAAGAAGAAGAATAACTAGAGCTGCGAGCAGCTATAAAGGGCCCTCGCAGCCCGGGCCACGTTGGGGTCCTTGCACGTTGGGGTACTTGCACGTTGGGGTACTGGCACGTTGGGGTACTGGCATATTGGAAGCAAAATTTCTTTGAAAATGGCATAATAAACGTTTACATGTAGAATATTTTTTTGCCAGTGTGTGTGTCAAGCTCAACGGGTTTTGGTGATTGTTAAGACCTGCAAAAATCAGCGTCCTTTTTTATTTTTAGGCAATGAGTTGCCCTGATTGGTATTTTTTTGTAAAAGTGTATATACACATCATCGCTCGTTGTACTCATTGCACAATGTTACTTTTATTGTCCAAAGGGGCAATCAAAAATGAATAAAACAAAATGGAAACGTACATACGTTTGGATCGGTGTGAAGCCAGTGAACAATTTGAGTGGTGGAAACTAAAAGAATATTCATAAATGACTTAGTTATCACACTTAGAATGAGTGTACATTTTTTGTACAAAATACCGTATGTGGGGTATTTATTTTTTTTTTTTATATAAGCCTCAAGGGCTAGGTGGCGCTATATTTATAACTGAATGTTGTCATAGAGATACCTTCAGGCCTTGATTATAAGCATACATGTCAAGTGTGGGATTTTTTTTTGGAGCATGTACCGTGGAGTTATTAAGCATATCCTTCATTCACGATATTGCTTTTAATGTCCATAGAGGCTATCAAAAATAAATAAAAATATATATATGTTTGGATAAGTCTGATGCCAGTGAACATTTTGAGTGGTGGAAACTAAAAAAATATTCATAAATGACTTAGTTATCACACTTAGAATGAGTGTACATTTTTTGTACAAAATACCGTATGTGGGGTATTTTTTTTTCATGCCTCAAGGGCGAGGTGGCGCTGCATATATAACTGAATGTTGTCATAGAGATAACTTCAGGCCTTGACGATAAACATACATGTCAAGTTTGGGATTTTTTGGAGCATGTACCGGGGAGTTATCAAGCATATCCTTTTTCATTGTGAAACACAAATTTTGATGCCCCGCCCTCATCATATAGTATTTCGAAAAGTCAAAATTTTTCCCCCTGTCGTTGGCTCAGGTCTTGACATGGTCCAGGCCAAGTCTTAACTCAGTCGGATGAAACGTGTAGGAGAAGTGGGCAAAAGTCTGCCCCCTGTGAATGTGCAAAAATCGTCAAAAATGGGACATTCAAAAATTCGTAGCTCACTTCCTGTTCATTTTAGCATATGGGTACAAGAGACTTTTTTGTAGGTCTTGGGCTCCCTCATACACTTAAAAATATTCGGCGTTCTTGCTTAAACGTACAACCGGGGCTGCTTCGTTAAAAATTTCGAGGGGGCGCTATTGAGTCATTTTTGTAAAAATAGCACAATCAACAATAAAATATTGCTCATTTTACCAGGCCAGATGTGTGTGCCAAGTTTCAGGAGTTTCTGTGCATGTTTAGACCCTCAAAACTGGCGTTGTTTTCTTGGCGAACAGCGCTTAGCCACGCCTACAGCAATTCGCGAAAACTCACAAACTTCGTGTTGTGACATCATGAAGGCCGAAACCCTCCTCTGAGCAAATATGAGGTAGGTCCAGTTAACGTGTTTGGAGAAAAACGTAGAAGAAAATTCGTAAGAAAAAAAATTGCCACTAGGTGGCGATATCAGTTAGATGAAATGTAAGTTAGTAGATGTCTTTAGAGCTGGACTCTCATCAAATGTGTGAAATTTTGAGAAGATAGGATCATCTCGGTCAAGTTAATGCAGCTTTTATTTTCACGAAAAATCTTCAGATTTTGCGTCACCGTAGCGGCCACGCCCTTTGACGAAAAGTTACAATATTCGGTGTGGGGCATGATCAACATCTTAAGGCTTTTCTGACCAATTTTCAAATGGATCCCTTCAACAAGCTCAGCACAGTAGCTAAAAACGTAAAGTATGACATTTATTGTAACCACTAGGTGGCGCTATATGTATAACTGAATTTTGTCATATAGATGTTTTCAGGCTGTGACTATTACGTTGCCTGAGAAGTTTGAGATTTTTTGGAGCTTGAACATGGGAGTTATTAAGCATTTGCTCTTTCTGGACAAATGAAATTTTAAAGGCAATATTTGATGCTCCGCCCCCGTCGTATAGTATTTCGAAAAGGCAAGATGTTTTGCCCAGCTGTTCTCTTAGGTCTTGAGATGATAAATGCCAAGTTTGAAGTCAATTGGATGAAAAATGTTTGCAAAGGGGGAAAAAGCATGACCACAGTGAATGTGCCAAAATAGGCCAAAATTGGACATTAAAAAATTCATAGCTCACTTCCTGTACATTTTAGCTACATGGTCCCAATAGACTTTTTTGTGCGTCTCGGGGTGCTACACGTGCCTGCCAATTTTCGTTGCTCTAGCTCAAACGTGTCGGGCTTGGTTTTTATTTTTCTACGCTAGGGGGCGCTATAGAGTCGCGTTGTTATAACGACTTCATAATATCAAATTTTTCGCCGGACCTGAGGAGTGTGCAAAGTTTGGTGAGTTTTCGTGAATATTTAGGTACCCAAAATCGCGATTGTTTGCGGAGAATAAAGAAGAATAATAATAATAATAATAATAATAATAATAATAATAATAATAATAATAATAATAATTTTTACAAAAACAATAGGGACCTCGCAGCGGTCGCTGCTCGGGCCCTAATAATAACTAGAGCTGCGAGCAGCTATAAAGGGCCCTCGCAGCCCGGGCCACGTTGGGGTCCTTGCACGTTGGGGTACTTGCACGTTGGGGTACTGGCACGTTGGGGTACTGGCATATTGGAAGCAAAATTTCTTTGAAAATGGCATAATAAACGTTTACATGTAGAATATTTTTTTGCCAGTGTGTGTGTCAAGCTCAACGGGTTTTGGTGATTGTTAAGACCTGCAAAAATCAGCGTCCTTTTTTATTTTTAGGCAATGAGTTGCCCTGATTGGTATTTTTTTGTAAAAGTGTATATACACATCATCGCTCGTTGTACTCATTGCACAATGTTACTTTTATTGTCCAAAGGGGCAATCAAAAATGAATAAAACAAAATGGAAACGTACATACGTTTGGATCGGTGTGAAGCCAGTGAACAATTTGAGTGGTGGAAACTAAAAGAATATTCATAAATGACTTAGTTATCACACTTAGAATGAGTGTACATTTTTTTGTACAAAATACCGTATGTGGGGTATTTTTTTTTTTTTTTTATATAAGCCTCAAGGGCTAGGTGGCGCTGTATTTATAACTGAATGTTGTCATAGAGATACCTTCAGGCCTTGATTATAAGCATACATGTCAAGTGTGGGATTTTTTTTTGGAGCATGTACCGTGGAGTTATTAAGCATATCCTTCATTCACGATATTGCTTTTAATGTCCATAGAGGCTATCAAAAATAAATAAAAATATATATATGTTTGGATAAGTCTGATGCCAGTGAACATTTTGAGTGGTGGAAACTAAAAAAATATTCATAAATGACTTAGTTATCACACTTAGAATGAGTGTACATTTTTTGTACAAAATACCGTATGTGGGGTATTTTTTTTTCATGCCTCAAGGGCTAGGTGGCGCTGCATATATAACTGAATGTTGTCATAGAGATAACTTCAGGCCTTGACGATAAACATACATGTCAAGTTTGGGATTTTTTGGAGCATGTACCGGGGAGTTATCAAGCATATCCTTTTTCATTGTGAAACACAAATTTTGATGCCCCGCCCTCATCATATAGTATTTCGAAAAGTCAAAATTTTTCCCCCTGTCGTTGGCTCAGGTCTTGACATGGTCCAGGCCAAGTCTTAACTCAGTCGGATGAAACGTGTAGGAGAAGTGGGCAAAAGTCTGCCCCCTGTGAATGTGCAAAAATCGTCAAAAATGGGACATTCAAAAATTCGTAGCTCACTTCCTGTTCATTTTAGCATATGGGTACAAGAGACTTTTTTGTAGGTCTTGGGCTCCCTCATACACTTAAAAATATTCGGCGTTCTTGCTTAAACGTACAACCGGGGCTGCTTCGTTAAATATTTCGAGGGGGCGCTATTGAGTCATTTTTGTAAAAATAGCACAATCAACAATAAAATATTGCTCATTTTACCAGGCCAGATGTGTGTGCCAAGTTTCAGGAGTTTCTGTGCATGTTTAGACCCTCAAAACTGGCGTTGTTTTCTTGGCGAACAGCGCTTAGCCACGCCTACAGCAATTCGCGAAAACTCACAAACTTCGTGTTGTGACATCATGAAGGCCGAAACCCTCCTCTGAGCAAATATGAGGTAGGTCCAGTTAACGTGTTTGGAGAAAAACGTAGAAGAAAATTCGTAAGAAAAAAAATTGCCACTAGGTGGCGATATCAGTTAGATGAAATGTAAGTTAGTAGATGTCTTTAGAGCTGGACTCTCATCAAATGTGTGAAATTTTGAGAAGATAGGATCATCTCGGTCAAGTTAATGCAGCTTTTATTTTCACGAAAAATCTTCAGATTTTGCGTCACCGTAGCGGCCACGCCCTTTGACGAAAAGTTACAATATTCGGTGTGGGGCATGATCAACATCTTAAGGCTTTTCTGACCAATTTTCAAATGGATCCCTTCAA
Source organism: Festucalex cinctus (assembly GCF_051991245.1). Taxonomy (NCBI): domain Eukaryota; kingdom Metazoa; phylum Chordata; class Actinopteri; order Syngnathiformes; family Syngnathidae; genus Festucalex; species Festucalex cinctus. Next base: position 50,465,682 of record NC_135411.1, read on the forward strand.
CAAGCTCAGCACAGTAGCTAAAAACGTAAAGTATGACATTTATTGTAACCACTAGGTGGCGCTATATGTATAACTGAATTTTGTCATATAGATGTTTTCAGGCTGTGACTATTACGTTGCCTGAGAAGTTTGAGATTTTTTGGAGCTTGAACATGGGAGTTATTAAGCATTTGCTCTTTCTGGACAAATGAAATTTTAAAGGCAATATTTGATGCTCCGCCCCCGTCGTATAGTATTTCGAAAAGGCAAGATGTTTTGCCCAGCTGTTCTCTTAGGTCTTGAGATGATAAATGCCAAGTTTGAAGTCAATTGGATGAAAAATGTTTGCAAAGGGGGAAAAAGCATGACCACAGTGAATGTGCCAAAATAGGCCAAAATTGGACATTAAAAAATTCATAGCTCACTTCCTGTACATTTTAGCTACATGGTCCCAATAGACTTTTTTGTGCGTCTCGGGGTGCTACACGTGCCTGCCAATTTTCGTTGCTCTAGCTCAAACGTGTCGGGCTTGGTTTTTATTTTTCTACGCTAGGGGGCGCTATAGAGTCGCGTTGTTATAACGACTTCATAATATCAAATTTTTCGCCGGACCTGAGGAGTGTGCAAAGTTTGGTGAGTTTTCGTGAATATTTAGGTACCCAAAATCGCGATTGTTTGCGGAGAATAAAGAAGAAGAAGAATAATAATAACTAGAGCTGCGAGCAGCTATAAAGGGCCCTCGCAGCCCGGGCCACGTTGGGGTACTTGCACGTTGGGGTACTTGCACGTTGGGGTACTGGCACGTTGGGGTACTGGCAAGTTTAGGTACGGCACATTGGAAGCAGAATTTCTTTGAAAATGGCATGATAAACCTTGACATGTGGATTTTTATTTTTTTTGTAAAAATACCGTTAAGTTGTTGTATTTTTTTTTTATGCCTCTAGGGCTAGGTGGCGCTGTATATATAATGGAATGTTGTCATAGGGATACCTTCAAGCCTTGACTCTAAACATACATGTCAAGTGTGGGATTTTTTTGGAGCATGTACCGTGGAGTTATTAAGCATATCCTTCATTCACGATATTGCTTTTAATGTCCATTAGAGGCTATCAAAAATAAATAAAAAAGTACATGTTTGGATAAGTCTAATGCCAGTGAACATTTTGAGTGGTGGAAAGTAAAAGAATATTCATAAATGACTTAGTTATCACACTTAGAATGAGTTTACATTTTTTGTACAAAATACCGTATGTGGGGTATTTTTTTGTTTTGCCTCAAGGGCGAGGTGGCGCTGCATATATAACTGAATGTTGTCATAGAGATACCTTCAGGCCTTGACGATAAACATACATGTCAAGTTTGGGATTTTTTGGAGCATGTATCGGGGAGTTATTAAGCATATCCTTTTTCAGTGCGAAACACAAATTTTGATGCCCCGCGCTCATCATATAGTATTTCCAAAAGTCAAGATTTTTCCGTCTGTTGTTGGCTCAGGTCTTGGCATGGTCCAGGTCAAGTCATAAGTCAGTCGGATAAAACATGTAGGAGAAGTGGGCAAAAGTATGCCCCCTGAAAATGTGCAAAAATCGTCAAAAATGGGACATTCAAAAATTCGTACCTCACTTCCTGTTCATTTTAGCATATGGGTCCAAGAGACTTTTTTGTAGGTCTTTGGCTCCCTCATACACGTAAAAGTTTTCGTAGATCTTGCTTAAACGTAGAATCGGGGCTGCTTCGTTAAAAATTTCTAGGGGGCGCTATTGAGTCATTTTTGTAAAAATAGTACAATCAACAATAAAATATTGTTCATTTTACCAGGCCAGATGTGTGTGCCAAGTTTCATGAGTTTCTGCGCATGTTTAGACCCTCAAAACTGGCGTTGTTTTCTTGGCGAACAGTGCTTAGCCACGCCCACAGCGATTCGCGAAAACTCACAAACTTCGTGTTGTGACATCATGAAGGCCGAAACCCTCATCTGAGCAAATATGAGGTTGGTCCAGTTAACGTGTTTGGAGAAAAATGTACAAGAAAATTCGTAAGAAAAAAAATTGCCACTAGGTGGCGCTATCAGTAAGATGAAATATAAGTTCGTAGATGTCTTAAGGGCTGGACTCTCATCAAATGTGTGAAATTTTGAAAAGATAGGATCATCTCGGTCAAGTTCATGCAGCTTTTATTGTCACGAAAAATTTGCGGACTTTGCGTCACCGTAGCGGCCACGCCCTTTGGCGAAAAGTTACAATATTCGGTGTGGGGCATGATCAACATCTTAAGGCTTTTCTGACCAATTTTCAACTGGATCCCTTCAACGAGCTCGGCACAGTAGCTAAAAACGTAAAGTATGACATTTATTGTTACCACTAGGTGGCGCTATATGTATAACTGAATTTTATCATATAGATGCTTTCAGGCCGTGACTATTACGTTGCCTGAGAAGTTTGAGATTTTTTGGAGCTTGAACATGGGAGTTATTAAGCATTTGCTCTTTCTGGACAAATGAAATTTTAAAGGCAATATTTGATGCCCCGCCCCCGTCATATAGTATTTCAAAAAGGCAAGATGTTTTGCCCAGTTGTTCTCTCAGGTCTTGAGATGATAAATGCCAAGTTTGAAGTCAATTGGATGAAAAATGTTTGCAAAGGGGGAAAAAGCATGACCACAGTGAATGTGCCAAAATAGGCCAAAATTGGACATAAAAAAATTCATAGCTCACTTCCTGTACATTTTAGCTACATGGTCCCAGTAGACTTTTTTGTGCGTCTCGGGGTGCTACACGTGCCTGCCAGTTTTTGTTGCTCTAGCTCAAACGTGCCGGGCTTGGTTTTTATTTTTCTACGCTAGGGGGCGCTATTGAGTCGCATTGTTATGACGACTTAATAATATCAAATTTTTCGCCGGGCCTGAGGAGTGTGCAAAGTTCGGTGAGTTTTCGTGAATGTTTAGGTACCCAAAATCGCGATCGTTTGCGGAGAATAAAGAAGAAGAAGAAGAATAATAATAACTAGAGCTGCGAGCAGCTATAAAGGGCCCTCGCAGCCCGGGCCACGTTGGGGTACTTGCACGTTGGGGTACTTGCACGTTGGGGTACTGGCACGTTGGGGTACTGGCAAGTTTAGGTAAGGCACATTGGAAGCAGAATTTCTTTGAAAATGGCATGATAAACCTTGACATGTGGATTTTTTTTTTTTGTAAAAATAGCGTTAAGTTGGTGTATTTTTTTTTATGCCTCTAGGGCTAGGTGGCGCTGTATATATAATGGAATGTTGTCATAGGGATACCTTCAAGCCTTGACTCTAAACATACATGTCAAGTGTGGGATTTTTTTGGAGCATGTACCGTGGAGTTATTAAGCATATCCTTCATTCACGATATTGCTTTTAATGTCCATTAGAGGCTATCAAAAATAAATAAAAAAGTACATGTTTGGATAAGTCTAATGCCAGTGAACATTTTGAGTGGTGGAAAGTAAAAGAATATTCATAAATGACTTAGTTATCACACTTAGAATGAGTTTACATTTTTTGTACAAAATACCGTATGTGGGGTATTTTTTTGTTTTGCCTCAAGGGCGAGGTGGCGCTGCATATATAACTGAATGTTGTCATAGAGATACCTTCAGGCCTTGACGATAAACATACATGTCAAGTTTGGGATTTTTTGGAGCATGTATCGGGGAGTTATTAAGCATATCCTTTTTCAGTGCGAAACACAAATTTTGATGCCCCGCGCTCATCATATAGTATTTCCAAAAGTCAAGATTTTTCCGTCTGTTGTTGGCTCAGGTCTTGGCATGGTCCAGGTCAAGTCATAAGTCAGTCGGATAAAACATGTAGGAGAAGTGGGCAAAAGTATGCCCCCTGAAAATGTGCAAAAATCGTCAAAAATGGGACATTCAAAAATTCGTACCTCACTTCCTGTTCATTTTAGCATATGGGTCCAAGAGACTTTTTTGTAGGTCTTTGGCTCCGTCATACACGTAAAAATTTTCGTAGATCTTGCTTAAACGTAGAATCGGGGCTGCTTCGTTAAAAATTTCTAGGGGGCGCTATTGAGTCATTTTTGTAAAAATAGTACAATCAACAATAAAATATTGTTCATTTTACCAGGCCAGATGTGTGTGCCAAGTTTCATGAGTTTCTGCGCATGTTTAGACCCTCAAAACTGGCGTTGTTTTCTTGGCGAACAGTGCTTAGCCACGCCCACAGCGATTCGCGAAAACTCACAAACTTCGTGTTGTGACATCATGAAGGCCGAAACCCTCATCTGAGCAAATATGAGGTTGGTCCAGTTAACGTGTTTGGAGAAAAATGTACAAGAAAATTCGTAAGAAAAAAAATTGCCACTAGGTGGCGCTATCAGTAAGATGAAATATAAGTTCGTAGATGTCTTAAGGGCTGGACTCTCATCAAATGTGTGAAATTTTGAGAAGATAGGATCATCTCGGTCAAGTTCATGCAGCTTTTATTGTCACGAAAAATTTTCGGACTTTGCGTCACCGTAGCGGCCACGCCCTTTGGCGAAAAGTTACAATATTCGGTGTGGGGCATGATCAACATCTTAAGGCTTTTCTGACCAATTTTCAACTGGATCCCTTCAACGAGCTCGGCACAGTAGCTAAAAACGTAAAGTATGACATTTATTGTTACCACTAGGTGGCGCTATATGTATAACTGAATTTTATCATATAGATGCTTTCAGGCCGTGACTATTACGTTGCCTGAGAAGTTTGAGATTTTTTGGAGCTTGAACATGGGAGTTATCACACTTAGAATGAGTTGACATTTTTTGTACAAAATACCGTATGTGGGGTATTTTTTTTTCACGCCTGAAGGGCTAGGTGGCGCTGCATATATAACTGAAATTTGTCATAGAGATACCTTCAGGCTTTGACTATAAACATACATGTCAAGTTTGGGATTTTTTGGAGCATGTACCGGGGAGTTATTAAGCATATCCTTTTTCAGTGCGAAACACAAAATTTGATGCCCCGCCCTCATCATATAGTATTTCCAAAAGTCAAGATTTTTCTGCCTGTAGTTGGCTCAGGTCTTGACATGGTCCAGGTCAAGTCTAAAGTCAGTCGGATGAAATGTGTAGGAGAAGTGGGCAAAAGTATGCCCCCTGAAAATGTGCAAAAATCGTCAAAAATGGGACATTCAAAAATTCATAGCTCACTTCCTGTTCATTTTAGCACATGGGTCCAAGAGACTTTTTTGTAGGTCTTGGACTCCCTCATACACCTAAAAATTTTCGTAGATCTTGCTTAAACGTACAATCGGGGCTGCTTCGTTAAAAATTTCTAGGGGGCGCTATTGAGTCATTTTTGTAAAAATAGGACAATACATGATAAAATATTGCTCATTTTGCCAGGCCAGATGTGTGTGCCAAGTTTCATGAGTTTCTGCGCATGTTTAGACCATCAAAACTAGCGTTGTTTTCTTGGCGAACAGTGCTTAGCCACGCCCACAGCGATTCGCGAAAACTCACAAACTTCGTGTTGTGACATCATGAAGGCCGAAACCCCCATCTGAGCAAATATGAGGTTGGTCCAGTTAACGTGTTTGGAGAAAAATGTACAAGAAAATTCGTAAGAAAAAAAATTGCCACTAGGTGGCGCTATCAGTTAGATGAAATATAAGTTCGTAGATGTCTTTAGGGCTGGACTCTCATCAAATGTGTGAAATTTTGAGAAGATAGGATCATCTCGGTCAAGTTCATGCAGCTTTTATTGTCACGAAAAATCTTCAGATTTTGCGTCACCGTAGCGGCCACGCCCTTTGGCGAAAAGTTACAATATTCGGTGTGGGGCATCATCAACATCTTAAGGCTTTTCTGACCAATTTTCAACTGGATCCCTTCAACGAGCTCAGCACAGTAGCTAAAAACGTAAAGTATGACATTTATTGTAACCACTAGGTGGCGCTATATGTATAACTGAATTTTTTCATATAGGTGTTTTCAGGCCGTGACTATTACATTGCCTGAGAAGTTTGAGATTTTTTGGAGCTTGTACATGGGAGTTATTCAGCATTTGCTCTTTCTGGACAAATGAAATTTTAAAGGCAATATTTGATGCCCCGCCCCCGTCATATAGTATTTCGAAAACGCAAGATTTTTTGCCTAGTTTTTCTCTTAAGTCTTGAGATGATAAATGCCAAGTTTAAAGTCAATGGGATGAAAAATGTTTGCATAGGGGGAAAAAGCATGACCACAGTGAATGTGCCAAAATAGGCCAAAATTGGACATTAAAAAATTCATAGCTCACTTCCTGTACATTTTAGGAAATGGCTTCCACTGACTTTTTTGTGCGTCTCGTAGTGCTACACGTGCCTGCCAATTTTCGTAGCTCTAGCTCAAACGGACCGGGATTGGTTTTTATTTTTCTACGCTAGGTGGCGCTATAGAGTCGCGTTGTTATGACAACTACATAATATCAAATTTTTCGCCGGGCCCGAAGAGACTGCAAAGTTTGGTGAGTTTTCGTAAATGTTTAGGCCCTCAAAAATGCGATCGTTTACGGAGAAGAAGAAGAAGAATAATAATAATAATTCTTACAAAAACAAGAGGGACCTCGCAGCGGTCGCTGCTCGGGCCCTAACTAGAGCTGCGAGCAGCTATAAAGGGCCCTCGCAGCCCGGGCCACGTTGGGGTCCTTGCACGTTGGGGTACTTGCACGTTGGGGTACTGGCACGTTGGGGTACTGGCACGTTGGGGTACTGGCATATTGGAAGCAAAATTTCTTTGAAAATGGCATAATAAACGTTTACATGTAGAATTTTTTTTTTTCCAGTGTCTGTCAAGCTCAACGGATTTTGGTGATTGTTAAGACCTGCAAAAATCAGCGTCCTTATTTATTTTTAGGCAATGAGTTGCCCTGATTGGTATTTTTTTGTAAAAGTGTATATACACATCATCGCTCGTTGTACTCATTGCACAATGTTTACTTTTATTGTCCAAAGGGGCAATCAAAAATGAATAAAACAAAATGGAAACGTACATACGTTTGGATCGGTGTGAAGCCAGTGAACAATTTGAGTGGTGGAAACTAAAAGAATATTCATAAATGACTTAGTTATCACACTTAGAATGAGTGTACATTTTTTGTACAAAATACCGTATGTGGGGTATTTTTTTAATTTTTTTTATATAAGCCTCAACGGCTAGGTGGCGCTGTATTTATAACTGAATGTTGTCATAGAGATACCTTCAGGCCTTGATTATAAGCATACATGTCAAGTGTGGGATTATTTGGAGCATGTATCGGGGAGTTATTAAGCATATCCTTTTTCAGTGCGAAACACAAATTTTGATGCCCCGCCCTCATCATATAGTATTTCCAAAAGTCAAGATTTTTCCGTCTGTTGTTGGCTCAGGTCTTGGCATGGTCCAGGTCAAGTCATAAGTCAGTCGGATAAAACGTGTAGGAGAAGTGGGCAAAAGTATGCCCTCTGAAAATGTGCAAAAATCGTAAAAAAATGGGACATTCAAAAATTCGTAGCTCACTTCCTGTTCATTTTAGCATATGGGTCCAAGAGACTTTTTTGTACGTCTTTGGCTCCCTCATACACGTAAAAATTTTCGTAGATCTTGCTTAAACGTACAATCGGGGCTGCTTCATTAAAAATTCCTAGGGGGCGCTATTGAGTCATTTTTGTAAAAATAGCACAATCAACAATAAAATATTGTTCATTTTACCAGGCCAGATGTGTGTGCCAAGTTTCATGAGTTTCTGTGCATGTTTAGACCCTCAAAACTGGCGTTGTTTTCTTGGCGAACAGCGCTTAGCCACACCCACAGCAATTCGTGAAAACTCACAAACTTCGTGTTGTGACATCATGAAGGCCGAAACCCTCATCTGAGCAAATATGAGGTAGGTTCATTTAACATGTTTGGAGAAAAACGTAGAAGAAAATTCGTAAGAAAAAAAATTGCCACTAGGTGGCGCTATCAGTTAGATGAAATATAAGTCAGTAGATGTCTTTAGGGCTGGACTCTCATCAAATGTGTGAAATTTTGAGAAGATAGGATCATCTCGGTCAAGTTAATGCAGCTTTTATTTTCACGAAAAATCTTCAGACTTTGCGTCACCGTAGCGGCCACGCCCTTTGGCGAAAAGTTACAATATTCGGTGTGGGGCATGATCAACATCTTAAGGCTTTTCTGACCAATTTTCAAATGGATCCCTTCAACAAGCTCAGCACAGTAGCTAAAAACGTAAAGTATGACATTTATTGTAACCACTAGGTGGCGCTATATGTATAACTGAATTTTATCATATAGATGTTTTCAGGCCGTGACTATTACGTTGCCTGAGAAGTTTGAGATTTTTTGGAGCTTGAACATGGGAGTTATTAAGCATTTGCTCTTTCTGGACAAATGAAATTTTAAAGGCAATATTTGATGCCCCGCCCCCGTCATATAGTATTTCAAAAAGGCAAGATGTTTTGCCCAGTTGTTCTCTCAGGTCTTGAGATGATAAATGCCAAGTTTGAAGTCAATTGGATGAAAAATGTTTGCAAAGGGGGAAAAAGCATGACCACAGTGAATGTGCCAAAATAGGCCAAAATTGGACATAAAAAAATTCATAGCTCACTTCCTGTACATTTTAGCTACATGGTCCCAATAGACTTTTTTGTGCGTCTCGGGGTGCTACACGTGCCTGCCAATTTTTGTTGCTCTAGCTCAAACGTGCCGGGCTTGGTTTTTATTTTTCTACGCTAGGGGGCGCTATCGAGTCGCATTGTTATGACGACTTAATAATATCAAATTTTTCGCCGGGCCTGAGGAGTGTGCAAAGTTCGGTGAGTTTTCGTGAATGTTTAGGTACCCAAAATCGCGATCGTTTGCGGAGAATAAAGAAGAAGAAGAAGAAGAAGAAGAAGAAGAAGAATAATAATAACTAGAGCTGCGAGCAGCTATAAAGGGCCCTCGCAGCCCGGGCCACGTTGGGGTCCTTGCACGTTGTGGTACTTGCATGTTGGGGTACTGGCACATTGGGGTACTGGCATATTGGAAGCAAAATTTCTTTGAAAATGGCATAATAAACGTTTACATGTAGAATATTTTTTTGCCAGTGTGTGTGTCAAGCTCAACGGGTTTTGGTGATTGTTAAGACCTGCAAAAATCTGCGTCCTTTTTTATTTTTAGGCAATGAGTTGCCCTGATTGGTATTTTTTTTGTAAAAGTGTATATACACATCATCGCTCGTTGTACTCATTGCACAATGTTACTTTTATTGTCCAAAGGGGCAATCAAAAATGAATAAAACAAAATGGAAACGTACATACGTTTGGATCGGTGTCAAGCCAGTGAACAATTTGAGTGGTGGAAACTAAAAGAATATTCATAAATGACTTAGTTATCACACTTAGAATGAGTGTACATTTTTTGTACAAAATACCGTATGTGGGGTATTTTTATTTTTTTTTTATATAAGCCTCTAGGGCTAGGTGGCGCTGTATTTATAACTGAATGTTGTCATAGAGATACCTTCAGGCCTTGATTATAAGCATACATGTCAAGTGTGGGATTTTTTTTGGAGCATGTACCGTGGAGTTATTAAGCATATCCTTCATTCACGATATTGCTTTTAATGTACATAGAGGCTATCAAAAATAAATAAATATATATATATGTTTGGATAAGTCTGATGCCAGTGAACATTTTGAGTGGTGGAAACTAAAAGAATATTCAGAAATGACTTTGTTATCACACTTAGAATGAGTGTACATTTTTTGTACAAAATACCGTATGTGGGGTATTTTTTTTTTATTCCTCAAGGGCTAGGTGGCGCTGCATATATAACTGAATGTTGTCACAGAGATAACTTCAGGCCTTGACGATAAACATACATGTCAAGTTTGGGATTTTTTGGAGCATGTACCGGGGAGTTATCAAGCATATCCTTTTTCATTGCGAAACACAAAATTTGATGCCCCGCCCTCATCATATAGTATTTCGAAAAGTCAAAATTTTTCCCCCTGTCGTTGGCTCAGGTCTTGACATGGTCCAGGCCAAGTCTTAACTCAGTCGGATGAAACGTGTAGGAGAAGTGGGCAAATGTCTGCCCCCTGTGAATGTGCAAAAATCGTAAAAAATGGGACATTCAAAAATTCATAGCTCACTTCCTGTTCATTTTAGCATATGGGTCCAAGAGACTTTTTTGTAGGACTTGGGCTCCCTCATACACCTAAAAATATTTGTCGTTCTTGCTTAAACGTACAACCGGGGCTGCTTTGTTAAAAACTTCTAGGGGGCGCTATTGAGTCATTTTTGTAAAAAGTAGCACAATCAACAATAAAATATGGCTCATTTTACCAGGCCAGATGTGTGTGCCAAGTTTCATGAGTTTCTGTGCATGTTTAGACCCTCAAAACTGGCGTTGTTTTCTTGGCGAACAGCGCTTAGCCACACCCACAGCAATTCGCGAAAACTCACAAACTTCGTGTTGTGACATCATGAAGGCCGAAACCCTCATCTGAGCAAATATGAGGTAGGTCCAGTTAACGTGTTTGGAGAAAAACGTAGAAGAAAATTCGTAAGAAAAAAAATTGCCACTAGGTGGCGCTATCAGTTAGATGAAATATAGGTCAGTAGATGTCTTTAGGGCTGGACTCTCATCAAATGTGTGAAATTTTGAGAAGATAGGATCATCTCGGTCAAGTTAATGCAGCTTTTATTTTCACGAAAAATCTTCAGACTTTGCGTCACCGTAGCGGCCACGCCCTTTGGCGAAAAGTTACAATATTCGGTGTGGGGCATGATCAACATCTTAAGGCTTTTCTGACCAATTTTCAAATGGATCCTTTCAACAAGCTCAGCACAGTAGCTAAAAACGTAAAGTATGACATTTATTGTAACCACTAGGTGGCGCTATATGTATAACTGAATTTTATCATATAGATGTTTTCAGGCCGTGACTATTACGTTGCCTGAGAAGTTTGAGATTTTTTGGAGCTTGAACATGGGAGTTATTAAGCATTTGCTCTTTCTCGACAAATGAAATTTTAAAGGCAATATTTGATGCCCCGCCCCCGTCATATAGTATTTCAAAAAGGCAAGATGTTTTGCCCAGTTGTTCTCTCAGGTCTTGAGATGATAAATGCCAAGTTTGAAGTCAATTGGATGAAAAATGTTTGCAAAGGGGGAAAAAGCATGACCACAGTGAATGTGCCAAAATAGGCCAAAATTGGACATTAAAAAATTCATAGCTCATTTCCTGTACATTTTAGCTACATGGTCCCAATAGACTTTTTTGTGCGTCTCGGGGTGCTACACGTGCCTGCCAATTTTTGTTGCTCTAGCTCAAACGTGCCGGGCTTGGTTTTTATTTTTCTACGCTAGGGGGCGCTATCGAGTCGCATTGTTATGACGACTTAATAATATCAAATTTTTCGCCGGGCCTGAGGAGTGTGCAAAGTTCGGTGAGTTTTCGTGAATGCTTAGGTACCCAAAATCGCGATCGTTTGCGGAGAATAAAGAAGAAGAAGAAGAAGAAGAATAATAATAATAATAACTAGAGCTGCGAGCAGCTATAAAGGGCCCTCGCAGCCCGGGCCACGTTGGGGTCCTTGCACGTTGGGGTACTTGCACGTTGGGGTACTGGCACGTTGGGGTACTGGCATATTGGAAGCAAAATTTCTTTGAAAATGGCATAATAAACGTTTACATGTAGAATATTTTTTTGCCAGTGTGTGTGTCAAGCTCAACGGGTTTTGGTGATTGTTAAGACCTGCAAAAATCAGCGTCCTTTTTTATTTTTAGGCAATGAGTTGCCCTGATTGGTATTTTTTTGTAAAAGTGTATATACACATCATCGCTCGTTGTACTCATTGCACAATGTTACTTTTATTGTCCAAAGGGGCAATCAAAAATGAATAAAACAAAATGGAAACGTACATACGTTTGGATCGGTGTGAAGCCAGTGAACAATTTGAGTGGTGGAAACTAAAAGAATATTCATAAATGACTTAGTTATCACACTTAGAATGAGTGTACATTTTTTGTACAAAATACCGTTTGTGGGGTATTTTTTTTTATTTTTATATAAGCCTCAAGGGCTAGGTGGCGCTGTATTTATAACTGAATGTTGTCATAGAGATACCTTCAGGCCTTGATTATAAGCATACATGTCAAGTGTGGGATTTTTTTTTGGAGCATGTACCGTGGAGTTATTAAGCATATCCTTCATTCACGATATTGCTTTTAATGTCCATAGAGGCTATCAAAAATAAATAAAAATATATATATGTTTGAATAAGTCTGATGCCAGTGAACATTTTGAGTGGTGGAAACTAAAAAAATATTCATAAATGACTTAGTTATCACACTTAGAATGAGTGTACATTTTTTGTACAAAATACCGTATGTGGGGTATTTTTTTTTCATGCCTCAAGGGCTAGGTGGCGCTGCATATATAACTGAATGTTGTCATAGAGATACCTTCAGGCCTTGACGATAAACATACATGTCAAGTTTGGGATTTTTTGGAGCATGTACCGGGGAGTTATTAAGCATATCCTTTTTCAGTGCGAAACACAAATTTTGATGCCCCGCCCTCACCATATAGTATTTCCGAAAGTCAAGATTTTTCCGTCTGTTGTTGGCTCAGGTCTTGGCATGGTCCAGGTCAAGTCATAAGTCAGTCGGATAAAACGTGTAGGAGAAGTGGGCAAAAGTATGCCCCCTGAAAATGTGCAAAAATCGTCAAAAATGGGACATTCAAAAATTCGTAGCTCACTTCCTGTTCATTTTAGCATATGGGTCCAAGAGACTTTTTTGTAGGTCTTTGGCTCCCTCATACACCTAAAAATATTCGTAGATCTTGCTTAAACGTACAATCGGGGCTGCTTCATTAAAAATGTCTAGGGGGCGCTATTGAGTCATTTTTGTAAAAATAGGACAATACATGATAAAATATTGCTCATTTTGCCAGGCCAGATGTGTGTGCCAAGTTTCATGAGTTTCTGCGCATGTTTAGACCATCAAAACTGGCGTTGTTTTCTTGGCGAACAGTGCTTAGCCACGCCCACAGTGATTCGCGAAAACTCACAAACTTCGTGTTGTGACATCATGAAGGCCGAAACCCTCATCCGAGCAAATATGAGGTTGGTCCAGTTAGCGTGTTTGGAGAAAAATGTACAAGAAAATTCGTTAGAAAAAAAATTGCCACTAGGTGGCGCTATCAGTAAGATGAAATATAAGTACGTAGATGTCTTTAGGGCTGTACTCTCATCAAATGTGTGAAATTTTGAGAAGATAGGATCATCTCGGTCAAGTTCATGCAGCTTTTATTGTCACGAAAAATCTTCAGACTTTGCGGCACCGTAGCGGCCACGCCCTTTGGCGAAAAGTTACAATATTCGGTGTGGGGCATGATCAACATCTTAAGGATTTTCTGACCAACTTTCAACTGGATCCCTTCAACGAGCTCAGCGCAGTAGCTAAAAACGTAAAGTATGACATTTCTTGTTACCACTAGGTGGTGCTATATGTATAACTGAATTTTATCATATAGATGTTTTCAGGCCGTGACTATTACGTTGCCTGAGAAGTTTGAGATTTTTTGGAGCTTGAACATGGGAGTTATTAAGCATTTGCTCTTTCTGGACAAATGAAATTTTAAAGGCAATATTTGATGCCCCGCCCCCGTCATATAGTATTTCAAAAAGGCAAGATGTTTTGCCCAGTTGTTCTCTCAGGTCTTAAGATGATAAATGCCAAGTTTGAAGTCAATTGGATGAAAAATTTTTGCAAAGGGGGAAAAAGCATGACCACAGTGAATGTGCCAAAATAGGCCAAAATTGGACATAAAAAAATTCATAGCTCACTTCCTGTACATTTTAGCTACATGGTCCCAAGAGACTTTTTTGTGCGTCTCGGGGTGCTACACGTGCCTGCCAATTTTTGTTGCTCTAGCTCAAAAGTGCCGGGCTTGGTTTTTATTTTTCTACCCTAGGGGGCGCTATCGAGTCGCATTGTTATGACGACTTAATAATATCAAATTTTTCGCCGGGCCTGAGGAGTGTGCAAAGTTCGGTGAGTTTTCGTGAATGTTTAGGTACCCAAAATCGCGATCGTTTGCGGAGAATAAAGAAGAAGAAGAATAATAATAATAATAATAATAATAATAATAATAATTTTTACAAAAACAATAGGGACCTCGCAGCGGTCGCTGCTCGGGCCCTAATAATAATAATAATAATAATAATAATAATAATAATTTTTACAAAAACAATAGGGACCTCGCAGCGGTCGCTGCTCGGGCCCTAATAATAATAATAATAATAATTTTTACAAAAACAATAGGGACCTCGCAGCGGTCGCTGCTCGGGCCCTAATAATTCTTACAAAAACAAGAGGGACCTCGCAGCGGTCGCTGCTCGGGCCCTAACTAGAGCTGCGAGCAGCTATAAAGGGCCCTCGCAGCCCGGGCCACGTTGGGGTACTTGCACGTTGGGGAACTTGCACATTGGGGTACTGGCACATTGGAAGCAGAATTTCTTTGAAAATGGCATGATAAACGTGGATTTTTTTTTTTTTTTTTTTGCCAGGTGTGATGAGTGTGTCAAGCTCAATGGGTTTTGGTGATTGTTAAGATCTGCAAAAATCAGCGTCTTATTTTTTATTTTTAGGCAATGAGTTGCCCTGATTGGTATTTTTTGTAAAAGTGTATATACACATCATCGCTCGTTGTACTCATTGCACAATGTTACTTTTATTGTCCAAAGGGGCAATCAAAAATGAATAAAACAAAATGGAAATGTACATACGTTTGGATCGGTGTGAAGCCAGTGAACAATTTGAGTGGTGGAAACTAAAAGAATATTCATAAATGACTGAGTTATCACACTTAGAATGAGTGTACATTTTTTGTACAAAATACCGTATGTGGGGTATTTTTTTTTTATAATCCTCAAGGGCTAGGTGGCGCTGCATATATAACTGAATGTTGTCACAGAGATAACTTCAGGCCTTGACGATAAACATACATGTCAAGTTTGGGATTTTTTGGAGCATGTACCGGGGAGTTATCAAGCATATCCTTTTTCATTGCGAAACACAAAATTTGATGCCCCGCCCTCATAACATAGTATTTCGAAAAGACAAAATTTTTCCCCCCTGTCGTTGGCTCAGGTCTTGACATGGTCCAGGCCAAGTCTTAACTCAGTCGGATGAAACGTGTAGGAGAAGTGGGCTAAAGTCTGCCCCCTGTGAATGTGCAAAAATCGTCAAAAATGGGACATTCAAAAATTCGTAGCTCACTTCCTGTTCATTTTAGCATATGGGTCCAAGAGACTTTTTTGTAGGTCTTGGGCTCCCTCATACACCTAAAAATATTCGTCGTTCTTGCTTAAACGTACAACCGGGGCTGCTTCGTTAAAAACTTCTAGGGGGCGCTATTGAGTAATTTTTGTAAAAATAGCACAATCAACAATAAAATATTGCTCATTTTACCAGGCCAGATGTGTGTGCCAAGTTTCATGAGTTTCTGTGCATGTTTAGACCCTCAAAACTGGCGTTGTTTTCTTGGCGAACAGCGCTTAGCCACGCCCACAGCAATTCGCGAAAACTCACAAACTTCGTGTTGTGACATCATGAAGGCCGAAACCCTCATCTGAGCAAATATGAGGTAGGTCCAGTTAACGTGTTTGGAGAAAAACGTAGAAGAAAATTCGTAAGAAAAAAAATTGCCACTAGGTGGCGCTATCAGTTAGATGAAATATAAGTCAGTAGATGTCTTTAGGGCTGGACTCTCATCAAATGTGTGAAATTTTGAGAAGATAGGATCATCTCGGTCAAGTTAATGCAGCTTTTATTTTCACGAAAAATCTTCAGACTTAGCGTCACCGTAGCGGCCACGCCCTTTGGCGAAAAGTTACAATATTCGGTGTGGGGCATGATCAACATCTTAAGGCTTTTCTGACCAATTTTCAAATGGATCCCTTCAACGAGCTCAGCACAGTAGCTAAAAACGTAAAGTATGACATTTATTGTAACCACTAGGTGGCGCTATATGTATAACTGAATTTTGTCATATAGATGTTTTCAGGCCGTGACTATTACGTTGCCTGAGAAGTTTGAGATTTTTTGGAGCTTGTACATGGGAGTTATTCAGCATTTGCTCTTTCTGGACAAATGAAATTTTAAAGTCAATATTTGATGCCCCGCCCCCGTCATATAGTATTTCGAAAAGGCAAGATGTTTTGCCCAGCTGTTCTCTCAGGTCTTGAGATGATAAATGCCAAGTTTGAAGTCAATTGGATGAAAAATGTTTGCAAAGGGGGAAAAAGCATGACTACAGTGAATGTGCCAAAATAGGCCAAAATTGGACATTAAAAAATTCATAGCTCACTTCCTGTACATTTTAGCTACATGGTCCCAATAGACTTTTTTGTGCGTCTCGGGGTGCTACACGTGCCTGCCAATTTTCGTTGATCTAGCTCAAACGTGCCGGGCTTGGTTTTTATTTTTCTACGCTAGGGGGCGCTATAGAGTCGCGTTGTTATAACGACTTCATAATATCAAATTTTTCGCCGGACCTGAGGAGTGTGCAAAGTTCGGTGAGTTTTCGTGAATATTTAGGTACCCAAAATCGCGATTGTTTGCGGAGAATAAAGAAGAAGAAGAAGAAGAAGAAGAAGAAGAATAATAATAACTAGAGCTGCGAGCAGCTATAAAGGGCCCTCGCAGCCCGGGCCACGTTGGGGTCCTTGCACGTTGGGGTACTTGCACGTTGGGGTACTGGCACGTTGGGGTACTGGCATATTGGAAGCAAAATTTCTTTGAAAATGGCATAATAAACGTTTACATGTAGAATATTTTTTTGCCAGTGTGTGTGTCAAGCTCAACGGGTTTTGGTGATTGTTAAGACCTGCAAAAATCAGCGTCCTTTTTTATTTTTAGGCAATGAGTTGCCCTGATTGGTATTTTTTTGTAAAAGTGTATATACACATCATCGCTCGTTGTACTCATTGCACAATGTTACTTTTATTGTCCAAAGGGGCAATCAAAAATGAATAAAACAAAATGGAAACGTACATACGTTTGGATCGGTGTGAAGCCAGTGAACAATTTGAGTGGTGGAAACTAAAAGAATATTCATAAATGACTTAGTTATCACACTTAGAATGAGTGTACATTTTTTGTACAAAATACCGTATGTGGGGTATTTATTTATTTTTTTATATAAGCCTCAAGGGCTAGGTGGCGCTGTATTTATAACTGAATGTTGTCATAGAGATACCTTCAGGCCTTGATTATAAGCATACATGTCAAGTGTGGGATTTTTTTTTGGAGCATGTACCGTGGAGTTATTAAGCATATCCTTCATTCACGATATTGCTTTTAATGTCCATAGAGCAGGGGTGTCAAACTCATATTAGCTCAGGGGCCACATGGAGAAAAATATATTCGCAAGTGGGCCGGATCGGTAAAATTGTATATAATTTTTAAAACATTGCCATCAATTAGACGCAGATTTTCACTAATGTGGGCTAGCCTTAAATTGCAGGGCTCATCTGTACAAATATTGTCCCAAAAAAATAACAAGAATGCAAATGAACGCGGCAACACTTTGCCCGTATGAGTTCCAACTTCCAGGCGTGTTATATCTCCCGATTTTGCATAAACCTGTATATTGTTCACTGAATGCATTGTGTGCCGGGTGCCGTTAATGAAGTTATACGGACGTTAATCCTTATCCAATGTGTAGTTGAATGTGTGTCTTATTCAGCACGTTTGTGTTTGATTCATGTTTTTATTTTTTAAACAAACTAACTTTAAATTGTGTTTAAAATAACGACATTCAGAGCAATTCCATGTACAAGTTGCATTGCTCAACTGAGACTTACTTGTGTAGTTATTAATTTATAAGCTTTGATTGTGGCCGGCTGATTAATTGGACTGACATTACTGTTTTTTTGTTGTTGGTTTTTTTAACTTTACAAAACTATCTCGCGGGCCGGATTAAACCCCATTGCGGGCCTGATCCGGCCCCCGGGCCTTATGTTTGACACCCCTGCCATAGAGGCTATCAAAAATAAATAAAAATATATATATGTTTGGATAAGTCTGATGCCAGTGAACATTTTGAGTGGTGGAAACTAAAAAAATATTCATAAATGACTTAGTTATCACACTTAGAATGAGTGTACATTTTTTGTACAAAATACCGTATGTGGGGTATTTTTTTTTCATGCCTCAAGGGCTAGGTGGCGCTGCATATATAACTGAATGTTGTCATAGAGATAACTTCAGGCCTTGACGATAAACATACATGTCAAGTTTGGGATTTTTTGGAGCATGTACCGGGGAGTTATCAAGCATATCCTTTTTCATTGTGAAACACAAATTTTGATGCCCCGCCCTCATCATATAGTATTTCGAAAAGTCAAAATTTTTCCCCCTGTCGTTGGCTCAGGTCTTGACATGGTCCAGGCCAAGTCTTAACTCAGTCGGATGAAACGTGTAGGAGAAGTGGGCAAAAGTCTGCCCCCTGTGAATGTGCAAAAATCGTCAAAAATGGGACATTCAAAAATTCGTAGCTCACTTCCTGTTCATTTTAGCATATGGGTACAAGAGACTTTTTTGTAGGTCTTGGGCTCCCTCATACACCTAAAAATATTCGGCGTTCTTGCTTAAACGTACAACCGGGGCTGCTTCGTTAAAAATTTCGAGGGGGCGCTATTGAGTCATTTTTGTAAAAATAGCACAATCAACAATAAAATATTGCTCATTTTACCAGGCCAGATGTGTGTGCCAAGTTTCAGGAGTTTCTGTGCATGTTTAGAACCTCAAAACTGGCCTTGTTTTCTTGGCGAACAGCGCTTAGCCACGCCTACAGCAATTCGCGAAAACTCACAAACTTCGTGTTGTGACATCATGAAGGCCGAAACCCTCCTCTGAGCGAATATGAGGTAGGTCCAGTTAACGTGTTTGGAGAAAAACGTAGAAGAAAATTCGTAAGAAAAAAAATTGCCACCAGGTGGCGCTATCAGTTAGATGAAATGTAAGTTAGTAGATGTCTTTAGAGCTGGACTCTCATCAAATGTGTGAAATTTTGAGAAGATAGGATCATCTCGGTCAAGTTAATGCAGCTTTTATTTTCACGAAAAATCTTCAGATTTTGCGTCACCGTAGCGGCCACGCCCTTTGACGAAAAGTTACAATATTCGGTGTGGGGCATGATCAACATCTTAAGGCTTTTCTGACCAATTTTCAAATGGATCCCTTCAACAAGCTCAGCACAGTAGCTAAAAACGTAAAGTATGACATTTATTGTAACCACTAGGTGGCGCTATATGTATAACTGAATTTTGTCATATAGATGTTTTCAGGCTGTGACTATTACGTTGCCTGAGAAGTTTGAGATTTTTTGGAGCTTGAACATGGGAGTTATTAAGCATTTGCTCTTTCTGGACAAATGAAATTTTAAAGGCAATATTTGATGCTCCGCCCCCGTCGTATAGTATTTCGAAAAGGCAAGATGTTTTGCCCAGCTCTTCTCTTAGGTCTTGAGATGATAAATGCCAAGTTTGAAGTCAATTGGATGAAAAATGTTTGCAAAGGGGGAAAAAGCATGACCACAGTGAATGTGCCAAAATAGGCCAAAATTGGACATTAAAAAATTCATAGCTCACTTCCTGTACATTTTAGCTACATGGTCCCAATAGACTTTTTTGTGCGTCTCGGGGTGCTACACGTGCCTGCCAATTTTCGTTGCTCTAGCTCAAACGTGTCGGGCTTGGATTTTATTTTTCTACGCTAGGGGGCGCTATAGAGTCGCGTTGTTATAACGACTTCATAATATCAAATTTTTCGCCGGACCTGAGGAGTGTGCAAAGTTTGGTGAGTTTTCGTGAATATTTAGGTACCCAAAATCGCGATTGTTTGCGGAGAATAAAGAAGAAGAAGAAGAATAATAATAACTAGAGCTGCGAGCAGCTATAAAGGGCCCTCGCAGCCCGGGCCACGTTGGGGTCCTTGCACGTTGGGGTACTTGCACGTTGGGGTACTGGCACATTCGGGTACTGGCATATTGGAAGCAAAATTTCTTTGAAAATGGCATAATAAACGTTTACATGTAGAATATTTTTTTGCCAGTGTGTGTATCAAGCTCAACGGGTTTTGGTGATTGTTAAGACCTGCAAAAATCAGCGTCCTTTTTTATTATTAGGCAATGAGTTGCCCTGATTGGTATTTTTTTGTAAAAGTGTATATACACATCATCGCTCGTTGTACTCATTGCACAATGTTACTTTTATTGTCCAAAGGGGCAATCAAAAATGAATAAAACGAAATGGAAACGTACATACGTTTGGATCGGTGTGAAGCCAGTGAACAATTTGAGTGGTGGAAACTAAAAGAATATTCATAAATGACTTAGTTATCACACTTAGAATGAGTGTACATTTTTTGTACAAAATACCGTATGTGGGGTATTTTTATTTTTTTTTTATATAAGCCTCAAGGGCTAGGTGGCACTGTATTTATAACTGAATGTTGTCATAGAGATACCTTCAGGCCTTGATTATAAGCATACATGTCAAGTGTGGGATTTTTTTTTTGAGCATGTACCGTGGATTTATTAAGCATAGCCTTCATTCACGATATTGCTTTTAATGTCCATAGAGGCTATCAAAAATACATAAAACTAAATAACAAAAATATGTATGTTTGGATAAGTCTGATGCCAGTGAACATTTTGAGTGGTGGAAACTAAAAGAATATTCATAAATGACTTAGTTATCACACTTAGAATGAGTGTACATTTTTTGTACAAAATACCGTATGTGGGGTATTTTTATTTTTTTTTATATAAGCCTCAAGGGCTAGGTGGCGCTGTATTTATAACTGAATGTTGTCATAGAGATACCTTCAGGCCTTGATTATAAGCATACATGTCAAGTGTGGGATTTTTTTTTGGAGCATGTACCGTGGAGTTATTAAGCATATCCTTCATTCACGATATTGCTTTTAATGTCCATAGAGGCTATCAAAAATAAATAAAAATATATATATGTTTGGATAAGTCTGATGCCAGTGAACATTTTGAGTGGTGGAAACTAAAAAAATATTCATAAATGACTTAGTTATCACACTTAGAATGAGTGTACATTTTTTGTACAAAATACCGTATGTGGGGTATTTTTTTTTCATGCCTCAAGGGCTAGGTGGCGCTGCATATATAACTGAATGTTGTCATAGAGATAACTTCAGGCCTTGACGATAAACATACATGTCAAGTTTGGGATTTTTTGGAGCATGTACCGGGGAGTTATCAAGCATATCCTTTTTCATTGTGAAACACAAATTTTGATGCCCCGCCCTCATCATATAGTATTTCGAAAAGTCAAAATTTTTCCCCCTGTCGTTGGCTCAGGTCTTGACATGGTCCAGGCCAAGTCTTAACTCAGTCGGATGAAACGTGTAGGAGAAGTGGGCAAAAGTCTGCCCCCTGTGAATGTGCAAAAATCGTCAAAAATGGGACATTCAAAAATTCGTAGCTCACTTCCTGTTCATTTTAGCATATGGGTACAAGAGACTTTTTTGTAGGTCTTGGGCTCCCTCATACACCTAAAAATATTCGGCGTTCTTGCTTAAACGTACAACCGGGGCTGCTTCGTTAAAAATTTCGAGGGGGCGCTATTGAGTCATTTTTGTAAAAATAGCACAATCAACAATAAAATATTGCTCATTTTACCAGGCCAGATGTGTGTGCCAAGTTTCAGGAGTTTCTGTGCATGTTTAGAACCTCAAAACTGGCCTTGTTTTCTTGGCGAACAGCGCTTAGCCACGCCTACAGCAATTCGCGAAAACTCACAAACTTCGTGTTGTGACATCATGAAGGCCGAAACCCTCCTCTGAGCGAATATGAGGTAGGTCCAGTTAACGTGTTTGGAGAAAAACGTAGAAGAAAATTCGTAAGAAAAAAAATTGCCACCAGGTGGCGCTATCAGTTAGATGAAATGTAAGTTAGTAGATGTCTTTAGAGCTGGACTCTCATCAAATGTGTGAAATTTTGAGAAGATAGGATCATCTCGGTCAAGTTAATGCAGCTTTTATTTTCACGAAAAATCTTCAGATTTTGCGTCACCGTAGCGGCCACGCCCTTTGACGAAAAGTTACAATATTCGGTGTGGGGCATGATCAACATCTTAAGGCTTTTCTGACCAATTTTCAAATGGATCCCTTCAACAAGCTCAGCACAGTAGCTAAAAACGTAAAGTATGACATTTATTGTAACCACTAGGTGGCGCTATATGTATAACTGAATTTTGTCATATAGATGTTTTCAGGCTGTGACTATTACGTTGCCTGAGAAGTTTGAGATTTTTTGGAGCTTGAACATGGGAGTTATTAAGCATTTGCTCTTTCTGGACAAATGAAATTTTAAAGGCAATATTTGATGCTCCGCCCCCGTCGTATAGTATTTCGAAAAGGCAAGATGTTTTGCCCAGCTCTTCTCTTAGGTCTTGAGATGATAAATGCCAAGTTTGAAGTCAATTGGATGAAAAATGTTTGCAAAGGGGGAAAAAGCATGACCACAGTGAATGTGCCAAAATAGGCCAAAATTGGACATTAAAAAATTCATAGCTCACTTCCTGTACATTTTAGCTACATGGTCCCAATAGACTTTTTTGTGCGTCTCGGGGTGCTACACGTGCCTGCCAATTTTCGTTGCTCTAGCTCAAACGTGTCGGGCTTGGATTTTATTTTTCTACGCTAGGGGGCGCTATAGAGTCGCGTTGTTATAACGACTTCATAATATCAAATTTTTCGCCGGACCTGAGGAGTGTGCAAAGTTTGGTGAGTTTTCGTGAATATTTAGGTACCCAAAATCGCGATTGTTTGCGGAGAATAAAGAAGAAGAAGAAGAATAATAATAACTAGAGCTGCGAGCAGCTATAAAGGGCCCTCGCAGCCCGGGCCACGTTGGGGTCCTTGCACGTTGGGGTACTTGCACGTTGGGGTACTGGCACATTCGGGTACTGGCATATTGGAAGCAAAATTTCTTTGAAAATGGCATAATAAACGTTTACATGTAGAATATTTTTTTGCCAGTGTGTGTATCAAGCTCAACGGGTTTTGGTGATTGTTAAGACCTGCAAAAATCAGCGTCCTTTTTTATTATTAGGCAATGAGTTGCCCTGATTGGTATTTTTTTGTAAAAGTGTATATACACATCATCGCTCGTTGTACTCATTGCACAATGTTACTTTTATTGTCCAAAGGGGCAATCAAAAATGAATAAAACGAAATGGAAACGTACATACGTTTGGATCGGTGTGAAGCCAGTGAACAATTTGAGTGGTGGAAACTAAAAGAATATTCATAAATGACTTAGTTATCACACTTAGAATGAGTGTACATTTTTTGTACAAAATACCGTATGTGGGGTATTTTTATTTTTTTTTTATATAAGCCTCAAGGGCTAGGTGGCACTGTATTTATAACTGAATGTTGTCATAGAGATACCTTCAGGCCTTGATTATAAGCATACATGTCAAGTGTGGGATTTTTTTTTTGAGCATGTACCGTGGATTTATTAAGCATAGCCTTCATTCACGATATTGCTTTTAATGTCCATAGAGGCTATCAAAAATACATAAAACTAAATAACAAAAATATGTATGTTTGGATAAGTCTGATGCCAGTGAACATTTTGAGTGGTGGAAACTAAAAGAATATTCATAAATGACTTAGTTATCACACTTAGAATGAGTGTACATTTTTTGTACAAAATACCGTATGTGGGGTATTTTTATTTTTTTTTATATAAGCCTCAAGGGCTAGGTGGCGCTGTATTTATAACTGAATGTTGTCATAGAGATACCTTCAGGCCTTGATTATAAGCATACATGTCAAGTGTGGGATTTTTTTTTGGAGCATGTACCGTGGAGTTATTAAGCATATCCTTCATTCACGATATTGCTTTTAATGTCCATAGAGGCTATCAAAAATAAATAAAAATATATATATGTTTGGATAAGTCTGATGCCAGTGAACATTTTGAGTGGTGGAAACTAAAAAAATATTCATAAATGACTTAGTTATCACACTTAGAATGAGTGTACATTTTTTGTACAAAATACCGTATGTGGGGTATTTTTTTTTCATGCCTCAAGGGCTAGGTGGCGCTGCATATATAACTGAATGTTGTCATAGAGATAACTTCAGGCCTTGACGATAAACATACATGTCAAGTTTGGGATTTTTTGGAGCATGTACCGGGGAGTTATCAAGCATATCCTTTTTCATTGTGAAACACAAATTTTGATGCCCCGCCCTCATCATATAGTATTTCGAAAAGTCAAAATTTTTCCCCCTGTCGTTGGCTCAGGTCTTGACATGGTCCAGGCCAAGTCTTAACTCAGTCGGATGAAACGTGTAGGAGAAGTGGGCAAAAGTCTGCCCCCTGTGAATGTGCAAAAATCGTCAAAAATGGGACATTCAAAAATTCGTAGCTCACTTCCTGTTCATTTTAGCATATGGGTACAAGAGACGTTTTTGTAGGTCTTGGGCTCCCTCATACACCTAAAAATATTCGGCGTTTTTGCTTAAACGTACAACCGGGGCTGCTTCGTTAAAAATTTCGAGGGGGCGCTATTGAGTCATTTTTGTAAAAATAGCACAATCAACAATAAAATATTGCTCATTTTACCAGGCCAGATGTGTGTGCCAAGTTTCAGGAGTTTCTGTGCATGTTTAGACCCTCAAAACTGGCGTTGTTTTCTTGGCGAACAGCGCTTAGCCACGCCTACAGCAATTCGCGAAAACTCACAAACTTCGTGTTGTGACATCATGAAGGCCGAAACCCTCCTCTGAGCAAATATGAGGTAGGTCCAGTTAACGTGTTTGGAGAAAAACGTAGAAGAAAATTCGTAAGAAGAAAAATTGCCACTAGGTGGCGCTATCAGTTAGATGAAATGTAAGTTAGTAGATGTCTTTAGAGCTGGACTCTCATCAAATGTGTGAAATTTTGAGAAGATAGGATCATCTCGGTCAAGTTAATGCAGCTTTTATTTTCACGAAAAATCTTCAGATTTTGCGTCACCGTAGCGGCCACGCCCTTTGATGAAAAGTTACAATATTCGGTGTGGGGCATGATCAACATCTTAAGGCTTTTCTGACCAATTTTCAAATGGATCCCTTCAACAAGCTCAGCACAGTAGCTAAAAACGTAAAGTATGACATTTATTGTAACCACTAGGTGGCGCTATATGTATAACTGAATTTTGTCATATAGATGTTTTCAGGCTGTGACTATTACGTTGCCTGAGAAGTTTGAGATTTTTTGGAGCTTCAACATGGGAGTTATTAAGCATTTGCTCTTTCTGGACAAATGAAATTTTAAAGGCAATATTTGATGCTCCGCCCCCGTCGTATAGTATTTCGAAAAGGCAAGATGTTTTGCCCAGCTGTTCTCTTAGGTCTTGAGATGATAAATGCCAAGTTTGAAGTCAATTGGATGAAAAATGTTTGCAAAGGGGGAAAAAGCATGACCACAGTGAATGTGCCAAAATAGGCCAAAATTGGACATTAAAAAATTCATAGCTCACTTCCTGTACATTTTAGCTACATGGTCCCAATAGACTTTTTTGTGCGTCTCGGGGTGCTCCACGTGCCTGCCAATTTTCGTTGCTCTAGCTCAAACGTGTCGGGCTTGGTTTTTATTTTTCTACGCTAGGGGGCGCTATAGAGCCGCGTTGTTATAATGACTTCATAATATCAAATTTTTCGCCGGACCTGAGGAGTGTGCAAAGTTTGGTGAGTTTTCGTGAATATTTAGGTACCCAAAATCGCGATTGTTTGCGGAGAATAAAGAAGAAGAAGAATAATAATAATAATAATAACTAGAGCTGCGAGCAGCTATAAAGGGCCCTCGCAGCCCGGGCCACGTTGGGGTCCTTGCACGTTGGGGTACTGGCATATTGGAAGCAAAATTTCTTTGAAAATGGCATAAGAAACGTTTACATGTAGAATATTTTTTTTTGCCAGTGTGTGTCAAGCTCAACGGGTTTTGGTGGTTGTTAAGACCTGCAAAAATCAGCGTCCTTTTTTATTTTTAGGCAATGAGTTGCCCTGATTGGTATTTTTTGTAAAAGTGTATATACACATCATCGCTCGTTGTACTCATTGCACAATGTTACTTTTATTGTCCAAAGGGGCAATCAAAAATGAATAAAACAAAATGGAAACGTACATACGTTTGGATCGGTGTGAAGCCAGTGAACAATTTGAGTGGTGGAAACTAAAAGAATATTCATAAATGACTTAGTTATCACACTTAGAATGAGTGTACATTTTTTGTACAAAACACCGTATGTGTTTTTTTTTATATATATATATATATATATAAATGCCTCAAGGGCTAGGTGGCGCTGTATTTATAACTGAATGTTGTCATAGATATACCTTCAGGCCTTGATTATAAGCATACATGTCAAGTGTGGGATTTTTTTTGGAGCATGTACCGTGGAGTTATTGAGCATATCCTTCATTCACGATATTGCTTTTAATGTCCATAAAGGCTATCAAAAATAAATAAAAATATATATATGTTTGGATAAGTCTGATGCCAGTGAACATTTTGAGTGGTGGAAACTAAAAGAATATTCATAAATGACTTAGTTATCACACTTAGAATGAGTTTACATTTTTTGTACAAAATACCGTATGTGGGGTATTTTTTTTTTATGCCTCAAGGGCTAGGTGGCGCTGCATATATAACTGAATGTTGTCATAGAGATAACTTCAGGCCTTGACGATAAACATACATGTCAAGTTTGGGATTTTTTGGAGCATGTACCGGGGAGTTATCAAGCATATCCTTTTTCATTGCGAAACACAAATTTTGATGCCCCGCCCTCATCATATAGTATTTTGAAAAGTCAAAATTTTTCCCCCTGTCGTTGGCTCAGGTCTTGACATGGTCCAGGCCAAGTCTTAACTCAGTCGGATGAAACGTGTAGGAGAAGTGGGCAAAAGTCTGCCCCCTGTGAATGTGCAAAAATCGTCAAAAATGGGACATTCAAAAATTCGTAGCTCACTTCCTGTTCATTTTAGCATATGGGTACAAGAGACTTTTTTGTAGGTCTTGGGCTCCCTCATACACCTAAAAATATTCGTCGTTCTTGCTTAAACGTACAACTGGGGCTGTTTCGTTAAAGATTTCTAGGGGGCGCTATTGAGTCATTTTTGTAAAAATAGCACAATCGCCGATAAAAAATTGCTCATTTTGCCAGGCTAGATGTGTGTGCCAAGTTTCATGAGTTTCTGTGCATGTTTAGACCCTCAAAACTGGCGTTGTTTTCTTGGCGAACAGCGCTTAGCCACACCCACAGCAATTCGCGAAAACTCACAAACTTCGTGTTGTGACATCATGAAGGCCGAAACCCTCATCTGAGCAAATATGAGGTAGGTCCAGTTAACGTGTTTGGAGAAAAACGTAGAAGAAAATTCGTAAGAAAAAAAATTGCCACTAGGTGGCGCTATCAGTTAGATGAAATATAAGTCAATAGATGTCTTTAGGGCTGGACTCTCATCAAATGTGTGAAATTTTGAGAAGATAGGATCATCTCGGTCAAGTTAATGCAGCTTTTATTTTGACGAAAAATCTTCAGACTTTGCGTCACCGTAGCGGCCACGCCCTTTGGCGAAAAGTTACAATATTCGGTGTGGGGCATGATCAACATTTTAAGGCTTTTCTGACCAATTTTCAAATGGATCCCTTCAACAAGCTCAGCACAGTAGCTAAAAACGTAAAGTATGACATTTATTGTAACCACTAGGTGGCGCTATATGTATAACTGAATTTTATCATATAGATGTTTTCAGGCCGTGACTATTACGTTGCCTGAGAAGTTTGAGATTTTTTGGAGCTTGAACATGGGAGTTATTAAGCATTTGCTCTTTCTGGACAAATGAAATTTTAAAGGCAATATTTGATGCCCCGCCCCCGTCATATAGTATTTCAAAAAGGCAAGATGTTTTGCCCAGTTGTTCTCTCAGGTCTTGAGATGATAAATGCCAAGTTTGAAGTCAATTGGATGAAAAATGTTTGCAAAGGGGGGAAAAGCATGACCACAGTGAATGTGCTAAAATCGGCCAAAATTGGACATTAAAAAATTCATAGCTCACTTCCTGTACATTTTAGCTACATGGTCCCAATAGACTTTTTTGTGCGTCTCGGGGTGCTACACGTGCCTGCCAATTTTTGTTGCACTAGCTCAAACGTGCCGGGCTTGGTTTTTATTTTTCTACGCTAGGGGGCGCTATCGAGTCGCATTGTTATGACGACTTAATAATATCAAATTTTTCGCCGGGCCTGAGGAGTGTGCAAAGTTCGGTGAGTTTTCGTGAATGTTTAGGTACCCAAAATCGCGATCGTTTGCGGAGAATAAAGAAGAAGAATAATAATAATAATAATAATAATAATAATAATAATAATAATTTTTACAAAAACAATAGGGACCTCGCAGCGGTCGCTGCTCGGGCCCTAATAATAATAATAATAATAATAATAATAATAATTTTTACAAAAACAATAGGGACCTCGCAGCGGTCGCTGCTCGGGCCCTAATAATTTTTACAAAAACAATAGGGACCTCGCAGCGGTCGCTGCTCGGGCCCTAATAATAATAATAATTTTTACAAAAACAATAGGGACCTCGCAGCGGTCGCTGCTCGGGCCCTAACTAGAGCTGCGAGCAGCTATAAAGGGCCCTCGCAGCCCGGGCCACGTTGGGGTCCTTGCACGTTGGGATACTTGCACGTTGGGGTACTGGCACATTGGGGTACTGGCATATTGGAAGCGAAATTTCTTTGAAAATGGCATAATGAACCTTTACATGTAGAATATTGTTTTTGCCTGTGTGTGTGTCAAGCTCAACGGGGTTTGGGGATTGTTAAGACCTGCAAAAATCAGCGTCCTATTTTATTTTTAGGCAATGAGTTGCCCTGATTGGTATTTTTTGTAAAAGTGTATATCATCATCGTTCGTTGTACTCATTGCACAATGTTGCTTTTATTGTCCAAAGGTGCAATCAAAAATGAATAAAACAAAATGGAAACGTACATACGTTTGGATCGGTGTGAAGCCAGTGAACAATTTGAGTGGTGGAAACTAAAAGAATATTCATAAATGACTTAGTTATCACACTTAGAATGAGTTTACATTTTTTGTACAAAATACCGTATGTGGGGTATTTTTTTTATTTTTTTTTATATAAGCCTCAAGGGCGAGGTAGCGCTGTATTTATAACTGAATGTTGTCATAGAGATACCTTCAGGCCTTGATTATAAGCATACATGTCAAGTGTGGAATTTTTTTTGGAGCATGTACCGTGGAGTTATTAAGCATATCCTTCATTCACGATATTGCTTTTAATGTCCATAGAGGCTATCAAAAATAAATAAAAATATATATATGTTTGGATAAGTGTGATGCCAGTGAACATTTTGAGTGGTGGAAACTAAAAGAATATTCATAAATGACTTAGTTATCACACTTAGAATGAGTTTACATTTTTTGTACAAAATACCGTATGTGGGGTATTTTTTTTTCCCGCCTCAAGGGCTAGGTGGCGCTGCATATATAACAGAATTTTGTCATAGAAATACCTTCAGGCCTTGACTATAAACATACATGTCAAGTTTGGGATTTTTTGGAGCATGTACCGGGGAGTTATTAAGCATATCCTTTTTCAGTGCGAAACACAAAATTTGATGCCCCGCCCTCATCATATAGTATTTCCAAAAGTCAAGATTTTTCCGCCTGTCGTTGGCTCGGGTCTTGACATGGTCCAGGTCAAGTCTGAACTCAGTCGGACGAAATGTGTAGGAGAAGTGGGCAAAAGTATGCCCCCTGAAAATGTGCAAAAATCGTCAAAAATGGGACATTCAAAAATTCATAGCTCACTTCCTGTTCATTTTAGCACATGGGTCCAAGAGACTTTTTTGTAGGTCTTGGACTCTCTCATACACCTAAACATTTTCGTAGATCTTGCTTAAACGTACAACCGGGGCTGCTTCGTTAAAAAATTCTAGGGGGTGCTATTGAGTCATTTTTCTAAAAATAGCACAATCAACAATAAAATATTGTTCATTTTACCAGGCCAGATGTGTGTGCCAAGTTTCATGAGTTTCTGCGCATGTTTAGACCCTCAAAACTGGCGTTGTTTTCTTGGCGAACAGCGCTTAGCCACGCCCACAGCGATTCGCGAAAACTCACAAACTTCGTGTTGTGACATCATGAAGGCCGAAACCCTCATCTGAGCAAATATGAGGTAGGTTCAGTTAACGTGTTTGTAGAAAAACGTAGAAGAAAATTCGTAAGAAAAAAAATTGCCACTAGGTGGCGCTATCAGTAAGATGAAATATATGTTTGTAGATGTCTTCAGGGCTGGACTCTCATTAAATGTGTGAAATTTTGAGAAGATAGGATCATCTCGGTCAAGTTAATGCAGCTTTTATTGTCACGAAAAATCTTCAGACTTTGCGGCACCGTAGCGGCCACTCCCTTTGGCGAAAAGTTACAATATTCGGTGTGGGGCATGATCAACATCTTAAGGCTTTTCTGACCAATTTTCAACTGGATCCCTTCAACGAGATCAGCACAGTAGTTAAAAACGTAAAGTATGACATTTATTGTTACCAGTAGGTGGCGCTATATGTAGAACTGAATTTTATCATATAGATGTTTTCAGGCCGTGACTATTACGTTGCCTGAGAAGTTTGAGATTTTTTGGAGCTTGAACATGGGAGTTATTAAGCATTTGCTCTTTCTGGACAAATTACATTTTAAAGGCAATATTTGATGCCCCGCCCCCATCATATAGTATTTCGAAAAGGCAAGACTTTTTGCCCAGTTGTTCTCTCTGGTCTTGAGATGATAAATGCCAAGTCTGAAGTCAATCGGATGAAAACTGTTTGCAAAGGGGGGGAAAGTATGACCACAGTGAATGTGCAAAAATGGGCCAAAATTGGACATTCAAAAATTCATAACTCACTTCCTGTACATTTTTGCTACATGGTCCCAATTGACTTTTTGTGCGTCCCGGAGTGCTACAAGTGCCTGCCAATTTTCGTAGCTCTAGGTCAAACGTGCCGGGATTGGTTTTTATTTTTTTATGCTAGGGGGCGCTATAGAGTGACATTGTTATGACAACATCAGAATATCAAATTTTTCGCCGGACCCGAAGAGTGTGCAAATTTCGGTGAGTTTTCGTAAATGTTTAGGTCCTCAAAAATGCGATCGTTTACGGAGAAGAATAATAATAATAATAATAATAACTAGAGCTGCGAGCAGCTATAAAGGGCCCTCGCAGCCCGGGCCACGTTGGGGTCCTTGCACGTTGGGGTACTGGCACGTTGGGGTACTGGCATATTGGAAGCAAAATTTCTTTGAAAATGACATAATAAACGTTTACATCTAGAATTTTTTTTTGCCAGTGTGTGTCAAGCTCAACGGGTTTTGGTGATTGTTAAGACCTGCAAAAATCAGCGTCCTTATTTATTTTTAGGCAATGAGTTGCCCTGATTGGTATTTTTTGTAAAAGTGTATATATACATCATCGCTCGTTGTACTCATTGCACAATGTTACTTTTATTGTCCAAAGGGGCAATCAAAAATGAATAAAACATAATGGAAACGTACATACGTTTGGATCGGTGTGAAGCCAGTGAACAATTTGAGTGGTGGAAACTAAAAGAATATTCATAAATGACTTAGTTATCACACTTAGAATGACTTTACATTTTTTGTACAAAATACCGTATGTGAGTTGTTTTTTTTTATATATATTATATAAGCCTCAAGGGCTAGGTGGCGCTGTATTTATAACTGAATGTTGTCATAGAGATACCTTCAGGCCTTGATTATAAGCATACATGTGAAGTGTGGGATTTTTTTTGGAGCATGTACAGTGGAGTTATTATGCATATCCTTCATTCACGATATTGCTTTTAATGTCCACAGAGGCTATCAAAAATAAATAAAAATATATATATGTTTGGATAAGTCTGATGCCAGTGAACATTTTGAGTGGTGGAAACTAAAAGAATATTCATAAATGACTTAGTTATCACACTTAGAATGAGTTTACATTTTTTGTACAAAATACCGTATGTGGGGTATTTTTTTTTTATGCCTCAAGGGCTAGGTGACGCTGCATATATAACTGAATGTTGTCATAGAGATAGCTTCAGGCCTTGACGATAAACATACATGTCAAGTTTGGGATTTTTTGGAGCATGTACCGGGGAGTTATTAAGCATATCCTTTTTCAGTGCGAAACACAAATTTTGATGCCCCGCCTTCATCATATAGTATTTCGAAAAGTCAAAATTTTTCCCCCTGTCGTTGGCTCAGGTCTTGCCATGGTCCAGGTCAAGTCTTAACTCAGTCAGATGAAACGTGTAGGAGAAGTGGGAAAAAGTCTGCCCCCTGTGAATGTGCAAAAATCGTCAAAAATGGGACATTCAAAAATTCGTAGCTCACTTCCTGTTCATTTTAGCATATGGGTCCAAGAGACTTTTTTGTAGGTCTTGGGCTCCCTCATACACCTAAAAATATTCGTCGTTCTTGCTTAAACGTACAACCGGGGCTGCTTCGTTAAAAATTTCTAGGGGGCGCTATTGAGTAATTTTTGTAAAAATAGCACAATCAACAATAAAATATTGTTCATTTTACCAGGCCAGATGTGTGTGCCAAGTTTCATGAGTTTCTGCGCATGTTTAGACCCTCAAAACTGGCGTTGTTTTCTTGGCGAACAGCGCTTAGCCACACCCACAGCAATTCGCGAAAACTCACAAACTTCGTGTTGTGACATCATGAAGGCCGAAACCCTCATCTGAGCAAATATGAGGTTGGTCCAGTTAACGTGTTTGGAGAAAAAATGTACAAGAAAATTCGTAAGAAAAAAAATTGCCACTAGGTGGCGCTATCAGTAAGATGAAATATAAGTTCGTAGATGTCTTTAGGGCTGGACTCTCATCAAATGTATGAAATTTTGAGAAGATAGGATCATCTCGGTCAAGTTCATGCAGCTTTTATTGTCACGAAAAATCTTCAGACTTTGCGGCACCGTAGCGGCCACGCCCTTTGGCGAAAAGTTGCAATATTCGGTGTGGGGCATCATCAACATCTTAAGGCTTTTCTGACCAATTTTCAACTGGATCCCTTCAACGAGCTCAGCACAGTAGCTAAAAACGTAAAGTATGACATTTATTGTCACCACTAGGTGGCGCTATATATATAACAGAATTGTATCATATAGATGTTTTCAGGCCGTGACTATTACGTTGCCTGAGAAGTTTGAGATTTTTTGGAGCTTGTACATGGGAGTTATTCAGCATTTGCTCTTTCTGGACAAATGAAATTTTAAAGGCAATATTTGATGCCCCGCCCCCGTCATATAGTATTTCGAAAAGGCAAGACTTTTTGCCCAGCTGTTCTCTTAGGTCTTGAGATGATAAATGCCAAGTTTGAAGTCAATGGGATGAAAGATGTTTGCATAGGGGGAAAAAGCATGACCACAGTGAATGTGCCAAAATAGGCCAAAATTGGACATTAAAAAATTCATAGCTCACTTCCTGTACATTTTAGCTACATGGTCCCAATAGACTTTTTTGTGCGTCTCGGGGTGCTACACGTGCCTGCCAATTTTCGTTGCTCTAGCTCAAACGTGCCGGGCTTGGTTTTTATTTTTCTATGCTAGGGGGCGCTATAGAGTCGCATTGTTATAACGACTTCATA
The DNA here is from genome assembly GCF_051991245.1 of Festucalex cinctus. Lineage (NCBI taxonomy): Eukaryota > Metazoa > Chordata > Actinopteri > Syngnathiformes > Syngnathidae > Festucalex > Festucalex cinctus. The sequence goes on from NC_135411.1 coordinate 50,499,421, forward strand.
ATATCAAATTTTTCGCCGGACCTGAGGAGTGTGCAAAGTTCGGTGAGTTTTCATGAATATGTAGGTACCCAAAATCGCGATTGTTTGCGGAGAATAAAGAAGAAGAAGAAGAAGAAGAATAATAATAACTAGAGCTGCGAGCAGCTATAAAGGGCCCTCGCAGCCCGGGCCACGTTGGAGTCCTTGCACGTTGGGGTACTTGCACGTTAGGGTACTGGCACGTTGGGGTACTGGCACGTTGGGGTACTGGCATATTGGAAGCAAAATTTCTTTGAAAATGGCATAATAAACGTTTACATGTAGAATATTTTTTTTGCCAGTGTGTGTCAAGCTCAACGGGTTTTGGTGATTGTTAAGACCTGCAAAAATCAGCGTCATTTTTTATTTTTAGGCAATGAGTTGCCCTGATTGATATTTTTTGTAAAAGTGTATATATACATCATCGCTCGTTGTACTCATTGCACAATGTTACTTTTATTGTCCAACGGGGCAATCAAAAATGAATAAAACAAAATGGAAACGTACATACGTTTGGATCGGTGTGAAGCCAGTGAACAATTTGAGTGGTGGAAACTAAAAGAATATTCAGAAATGACTTAGTCATCACACTTAGAATGAGTTTAAATTTTTTTGTACAAAATACCGTATGTGGGTTTTTTTTTTTTATATAAGCCTCAAGGGCTAGGTGGCGCTGTATTTATAACTGAATGTTGTCATCGAGATACCTTCAGGCCTTGATTATAAGCATACATGTCAAGTGTGGGATTTTTTTTGGAGCATGTACCGTGGAGTTATTAAGCATATCCTTCATTCACGATATTGCTTCTAATGTCCACAGAGGCTATCAAAAATAAATAAAAATATATATATGTTTGGATAAGTCTGATGCCAGTGAACATTTTGAGTGGTGGAAACTAAAAGAATATTCATAAATGACTTAGTTATCACACTCAGAATGAGTTGACATTTTTTGTACAAAATACCGTATGTGGGGTATTTTTTTTTTATGCCTCAAGGGCTAGGTGGCGCTGCATATATAACTGAATGTTGTCATAGAGATAGCTTCAGGCCTTGACGATAAACATACATGTCAAGTTTGGGATTTTTTGGAGCATGTACCGGGGAGTTATTAAGCATATCCTTTTTCAGTGCGAAACACAAATTTTGATGCCCCGCCTTCATCATATAGTATTTCGAAAGGTCAAGATTTTTCCCCCTGTCGTTGGCTCAGGACTTGACATGGTCCAGGTCAAGTCTTAACTCAGTCAGATGAAACGTGTAGGAGAAGTGGGCAAAAGTCTGCCCCCTGTGAATGTGCAAAAATTGTCAAAAATGGGACATTCAAAAATTCGTAGCTCACTTCCTGTTCATTTTAGCATATGGGTCCAAGAGACTTTTTTGTAGGTCTTGGGCTCCCTCATACACCTAAAAATATTCGTCGTTCTTGCTTAAACGTACAACCGGGGCTGCTTCGTTAAAAACTTCTAGGGGGCGCTATTGAGTCATTTTTGTAAAAATAGCACAATCAACAATAAAATATTGCTCATTTTACCAGGCCAGATGTGTGTGCCAAGTTTCATGAGTTTCTGTGCATGTTTAGACCCTCAAAACTGGCGTTATTTTCTTGGCGAACAGCGCTTAGCCACACCCACAGCAATTCGCGAAAACTCACAAACTTCGTGTTGTGACATCATGAAGGCCGAAACCCTCATCTGAGCAAATATGAGGTAGGTCCAGTTAACGTGTTTGGAGAAAAACGTAGAAGAAAATTCGTAAGAAAAAAAAATGCCACTAGGTGGCGCTATCAGTTAGATGAAATATAAGTCAGTAGATGTCTTTAGGGCTGGACTCTCATCAAATGTGTGAAATTTTGAGAAGATAGGATCATCTCGGTCAAGTTAATGCAGCTTTTATTTTCACGAAAAATCTTCAGACTTTGCGTCACCGTAGCGGCCACGCCCTTTGGCGAAAAGTTACAATATTCGGTGTGGGGCATGATCAACATCTTAAGGCCTTTCTGACCAATTTTCAAATGGATCCCTTCAACAAGCTCAGCACAGTAGCTAAAAACGTAAAGTATGACATTTATTGTAACCACTAGGTGGCGCTATATGTATAACTGAATTTTATCATATAGATGTTTTCAGGCCGTGACTATTACGTTGCCTGAGAAGTTTGAGATTTTTTGGAGCTTGAACATGGGAGTTATTAAGCATTTGCTCTTTCTGGACAAATGAAATTTTAAAGGCAATATTTGATGCCCCGCCCCCGTCATATAGTATTTCAAAAAGGCAAGATGTTTTGCCCAGTTGTTCTCTCAGGTCTTGAGATGATAAATGCCAAGTTTGAAGTCAATTGGATGAAAAATGTTTGCAAAGGGGGAAAAAGCATGACCACAGTGAATGTGCCAAAATAGGCCAAAATTGGACATAAAAAAATTCATAGCTCACTTCCTGTACATTTTAGCTACATGGTCCCAATAGAATTTTTTGTGCGTCTCGGGGTGCTACACGTGCCTGCCAATTTTTGTTGCTCTAGCTCAAACGTGCCGGGCTTGGTTTTTATTTTTCTACGCTAGGGGGCGCTATCGAGTCGCATTGTTATGACGACTTAATAATATCAAATTTTTCGCCGGGCCTGAGGAGTGTGCAAAGTTCGGTGAGTTTTCGTGAATGTTTAGGTACCCAAAATCGCGATCGTTTGCGGAGAATAAAGAAGAAGAAGAAGAAGAAGAAGAAGAAGAAGAAGAAGAAGAATAACTAGAGCTGCGAGCAGCTATAAAGGGCCCTCGCAGCCCGGGCCACGTTGGAGTCCTTGCACGTTGGGGTACTTGCACGTTAGGGTACTGGCACGTTGGGGTACTGGCACGTTGGGGTACTGGCATATTGGAAGCAAAATTTCTTTGAAAATGGCATAATAAACGTTTACATGTAGAATATTTTTTTTGCCAGTGTGTGTCAAGCTCAACGGGTTTTGGTGATTGTTAAGACCTGCAAAAATCAGCGTCCTTTTTTATTTTTAGGCAATGAGTTGCCCTGATTGATATTTTTTGTAAAAGTGTATATATACATCATCGCTCGTTGTACTCATTGCACAATGTTACTTTTATTGTCCAAAGGGGCAATCAAAAATGAATAAAACAAAATAGAAACGTACATACGTTTGGATCGGTGTGAAGCCAGTGAACAATTTGAGTGGTGGAAACTAAAAGAATATTCAGAAATGACTTAGTCATCACACTTAGAATGAGTTTAATTTTTTTTGTACAAAATACCGTATGTGGGTTTTTTTTTTTTTATATAAGCCTCAAGGGCTAGGTGGCGCTGTATTTATAACTGAATGTTGTCATCGAGATACCTTCAGGCCTTGATTATAAGCATACATGTCAAGTGTGGGATTTTTTTTGGAGCATGTACCGTGGAGTTATTAAGCATATCCTTCATTCACGATATTGCTTTTAATGTCCACAGAGGCTATCAAAAATAAATAAAAATATATATATGTTTGGATAAGTCTGATGCCAGTGAACATTTTGAGTGGTGGAAACTAAAAGAATATTCATAAATGACTTAGTTATCACACTCAGAATGAGTTGACATTTTTTGTACAAAATACCGTATGTGGGGTATTTTTTTTTTATGCCTCAAGGGCTAGGTGGCGCTGCATATATAACTGAATGTTGTCATAGAGATAGCTTCAGGCCTTGACGATAAACATACATGTCAAGTTTGGGATTTTTTGGAGCATGTACCGGGGAGTTATTAAGCATATCCTTTTTCAGTGCGAAACACAAATTTTGATGCCCCGCCTTCATCATATAGTATTTCGAAAGGTCAAGATTTTTCCCCCTGTCGTTGGCTCAGGACTTGACATGGTCCAGGTCAAGTCTTAACTCAGTCAGATGAAACGTGTAGGAGAAGTGGGCAAAAGTCTGCCCCCTGTGAATGTGCAAAAATTGTCAAAAATGGGACATTCAAATATTCGTAGCTCACTTCCTGTTCATTTTAGCATATGGGTCCAAGAGACTTTTTTGTAGGTCTTGGGTTCCCTCATACACCTAAAAATATTCGTCGTTCTTGCTTAAACGTACAACCGGGGCTGCTTCGTTAAAAACTTCTAGGGGGCGCTATTGAGTCATTTTTGTAAAAATAGCACAATCAACAATAAAATATTGCTAATTTTACCAGGCCAGATGTGTGTGCCAAGTTTCATGAGTTTCTGTGCATGTTTAGACCCTCAAAACTGGCGTTATTTTCTTGGCGAACAGCGCTTAGCCACACCCACAGCAATTCGCGAAAACTCACAAACTTCGTGTTGTGACATCATGAAGGCCGAAACCCTCATCTGAGCAAATATGAGGTAGGTCCAGTTAACGTGTTTGGAGAAAAACGTAGAAGAAAATTCGTAAGAAAAAAAATTGCCAGTAGGTGGCGCTATCAGTAAGATGAAATATAAGTTTGTAGATGTCTTTAGGGCTGGACTCTCATCAATTGTGTACAATTTTGAGAAGATAGCATCATCTCGGTCAAGTTAATGCAGCTTTTGTTGTCACGAGAAATCTTCAGACTTTGCGTCACCGTAGCGGCCACGCCCTTTGGCGAAAAGTTACAATATTCGGTGTGGGGCATGATCAACATCTTAAGGCTTTTCTGACCAATTTTCAAATGGATCCCTTCAACAAGCTCAGCACAGTAGCTAAAAACGTAAAGTATGACATTTATTGTAACCACTAGGTGGCGCTATATGTATAACTGAATTTTATCATATAGATGTTTTCAGGCCGTGACTATTACGTTGCCTGAGAAGTTTGAGATTTTTTGGAGCTTGAACATGGGAGTTATTAAGCATTTGCTCTTTCTGGACAAATGAAATTTTAAAGGCAATATTTGATGCCCCGCCCCCGTCATATAGTATTTCGAAAAGGCAAGATGTTTTGCCCAGTTGTTCTCTCAGGTCTTGAGATGATAAATGCCAAGTTTGAAGTCAATTGGATGAAAAATGTTTGCAAAGGGGGAAAAAGCATGACCACAGTGAATGTGCCAAAATAGGCCAAAATTGGACATAAAAAAATTCATAGCTCACTTCCTGTACATTTTAGCTACATGGTCCCAATAGACTTTTTTGTGCGTCTCGGGGTGCTACACGTGCCTGCCAATTTTTGTTGCTCTAGCTCAAACGTGCCGGGCTTGGTTTTTATTTTTCTACGCTAGGGGGCGCTATCGAGTCGCATTGTTATGACGACTTAATAATATAAAATTTTTCGCCGGGCCTGAGGAGTGTGCAAAGTTCGGTGAGTTTTCGTGAATGTTTAGGTACCCAAAATCGCGATCGTTTGCGGAGAATAAAGAAGAAGAAGAAGAAGAAGAAGAATAACTAGAGCTGCAAGCAGCTATAAAGGGCCCTCGCAGCCCGGGCCACGTTGGGGTCCTTGCACGTTGGGGTAAATGCACGTTAGGGTACTGGCACGTTGGGGTACAGGCATATTGGAAGCAAAATTTCTTTGAAAATGGCATAATAAACGTTTACATGTAGAATATTTTTTTTTCCAGTGTCTGTCAAGCTCAACGGGTTTTGGTGATTGTTAAGACCTGCAAAAATCAGCGTCCTTATTTATTTTTAGGCAATGAGTTGCCCTGATTGGTATTTTTTGTAAAAGTGTATATATACATCATCGCTCGTTGTACTCATTGCACAATGTTACTTTTATTGTCCAAAGGGGCAATCAAAAATGAATAAAACAAAATGGAAACGTACATACGTTTGGATCGGTGTGAAGCCAGTGAACAATTTGAGTGGTGGAAACTAAAAGAATATTCATAAATGACTTAGTTATAACACTTAGAATGAGTTTACATTTTTTGTACAAAATACCGTATGTGTTTTGTTTTTTTTTATATAAGCCTCAAGGACTAGGTGGCGCTGTATTTATAACTGAATGTTGTCATCGAGATACCTTCAGGCCTTGATTATAAGCATACATGTAAAGTGTGGGATTTTTTTTTGGAGCATGTACCGTGGAGTTATTATGCATATCCTTCATTCACGATATTGCTTTTAATGTCCACAGAGGCTATCAAAAATAAATAAAAATATATATATGTTTGGATAAGTCTGATGCCAGTGAACATTTTGAGTGGTGGAAACTAAAAGAATATTCATAAATGACTTAGTTATCACACTTAGAATGAGTTTACATTTTTTGTACAAAATACCGTATGTGGTGTATTTTTTTTTTATGCCTCAAGGGCTAGGTGACGCTGCATATATAACTGAATGTTGTCATAGAGATAGCTTCAGGCCTTGACGATAAACATACATGTCAAGTTTGGGATTTTATGGAGCATGTACCGGGGAGTTATTAAGCATATCCTTTTTCAGTGCGAAACACAAATTTTGATGCCCCGCCTTCATCATATAGTATTTCGAAAAGTCAAGATTTTCCCCCCTGTCGTTGGCTCAGGTCTTGACATGGTCCAGGTCAAGTCTTAACTCAGTCAGATGAAACGTGTAGGAGAAGTGGGCAAAAGTCTGCCCCCTGTGAATGTGCAAAAATCGTCAAAAATGGGACATTCAAAAATTCGTAGCTCACTTCCTGTTCATTTTAGCATATGGGTCCAAGAGACTTTTTTGTAGGTCTTGGGCTCCCTCATACACCTAAAAATTTTCGTAGATCTTGCTTAAACGTACAACCGGGGCTGCTTCATTAAAAATTCCTAGGGGGCGCTATTGAGTCATTTTTGTAAAAATAGCACAATCAACAATAAAATATTGTTCATTTTACCAGGCCAGATGTGTGTGCCAAGTTTCATGAGTTTCTGCGCATGTTTAGACCCTCAAAACTGGCGTTGTTTTCTTGGCGAACAGTGCTTAGCCACGCCCACAGCAATTCGCGAAAACTCACAAACTTCATGTTGTGACATCATGAAGGCCGAATCCCTCATCTGAGCAAATATGAGGTAGGTCCAGTTAACGTGTTTGGAGAAAAACGTAGAAGAAAATTCGTAAGAAAAAAAATTGCCACTGGGTGGCGCTATCAGTAAGATTAAATATAAGTTCATAGATGTCTTTAGGGCTGGACTCTCATCAAATGTGTGAAATTTTGAGAAGATAGGATCATCTCGGTCAAGTTAATGCAGCTTTTATTGTCATGAAAAATCTTTAGACTTTGCGGCACCGTAGCGGCCACGCCCTTTGGCGAAAAGTTACAATATTCGGTGTGGGGCATGATCAACATCTTAAGGCTTTTCTGACCAATTTTCAACTGGATCCCTTCAACGAGCTCAGCGCAGTAGCTAAAAACGTAAAGTATGACATTTATTGTTACCACTAGGTGGCGCTATATGTATAACTGAATTTTATCATATAGATGTTTTCAGGCCGTGACTATTACATTGCCTGAGAAGTTTGAGATTTTTTGGAGCTTGAACATGGGAGTTATTAAGCATTTGCTCTTTCTGGACAAATGAAATTTTAAAGGCAATATTTGATGCCCCGCCCCCATCATATAGTATTTCGAAAAGGCAAGACTTTTTGCCCAGTTGTTCTCTCACGTCTTGAGATGATAAATGCCAAGTTTGAAGTTAATTGGATGAAAAATGTTTGCAGAGGGGGAAAAAGCATGACCACAGTGAATGTGCCAAAATAGGCCAAAATTGGACATTAAAAAATTCATAGCTCATTTCCTGTACATTTTAGCTACATGGTCCCAATAGACTTTTTTGTGCATCTCGGGGTGCTACACGTGCCTGCCAATTTTCGTTGCTCCAGCTCAAACGTGCCGGGCTTGGCTTTTATTTTTCTACGCTAGGGGGCGCTATAGAGTCGCGTTGTTATGACGACTTCATAATATCAAATTTTTCGCCGGGCCTGAGGAGTGTGCAAAGTTCGGTGAGTTTTCGTGAATGTTTAGGTACCCAAAATCGGGATCGTTTGCGGAGAATAAAGAAGAAGAATAATAATAATAATAATAATAATAATAATAATAATAATTTTTACAAAAACAATAGGGACCTCGCAGCGGTCGCTGCTCGGGCCCTAATAATAACTAGAGCTGCGAGCAGCTATAAAGGGCCCTCGCAGCCCGGGCCACGTTGGAGTCCTTGCACGTTGGGGTACTTGCACGTTAGGGTACTGGCACGTTGGGGTACTGGCATATTGGAAGCAAAATTTCTTTGAAAATGGCATAATAAACGTTTACATGTAGAATATTTTTTTTGCCAGTGTGTGTCAAGCTCAACGGGTTTTGGTGATTGTTAAGACCTGCAAAAATCAGCGTCCTTTTTTATTTTTAGGCAATGAGTTGCCCTGATTGATATTTTTTGTAAAAGTGTATATATACATCATCGCTCGTTGTACTCATTGCACAATGTTACTTTTATTGTCCAAAGGGGCAATCAAAAATGAATAAAACAAAATGGAAACGTACATACGTTTGGATCGGTGTGAAGCCAGTGAACAATTTGAGTGGTGGAAACTAAAAGAATATTCAGAAATGACTTAGTCATCACACTTAGAATGAGTTTACATTTTTTTGTACAAAATACCGTATGTGGGTTGTTTTTTTTATATAAGCCTCAAGGGCTAGGTGGCGCTGTATTTATAACTGAATGTTGTCATCGAGATACCTTCAGGCCTTGATTATAAGCATACATGTCAAGTGTGGGAATTTTTTTGGAGCATGTACCGTGGAGTTATTAAGCATATCCTTCATTCACGATATTGCTTTTAATGTCAACAGAGGCTATCAAAAATAAATAAAAATATATATATGTTTGGATAAGTCTGATGCCAGTGAACATTTTGAGTGGTGGAAACTAAAAGAATATTCATAAATGACTTAGTTATCACACTTAGAATGAGTTTACATTTTTTGTACAAAATACCGTATGTGGGGTATTTTTTTTTTATGCCTCAAGGGCTAGGTGGCGCTGCATATATAACTGAATGTTGTCATAGAGATAGCTTCAGGCCTTGACGATAAACATACATGTCAAGTTTGGGATTTTTTGGAGCATGTACCGGGGAGTTATTAAGCATATCCTTTTTCAGTGCGAAACACAAATTTTGATGCCCCGCCTTCATCATATAGTATTTCGAAAGGTCAAGATTTTTCCCCCTGTCGTTGGCTCAGGACTTGACATGGTCCAGGTCAAGTCTTAACTCAGTCAGATGAAACGTGTAGGAGAAGTGGGCAAAAGTCTGCCCCCTGTGAATGTGCAAAAATTGTCAAAAATGGGACATTCAAAAATTCGTAGCTCACTTCCTGTTCATTTTAGCATATGGGTCCAAGAGACTTTTTTGTAGGTCTTGGGCTCCCTCATACACCTAAAAATATTCGTCGTTCTTGCTTAAACGTACAACCGGGGCTGCTTCGTTAAAAACTTCTAGGGGGCGCTATTGAGTCATTTTTGTAAAAATAGCACAATCAACAATAAAATATTGCTCATTTTACCAGGCCAGATGTGTGTGCCAAGTTTCATGAGTTTCTGTGCATGTTTAGACCCTCAAAACTGGCGTTATTTTCTTGGCGAACAGCGCTTAGCCACACCCACAGCAATTTGCGAAAACTCACAAACTTCGTGTAGTGACATCATGAAGGCCGAAACCCTCATCTGAGCAAATATGAGGTAGGTCCAGTTAACGTGTTTGGAGAAAAACGTAGAAGAAAATTCGTAAGAAAAAAAATTGCCACTAGGTGGCGCTATCAGTTAGATGAAATATAAGTCAGTAGATGTCTTTAGGGCTGGACTCTCATCAAATGTGTGAAATTTTGAGAAGATAGAATCATCTCGGTCAAGTTAATGCAGCTTTTATTTTCACGAAAAATCTTCAGACTTTGCGTCACCGTAGCGGCCACGCCCTTTGGCGAAAAGTTACAATATTCGGTGTGGGGCATGATCAACATCTTAAGGCTTTTCTGACCAATTTTCAAATGGATCCCTTCAACAAGCTCAGCACAGTAGCTAAAAACGTAAAGTATGACATTTATTGTAACCTCTAGGTGGCGCTATATGTATAACTGAATTTTATCATATAGATGTTTTCAGGCCGTGACTATTACGTTGCCTGAGAGGTTTGAGATTTTTTGGAGCTTGAACATGGGAGTTATTAAGCATTTGCTCTTTCTGGACAAATGAAATTTTAAAGGCAATATTTGATGCCCCGCCCCCGTCATATAGTATTTCAAAAAGGCAAGATGTTTTGCCCAGTTGTTCTCTCAGGTCTTGAGATGATAAATGTCAAGTTTGAAGTCAATTGGTTGAAAAATGTTTGCAAAGGGGGAAAAAGCATGACCACAGTGAATGTGCCAAAATAGGCCAAAATTGGACATAAAAAAATTCATCGCTCACTTCCTGTACATTTTAGCTACATGGTCCCAATAGACTTTTTTGTGCGTCTCGGGGTGCTACACGTGCCTGCCAATTTTTGTTGCTCTAGCTCAAACGTGCCGGGCTTGGTTTTTATTTTTCTACGCTAGGGGGCGCTATCGAGTCGCATTGTTATGACGACTTAATAATATCAAATTTTTCGCCGGGCCTGAGGAGTGTGCAAAGTTCGGTGAGTTTTCGTGAATGTTTAGGTACCCAAAATCGCGATCGTTTGCGGAGAATAAAGAATAATAATAATAATAATAATAATAATAATAATAATAATAATTTTTACAAAAACAATAGGGACCTCGCAGCGGTCGCTGCTCGGGCCCTAATAATAATAATAATAATAATAATAATAATAATAATAATAATAATAATAATTTTTACAAAAACAATAGGGACCTCGCAGCGGTCGCTGCTCGGGCCCTAACTAGAGCTGCGAGCAGCTATAAAGGGCCCTCGCAGCCCGGGCCACGTTGGGGTCCTTGCACGTTGGGGTACTGGCACGTTGGGGTACTGGCATATTGGAAGCAAAATTTCTTTGAAAATGGCATAATAAACGTTTACATGTAGAATATTTTTTTTGCCAGTGTCTGTCAAGCTCAACGGATTTTGGTGATTGTTAAGACCTGCAAAAATCAGCGTCCTTATTTATTTTTAGGCAATGAGTTGCCCTGATTGGTATTTTTTTGTAAAAGTGTATATACACATCATCGCTCGTTGTACTCATTGCACAATGTTTACTTTTATTGTCCAAAGGGGCAATCAAAAATGAATAAAACAAAATGGAAACGTACATACGTTTGGATCGGTGTGAAGCCAGTGAACAATTTGAGTGGTGGAAACTAAAAGAATATTCATAAATGACTTAGTTATCACACTTAGAATGAGTGTACATTTTTTGTACAAAATACCGTATGTGGGGTATTTTTTATTTTTTTTATATAAGCCTCAAGGGCTAGGTGGCGCTGTATTTATAACTGAATGTTGTCATAGAGATACCTTCAGGCCTTGATTATAAGCATACATGTCAAGTGTGGGATTTTTTTTGGAGCATGTACCGTGGAGTTATTAAGCATATCCTTCATTCACGATATTGCTTTTAATGTCCATAGAGGCTATCAAAAATAAATAAAAATATATATATGTTTGGATAAGTCTGATGCCAGTGAACATTTTGAGTGGTGGAAACTAAAAGAATATTCATAAATGACTTCGTTATCACACTTAGAATGAGTTTACATTTTTTGTACAAAATACCGTATGTGGGGTATTTTTTTTTCATGCCTCAAGGGCTAGGTGGCGCTGCATATATAACTGAATGTTGTCATAGAGATAACTTCAGGCCTTGACGATAAACATACATGTCAAGTTTGGGATTTTTTGGAGCATGTACCGGGGAGTTATCAAGCATATCCTTTTTCATTGCGAAACACAAATTTTGATGCCCCGCCCTCATCATATAGTATTTCGAAAAGTCAAAATTTTTCCCCCTGTCGTTGGCTCAGGTCTTGACATGGTCCAGGCCAAGTCTTAACTCAGTCGGATGAAACGTGTAGGAGAGGTGGGCAAAAGTCTGCCCCCTGTGAATGTGCAAAAATCGTCAAAAATGGGACATTCAAAAATTCGTAGCTCACTTCCTGTTCATTTTAGCATATGGGTACAAGAGACTTTTTTGTAGGTCTTGGGCTCCCTCATACACCTGAAAATATTCGTCGTTCTTGCTTAAACGTACAACCGGGGCTGCTTCGTTAAAAATTTCGAGGGGGCGCTATTGAGTCATTTTTGTAAAAATAGCACAATCAACAATAAAATATTGCTCATTTTACCAGGCCAGATGTGTGTGCCAAGTTTCAGGAGTTTCTGTGCATGTTTAGACCCTCAAAACTGGCGTTGTTTTCTTGGCGAACAGCGCTTAGCCACGCCCACAGCAATTCGCGAAAACTCACAAACTTCGTGTTGTGACATCATGAAGGCCGAAACCCTCATCTGAGCAAATATGAGGTAGGTCCAGTTAACGTGTTTGGAGAAAAACGTAGAAGAAAATTCGTAAGAAAAGAAATTGCCACTAGGTGGCGCTATCAGTTAGATGAAATATAAGTCAGTGGATGTCTTTAGGGCTGGACTCTCATCAAATGTGTGAAATTTTGAGAAGATAGGATCATCTCGGTCAAGTTAATGCAGCTTTTATTTTCACGAAAAATCTTCAGACTTTGCGTCACCGTAGCGGCCACGCCCTTTGGCGAAAAGTTACAATATTCGGTGTGGGGCATGATCAACATCTTAAGGCTTTTCTGACCAATTTTCAAATGGATCCCTTCAACAAGCTCAGCACAGTAGCTAAAAACGTAACGTATGACATTTATTGTAACCACTAGGTGGCGCTATATGTATAACTGAATTTTATCATATAGATGTTTTCAGGCCGTGACTATTACGTTGCCTGAGAAGTTTGAGATTTTTTGGAGCTTGAACATGGGAGTTATTAAGCATTTGCTCTTTCTGGACAAATGAAATTTTAAAGGCAATATTTGATGCCCCGCCCCCGTCATATAGTATTTCAAAAAGGCAAGATGTTTTGCCCAGTTGTTCTCTCAGGTCTTGAGATGATAAATGCCAAGTTTGAAGTCAATTGGATGAAAAATGTTTGCAAAGGGGGAAAAAGCATGACCACAGTGAATGTGCCAAAATAGGCCAAAATTGGACATAAAAAAATTCATAGCTCACTTCCTGTACATTTTAGCTACATGGTCCCAATAGACTTTTTTGTGCGTCTCGGGGTGCTACACGTGCCTGCCAATTTTTGTTGCTCTAGCTCAAACGTGCCGGGCTTGGTTTTTATTTTTCTACGCTAGGGGGCGCTATCGAGTCGCATTGTTATGACGACTTAATAATATCAAATTTTTCGCCGGGCCTGAGGAGTGTGCAAAGTTCGGTGAGTTTTCGTGAATGTTTAGGTACCCAAAATCGCGATCGTTTGCGGAGAATAAAGAAGAAGAAGAATAATAATAATAATAATAATAATAATAATTTTTACAAAAACAATAGGGACCTCGCAGCGGTCGCTGCTCGGGCCCTAATAATAATAATAATAATAATAATAATAATTTTTACAAAAACAATAGGGACCTCGCAGCGGTCGCTGCTCGGGCCCTAATAATAATTTTTACAAAAACAATAGGGACCTCGCAGCGGTCGCTGCTCGGGCCCTAACTAGAGCTGCGAGCAGCTATAAAGGGCCCTCGCAGCCCAGGCCACGTTGGGGTCCTTGCACGTTGGGGTACTTGCACGTTAGGGTACTGGCACGTTGGGGTACTGGCATATTGGAAGCAAAATTTCTTTGAAAATGGCATAATAAACCTTTACATGTAGAATATTTTTTTTGCCAGTGTGTGTCAAGCTCAACGGGTTTTGGTGATTGTTAAGACCTGCAAAAATCAGCGTCCGTATTTATTTTTAGGCAACGAGTTGCCCTGATTGGTATTTTTTGTAAAAGTGTATATATACATCATCGCTCGTTGTACTCATTGCACAATGTTACTTTTATTGTCCAAAGGGGCAATCAAAAATGAATAAAACAAAATGGAAATGTACATACGTTTGGATCGGTGTGAAGCCAGTTAACAATTTGAGTGGTGGAAACTAAAAGAATATTCATAAATGACTTAGTTATCACACTTAGAATGAGTTTACATTTTTTGTACAAAATACCGTATGTGTGTTTTTTTTTTTTATATATTATGCCTCAAGGGCTAGGTGGCGCTGTATTTATAACTGAATGTTGTCGTAGAGATACCTTCAGGCCTTGATTATAAGCATACATGTCAAGTGTGGGATTTTTTTTGGAGCATGTACCGTGGAGTTATTATGCATATCCTTCATTCACGATATTGCTTTTAATGTCCACAGAGGCTATCAAAAATAAATAAAAATATATATATGTTTGGATAAGTCTGATGCCAGTGAACATTTTGAGTGGTGGAAACTAAAAAAATATTCATAAATGACTTAGTTATCACACTTAGAATGAGTGTACATTTTTTGTACAAAATACCGTATGTGGGGTATTTTTTTTTCATGCCTCAAGGGCTAGGTGGCGCTGCATATATAACTGAATGTTGTCATAGAGATAACTTCAGGCCTTGACGATAAACATACATGTCAAGTTTGGGATTTTTTGGAGCATGTACCGGGGAGTTATCAAGCATATCCTTTTTCATTGTGAAACACAAATTTTGATGCCCCGCCCTCATCATATAGTATTTCGAAAAGTCAAAATTTTTCCCCCTGTCGTTGGCTCAGGTCTTGACATGGTCCAGGCCAAGTCTTAACTCAGTCGGATGAAACGTGTAGGAGAAGTGGGCAAAAGTCTGCCCCCTGTGAATGTGCAAAAATCGTCAAAAATGAGACATTCAAAAATTCGTAGCTCACTTCCTGTTCATTTTAGCATATGGGTACAAGAGACTTTTTTGTAGGTCTTGGGCTCCCTCATACACCTAAAAATATTCGGCGTTCTTGCTTAAACGTACAACCGGGGCTGCTTCGTTAAAAATTTCGAGGGGGCGCTATTGAGTCATTTTTGTAAAAATAGCACAATCAACAATAAAATATTGCTCATTTTACCAGGCCAGATGTGTGTGCCAAGTTTCAGGAGTTTCTGTGCATGTTTAGACCCTCAAAACTGGCGTTGTTTTCTTGGCGAACAGCGCTTAGCCACACCCACAGCAATTCGCGAAAACTCACAAACTTCGTGTTGTGACATCATGAAGGCCGAAACCCTCATCTGAGCAAATATGAGGTAGGTCCAGTTAACGTGTTTGGAGAAAAACGTAGAAGAAAATTCGTAAGAAAAAAAATTGCCACTAGGTGGCGCTATCAGTTAGATGAAATATAAGTCAGTAGATGTCTTTAGGTCTGGACTCTCATCAAATGTGTGAAATTTTGAGAAGATAGGATCATCTCGGTCAAGTTAATGCAGCTTTTATTGTCACGAAAAATCTTCAGACTTTGCGTCACCGTAGCGGCCACGCCCTTTGGCGAAAAGTTACAATATTCGGTGTGGGGCATGATCAACATCTTAAGGCTTTTCTGACCAATTTTTAAATGGATCCCTTCAACAAGCTCAGCACAGTAGCTAAAAACGTAAAGTATGACATTTATTGTAACCACTAGGTGGCGCTATATGTATAACTGAATTTTATCATATAGTTGTTTTCAGGCCGTGACTATTACGTTGCCTGAGAAGTTTGAGATTTTTTGGAGCTTGAACATGGGAGTTATTAAGCATTTGCTCTTTCTGGACAAATGAAATTTTAAAGGCAATATTTGATGCCCCGCCCCCGTCATATAGTATTTCAAAAAGGCAAGATGTTTTGCCCAGTTGTTCTCTCAGGTCTTGAGATGATAAATGCCAAGTTTGAAGTCAATTGGATGAAAAATGTTTGCAAAGGGGGAAAAAGCATGACCACAGTGAATGTGCCAAAATAGGCCAAAATTGGACATAAAAAAATTCATAGCTCACTTCCTGTACATTTTAGCTACATGGTCCCAATAGACTTTTTTGTGCGTCTCGGGGTGCTACACGTGCCTGCCAATTTTTGTTGCTCTAGCTCAAACGTGCCAGGCTTGGTTTTTATTTTTCTACGCTAGGGGGCGCTATTGAGTCGCATTGTTATGACGACTTAATAATATCAAATTTTTCGCCGGGCCTGAGGAGTGTGCAAAGTTCGGTGAGTTTTCGTGAATGTTTAGGTACCCAAAATCGCGATCGTTTGCGGAGAATAAAGAAGAAGAATAATAATAACTAGAGCTGCGAGCAGCTATAAAGGGCCCTCGCAGCCCGGGCCACGTTGGGGTACTTGCACGTTGGGGTACTTGCACGTTGGGGTACTGGCACGTTGGGGTACTGGCAAGTTTAGGTACGGCACATTGGAAGCAGAATTTCTTTGAAAATGGCATGATAAACCTTGACATGTGGATTTTTTTTTTTTTTGTAAAAATACCGTTAAGTTGGTGTATTTTTTTTTATGCCTCTAGGGCTAGGTGGCGCTGTATATATAATGGAATGTTGTCATAGGGATACCTTCAAGCCTTGACTCTAAACATACATGTCAAGTGTGGGATTTTTTTGGAGCATGTACCGTGGAGTTATTAAGCATATCCTTCATTCACGATATTGCTTTTAATGTCCATAGAGGCTATCAAAAATAAATAAAAAAGTACATGTTTGGATAAGTCTAATGCCAGTGAACATTTTGAGTGGTGGAAAGTAAAAGAATATTCATAAATGACTTAGTTATCACACTTAGAATGAGTTTACATTTTTTGTACAAAATACCGTATGTGGGGTATTTTTTTGTTTTGCCTCAAGGGCGAGGTGGCGCTGCATATATAACTGAATGTTGTCATAGAGATACCTTCAGGCCTTGACGATAAACATACATGTCAAGTTTGGGATTTTTTGGAGCATGTATCGGGGAGTTATTAAGCATATCCTTTTTCAGTGCGAAACACAAATTTTGATGCCCCGCGCTCATCATATAGTATTTCCAAAAGTCAAGATTTTTCCGTCTGTTGTTGGCTCAGGTCTTGGCATGGTCCAGGTCAAGTCATAAGTCAGTCGGATAAAACATGTAGGAGAAGTGGGCAAAAGTATGCCCCCTGAAAATGTGCAAAAATCGTCAAAAATGGGACATTCAAAAATTCGTACCTCACTTCCTGTTCATTTTAGCATATGGGTCCAAGAGACTTTTTTGTAGGTCTTTGGCTCCCTCATACACGTAAACATTTTCGTAGATCTTGCTTAAACGTAGAATCGGGGCTGCTTCGTTAAAAATGTCTAGGGGGCGCTATTGAGTCATTTTTGTAAAAATAGTACAATCAACAATAAAATATTGTTCATTTTACCAGGCCAGATGTGTGTGCCAAGTTTCATGAGTTTCTGCGCATGTTTAGACCCTCAAAACTGGCGTTGTTTTCTTGGCGAACAGTGCTTAGCCACGCCCACAGCGATTCGCGAAAACTCACAAACTTCGTGTTGTGACATCATGAAGGCCGAAACCCTCATCTGAGCAAATATGAGGTTGGTCCAGTTAACGTGTTTGGAGAAAAATGTACAAGAAAATTCGTAAGAAAAAAAATTGCCACTAGGTGGCGCTATCAGTAAGATGAAATATAAGTTCGTAGATGTCTTAAGGGCTGGACTCTCATCAAATGTGTGAAATTTTGAGAAGATAGGATCATCTCGGTCAAGTTCATGCAGCTTTTATTGTCACGAAAAATTTTCGGACTTTGCGTCACCGTAGCGGCCACGCCCTTTGGCGAAAAGTTACAATATTCGGTGTGGGGCATGATCAACATCTTAAGGCTTTTCTGACCAATTTTCAACTGGATCCCTTCAACGAGCTCGGCACAGTAGCTAAAAACGTAAAGTATGACATTTATTGTTACCACTAGGTGGCGCTATATGTATAACTGAATTTTATCATATAGATGCTTTCAGGCCGTGACTATTACGTTGCCTGAGAAGTTTGAGATTTTTTGGAGCTTGAACATGGGAGTTATCACACTTAGAATGAGTGTACATTTTTTGTACAAAATACCGTATGTGGGGTATTTTTCATTTTTTTTTATATAAGCCTCAAGGGCTAGGTGGCGCTGTATTTATAACTGAATGTTGTCATAGAGATACCTTCAGGCCTTGATTATAAGCATACATGTCAAGTGTGGGATTTTTTTTGGAGCATGTACCGTGGAGTTATTAAGCATATCCTTCATTCACGATATTGCTTTTAATGTCCATAGAGGCTATCAAAAATAAATAAAAATATATATATGTTTGGATAAGTCTGATGCCAGTGAACATTTTGAGTGGTGGAAACTAAAATAATATTCATAAATGACTTCGTTATCACACTTAGAATGAGTTTACATTTTTTGTACAAAATACCGTATGTGGGGTATTTTTTTTTCATGCCTCAAGGGCTAGGTGGCGCTGCATATATAACTGAATGTTGTCATAGAGATAACTTCAGGCCTTGACGATAAACATACATGTCAAGTTTGGGATTTTTTGGAGCATGTACCGGGGAGTTATCAAGCATATCCTTTTTCATTGCGAAACACAAATTTTGATGCCCCGCCCTCATCATATAGTATTTCGAAAAGTCAAAATTTTTCTCCCTGTCGTTGGCTCAGGTCTTGACATGGTCCAGGCCAAGTCTTAACTCAGTCGGATGAAACGTGTAGGAGAGGTGGGCAAAAGTCTGCCCCCTGTGAATGTGCAAAAATCGTCAAAAATGGGACATTCAAAAATTCGTAGCTCACTTCCTGTTCATTTTAGCATATGGGTACAAGAGACTTTTTTGTAGGTCTTGGGCTCCCTCATACACCTGAAAATATTCGTCGTTCTTGCTTAAACGTACAACCGGGGCTGCTTCGTTAAAAATTTCGAGGGGGCGCTATTGAGTCATTTTTGTAAAAATAGCACAATCAACAATAAAATATTGCTCATTTTACCAGGCCAGATGTGTGTGCCAAGTTTCAGGAGTTTCTGTGCATGTTTAGACCCTCAAAACTGGCGTTGTTTTCTTGGCGAACAGCGCTTAGCCACGCCCACAGCAATTCGCGAAAACTCACAAACTTCGTGTTGTGACATCATGAAGGCCGAAACCCTCATCTGAGCAAATATGAGGTAGGTCCAGTTAACGTGTTTGGAGAAAAACGTAGAAGAAGATTCGTAAGAAAAAAAATTGCCACTAGGTGGCGCTATCAGTTAGATGAAATGTAAGTTAGTAGATATCTTTAGAGCTGGACTCTCATCAAATGTGTGAAATTTTGAGAAGATAGGATCATCTCGGTCAAGTTAATGCAGCTTTTATTGTCACGAAAAATCTTCAGACTTTGCGTCACCGTAGCGGCCACGCCCTTTGGCGAAAAGTTACAATATTCGGTGTGGGGCATCATCAACATCTTAAGGCTTTTCTGACCAATTTTCAACTGGATCCCTTCAACGAGCTCAGCACAGTAGCTAAAAACGTAATGTATGACATTTATTGTAACCACTAGGTGGCGCTATATGTATAACTGAATTTTGTCATATAGATGTTTTCAGGCCGTGACTATTACGTTGCCTGAGAAGTTTGAGATTTTTTGGAGCTTGTACATGGGAGTTATTCAGCATTTGCTCTTTCTGGACAAATGAAATTTTAAAGGCAATATTTGATGCCCCGCCCCCGTCATATAGTATTTCGAAAAGGCAAGACTTTTTGCCCAGCTGTTCTCTTATGTCTTGAGATGATAAATCCCAAGTTTGAAGTCAATGGGATGAAAAATGTTTGCATAGGGGGAAAAAGCATGACCACAGTGAATGTGCCAAAATAGGCCAAAATTGGACATTAAAAAATTCATAGCTCACTTCCTGTACATTTTAGCTACATGGTCCCAATAGACTTTTTTGTGCGTCTCGGGGTGCTACACATGCCTGCCAATTTTCGTTGCTCTAGCTCAAACGTGCCGGGCTTGGTTTTTATTTTTCTATGCTAGGGGGCGCTATAGAGTCGCGTTGTTATAACGACTTCATAATATCAAATTTTTCGCCGGACCTGAGGAGTGTGCAAAGTTCGGTGAGTTTTCGTGAATATTTAGGTACCCAAAATCGCGATTGTTTGCGGAGAATAAAGAAGAAGAAGAACTAGAGCTGCGAGCAGCTATAAAGGGCCCTCGCAGCCCGGGCCACGTTGGGGTCCTTGCACGTTGTGGTACTTGCATGTTGGGGTACTGGCACATTGGGGTACTGGCATATTGGAAGCAAAATTTCTTTGAAAATGGCATAATAAACGTTTACATGTAGAATATTTTTTTGCCAGTGTGTGTGTCAAGCTCAACGGGTTTTGGTGATTGTTAAGACCTGCAAAAATCAGCGTCCTTTTTTATTTTTAGGCAATGAGTTGCCCTGATTGGTATTTTTTTGTAAAAGTGTATATACACATCATCGCTCGTTGTACTCATTGCACAATGTTACTTTTATTGTCCAAAGGGGCAATCAAAAATGAATAAAACAAAATGGAAACATACATACGTTTGGATCGGTGTCAAGCCAGTGAACAATTTGAGTGGTGGAAACTAAAAGAATATTCATAAATGACTTAGTTATCACACTTAGAATGAGTGTACATTTTTTGTACAAAATACCGTATGTGGGGTATTTTTATTTTTTTTTATATAAGCCTCAAGGGCTAGGTGGCGCTGTATTTATAACTGAATGTTGTCATAGAGATACCTTCAGGCCTTGATTATAAGCATACATGTCAAGTGTGGGATTTTTTTTGGAGCATGTACCGTGGAGTTATTAAGCATATCCTTCATTCACGATATTGCTTTTAATGTCCATAGAGGCTATCAAAAATAAATAAAAATATATATATGTTTGGATAAGTCTGATGCCAGTGAACATTTTGAGTGGTGGAAACTAAAAGAATATTCAGAAATGACTTCGTTATCACACTTAGAATGAGTGTACATTTTTTGTACAAAATACCGTATGTGGGGTATTTTTTTTTTATTCCTCAAGGGCTAGGTGGCGCTGCATATATAACTGAATGTTGTCACAGAGATAACTTCAGGCCTTGACGATAAACATACATGTCAAGTTTGGGATTTTTTGGAGCATGTACCGGGGAGTTATCAAGCATATCCTTTTTCATTGCGAAACACAAAATTTGATGCCCCGCCCTCATCATATAGTATTTCGAAAAGTCAAAATTTTTCCCCCTGTCGTTGGCTCAGGTCTTGACATGGTCCAGGCCAAGTCTTAACTCAGTCGGATGAAATGTGTAGGAGAAGTGGGCAAAAGTCTGCCCCCTGTGAATGTGCAAAAATCGTAAAAAATGGGACATTCAAAAATTCATAGCTCACTTCCTGTTCATTTTAGCATATGGGTCCAAGAGACTTTTTTGTAGGACTTGGGCTCCCTCATACACCTAAAAATATTCGTCGTTCTTGCTTAAACGTACAACCGGGGCTGCTTCGTTAAAAACTTCTAGGGGGCGCTATTGAGTAATTTTTGTAAAAAATAGCACAATCAACAATAAAATATGGCTCATTTTACCAGGCCAGATGTGTGTGCCAAGTTTCATGAGTTTCTGTGCATGTTTAGACCCTCAAAACTGGCGTTGTTTTCTTGGCGAACAGCGCTTAGCCACACCCACAGCAATTCGCGAAAACTCACAAACTTCGTGTTGTGACATCATGAAGGCCGAAACCCTCATCTGAGCAAATATGAGGTAGGTCCAGTTAACGTGTTTGGAGAAAAACGTAGAAGAAAATTCGTAAGAAAAAAAATTGCCACTAGGTGGCGCTATCAGTTAGATGAAATATAAGTCAGTAGATGTCTTTAGGGCTGGACTCTCATCAAATGTGTGAAATTTTGAGAAGATAGGATCATCTCGGTCAAGTTAATGCAGCTTTTATTTTCACGAAAAATCTTCAGACTTTGCGTCACCGTAGCGGCCACGCCCTTTGGCGAAAAGTTACAATATTCGGTGTGGGGCATGATCAACATCTTAAGGCTTTTCTGACCAATTTTCAAATGGATCCCTTCAACAAGCTCAGCACAGTAGCTAAAAACGTAAAGTATGACATTTATTGTAACCACTAGGTGGCGCTATATGTATAACTGAATTTTATCATATAGATGTTTTCAGGCCGTGACTATTACGTTGCCTGAGAAGTTTGAGATTTTTTGGAGCTTGAACATGGGAGTTATTAAGCATTTGCTCTTTCTCGACAAATGAAATTTTAAAGGCAATATTTGATGCCCCGCCCCCGTCATATAGTATTTCAAAAAGGCAAGATGTTTTGCCCAGTTGTTCTCTCAGGTCTTGAGATGATAAATGCCAAGTTTGAAGTCAATTGGATGAAAAATGTTTGCAAAGGGGGAAAAAGCATGACCACAGTGAATGTGCCAAAATAGGCCAAAATTGGACATAAAAAAATTCATAGCTCACTTCCTGTACATTTTAGCTACATGGTCCCAAGAGACTTTTTTGTGCGTCTCGGGGTACTACACGTGCCTGCCAATTTTTGTTGCTCTAGCTCAAACGTGCCGGGCTTGGTTTTTATTTCTCTACGCTAGGGGGCGCTATCGAGTCGCATTGTTATAACGACTTCATAATATCAAATTTTTCGCCGGACCTGAGGAGTGTGCAAAGTTCGGTGAGTTTTCGTGAATATTTAGGTACCCAAAATCGCGATTGTTTGCGGAGAATAAAGAAGAAGAATAATAATAATAATAATAATAATAATAATAATAATAATAATTTTTACAAAAACAATAGGGACCTCGCAGCGGTCGCTGCTCGGGCCCTAATAATAATAATAATAATAATAATAATAATTTTTACAAAAACAATAGGGACCTCGCAGCGGTCGCTGCTCGGGCCCTAACTAGAGCTGCGAGCAGCTATAAAGGGCCCTCGCAGCCCGGGCCACGTTGGGGTACTTGCACGTTAGGGTACTGGCACGTTGGGGTACTGGCATATTGGAAGCAAAATTTCTTTGAAAATGGCATAATAAACGTTTACATGTAGAATTTTTTTTTTGCCAGTCTGTGTCAAGCTCAACGGGTTTTGGTGATTGTTAAGACCTGCAAAAATCAGCGTCCTTTTTTATTTTTAGGCAATGAGTTGCCCTGATTGGTATTTTTTGTAAAAGTGTATATAGACATCATCGCTCGTTGTACTCATTGCACAATGTTACTTTTATTGTCCAAAGGGGCAATCAAAAATGAATAAAACAAAATGGAAACGTACATACGTTTGGATCGGTGTGAAGCCAGTGAACAATTTGAGTGGTGGAAACTAAAAGAATATTCATAAATGACTTAGTTATCACACTTAGAATGAGTTTACATTTTTTGTACAAAATACCGTATGTTTTTTTTTTTTTTTATATAATATGCCTCAAGGGCTAGATGGCGCTGTATTTATAACTGAATGTTGTCATAGAGATACCTTCAGGCCTTGATTATAAGCATACATGTCAAGTGTGGGATTTTTTTTGGAGCATGTATCGTGGAGTTATTAAGCATATCCTTCATTCACGATATTGCTTTTAATGTCCACAGAGGCTATCAAAAATAAATAAAAATATATATATGTTTGGATAAGTCTGATGCCAGTGAACATTTTGAGTGGTGGAAACTAAAAGAATATTCATAAATGACTGAGTTATCACACTTAGAATGAGTTTACATTTTTTGTACAAAATACCGTATGTGGGGTATTTTTTTTTTATGCCTCAAGGGCTAGGTGGCGCTGCATATATAACTGAATGTTGTCATAGAGATAACTTCAGGCCTTGACGATAAACATACATGTCAAGTTTGGGATTTTTTGGAGCATGTACCGGGGAGTTATCAAGCATATCCTTTTTCATTGCGAAACACAAATTTTGATGCCACGCCCTCATCATATAGTATTTCGAAAGGTCAAGATTTCCCCCCCTGTCGTTGGCTCAGGTCTTGACATTGTCCAGGTCAAGTCTTAACTCAGTCGGATGAAACGTGGAGAAGAAGTGGGCAAAAGTATGCCCCCTGTAAATGTGCAAAAATCATCAAAAATGGGACATTCAAAAATTCGTAGCTCACTTCCTGTTCATTTTAGCATATGGTTCCAAGAGACTTTTTTGTAGGTCTTGGGCTCCCTCATACACCTAAAAATATTTGTCGTTCTTGCTTAAACGTACAACCGGGGCTGCTTCGTTAAAATTTTCTAGGGGGCGCTATTGAGTCATTTTTGTAAAAATAGCACAATCAACATTAAAATATTGCTAATTTTACCAGGCCAGATGTGTGTGCCAAGTTTCATGAGTTTCTGTGCATGTTTAGACCCTCAAAACCAGCGTTGTTTTCTTGGCGAACAGCGCTTAGCCACGCCCACAGCAATTCACGAAAACTCACAAACTTCATGTTGTGACATCAGGAAGGCCGAAACCCTCATCTGAGCAAATCTGAGGTAGGTCCAGTTAACATGTTTGGACAAAAACGTAGAAGAAAATTCGTAAGAAAAAAAAAATGCCACTAGGTGGCGCTATCAGTAAGATGAAATATAAGTTCGTAGATGTCTTTAGGGCTGGACTCTCATCAAATGTGTGAAATTTTGAGAAGATAGGATCATCTCGGTCAAGTTAATGCAGCTTTTATTGTCACGAAAAATCTTCAGACTTTGCGTCACCGTAGCGGCCACGCCCTTTGGCGAAAAGTTACAATATTCGGTGTGGGGCATGATCAACATCTTAAGGCTTTTCTGACCAATTTTCAAATGGATCCCTTCAACAAGCTCAGCACAGTAGCTAAAAACGTAAAGTATGACATTTATTGTAACCACTAGGTGGCGCTATATGTATAACTGAATTTTATCATATAGATGTTTTCAGGCCGTGACTATTACGTTGCCTGAGAAGTTTGAGATTTTTTGGCGCTTGAACATGGGAGTTATTAAGCATTTGCTCTTTCTGGAAAAATGAAATTTTAAAGGCAATATTTGATGCCCCGCCCCCGTCATATAGTATTTCAAAAAGGCAAGATGTTTTGCCCAGTTTTTCTCTCAGGTCTTGAGATGATAAATGCCAAGTTTGAAGTCAATTGGATGAAAAATGTTTGCAAAGGGGGAAAAAGCATGACCACAGTGAATGTGCCAAAATAGGCCAAAATTGGACATAAAAAAATTCATAGCTCACTTCCTGTACATTTTAGCTACATGGTCCCAATAGACTTTTTTGTGCGTCTCGGGGTGCTACACGTGCCTGCCAATTTTTGTTGCTCTAGCTCAAACGTGCCGGGCTTGGTTTTTATTTTTCTACGCTAGGGGGCGCTATCGAGTCGCATTGTTATGACGACTTAATAATATCAAATTTTTCGCCGGGCCTGAGGAGTGTGCAAAGTTCGGTGAGTTTTCGTGAATGTTTGGGTACCCAAAATCGCGATCGTTTGCGGAGAATAAAGAAGAAGAAGAATAATAATAACTAGAGCTGCGAGCAGCTATAAAGGGCCCTCGCAGCCCGGGCCACGTTGGGGTCCTTGCACGTTGGGGTACTTGCACGTTGGGGTACTGGCACGTTGGGGTACTGGCATATTGGAAGCAAAATTTCTTTGAAAATGGCATAATAAACGTTTACATGTAGAATATTTTTTTTGCCAGTGTCTGTCAAGCTCAACGGATTTTGGTGATTGTTAAGACCTGCAAAAATCAGCGTCCTTATTTATTTTTAGGCAATGAGTTGCCCTGATTGGTATTTTTTTGTAAAAGTGTATATACACATCATCTCTCGTTGTACTCATTGCACAATGTTTACTTTTATTGTCCAAAGGGGCAATCAAAAATGAATAAAACAAAATGGAAACGTACATACGTTTGGATCGGTGTGAAGCCAGTGAACAATTTGAGTGGTGGAAACTAAAAGAATATTCATAAATGACTTAGTTATCACACTTAGAATGAGTGTACATTTTTTGTACAAAATACCGTATGTGGGGTATTTTTTTAATTTTTTTTATATAAGCCTCAACGGCTAGGTGGCGCTGTATTTATAACTGAATGTTGTCATAGAGATACCTTCAGGCCTTGATTATAAGCATACATGTCAAGTGTGGGATTTTTTTTGGAGCATGTACCGTGGAGTTATTAAGCATATCCTTCATTCACGATATTGCTTTTAATGTCCACAGAGGCTATCAAAAATAAATAAAAATATATATATGTTTGGATAAGTCTGATGCCAGTGAACATTTTGAGTGGTGGAAACTAAAAGAATATTCATAAATGACTTAGTTATCACACTTAGAATGAGTTTACATTTTTTGTACAAAATACCGTATGTGGGGTATTTTTTTTTATGCCTCAAGGGCTAGGTGGCGCTGCATATATAACTGAATGTTGTCATAGAGATAACTTCAGGCCTTGACGATAAACATACATGTCAAGTTTGGGATTTTTTGGAGCATGTACCGGGGAGTTATCAAGCATATCCTTTTTCATTGCGAAACACAAATTTTGATGCCCCGCCCTCATCATATAGTATTTTGAAAAGTCAAAATTTTTCCCCCTGTCGTTGGCTCAGGTCTTGACATGGTCCAGGCCAAGTCTTAACTCAGTCGGATGAAACGTGTAGGAGAAGTGGGCAAAAGTCTGCCCCCTGTGAATGTGCAAAAATCGTCAAAAATGGGACATTCAAAAATTCGTAGCTCACTTCCTGTTCATTTTAGCATATGGGTACAAGAGACTTTTTTGTAGGTCTTGGGCTCCCTCATACACCTAAAAATATTCGTCGTTCTTGCTTAAACGTACAACTGGGGCTGTTTCGTTAAAGATTTCTAGGGGGCGCTATTGAGTCATTTTTGTAAAAATAGCACAATCGCCGATAAAAAATTGCTCATTTTGCCAGGCCAGCTGTGTGTGCCAAGTTTCGTGTGTTTCTGTGCCAGTTTAGGCCCTCAAAATTGGCGTTGTTTTCTTGGCGAACAGCGCTTAGCCACGCCCACAGCGACTCGCGAAAACTCACAAACTTCGTGTTGTGACAGCATGAAGGCCGACACCCTCATCTGAGCAAATATGAGGTAGGTCCAGTTAACATGGTTGGAGAAAAACATTGAAGAAAAATCGTAAGAAAAAAAATTGCCAGTAGGTGGCGCTATCAGTAAGATGAAATATAAGTTTGTAGATGTCTTTAGGGCTGGACTCTCATCAATTGTGTAAAATTTTGAGAAGATAGCATCATCTCGGTCAAGTTAATGCAGCTTTTGTTGTCACGAGAAATCTTCAGACTTTGCGGCACCGTAGCGGCCACGCCCTTTGGCGAAAAGTTACAATATTCGGTGTGGGGCATGATCAACATCTTAAGGCTTTTCTGACCAATTTTCAACTGGATCCCTTCAACGAGCTCAGCACAGTAGCTAAAAACGTAAAGTATGACATTTATTGTAACCACTAGGTGGCGCTATATGTATAACTGAATTTTATCATATAGATGTTTTCAGGCCGTGACTATTACGTTGCCTGAGAAGTTTGAGATTTTTTGGAGCTTGAACATGGGAGTTATTAAGCATTTGCTCTTTCTGGACAAATGAAATTTTAAAGGCAATATTTGATGCCCCGCCCCCGTCATATAGTATTTCAAAAAGGCAAGATGTTTTGCCCAGTTGTTCTCTCAGGTCTTGAGATGATAAATGCCAAGTTTGAAGTCAATTGGATGAAAAATGTTTGCAAAGGGGGAAAAAGCATGACCACAGTGAATGTGCCAAAATAGGCCAAAATTGGACATTAAAAAATTCATAGCTCATTTCCTGTACATTTTAGCTACATGGTCCCAATAGACTTTTTTGTGCGTCTCGGGGTGCTACACGTGCCTGCCAATTTTCGTTGCTCTAGCTCAAACATGCCGGGCTTGGTTTTTATTTTTCTATGCTAGGGGGCGCTATAGAGTCGCGTTGTTATGACGACTTCATAATATCAAATTTTTCGCCGGGCCTGAGGAGTGTGCAAAGTTTGGTGAGTTTTCGTAAATGTTTAGGTACCCAAAATCGTGATCGTTTACGGAGAAGAAGAAGAAGAATAATAATAATAATCCGATCGAAAAACAATAGGGACCTCGCAGCGGTAGCTGCTCGGGCCCTAACTAGAGCTGCGAGCAGCTATAAAGGGCCCTCGCAGCCCGGGCCACGTTGGGGTCCTTGCACGTTGTGGTACTTGCATGTTGGGGTACTGGCACATTGGGGTACTGGCATATTGGAAGCAAAATTTCTTTGAAAATGGCATAATAAACGTTTACATGTAGAATATTTTTTTGCCAGTGTGTGTGTCAAGCTCAACGGGTTTTGGTGATTGTTAAGACCTGCAAAAATCAGCGTCCTTTTTTATTTTTAGGCAATGAGTTGCCCTGATTGGTATTTTTTTGTAAAAGTGTATATACACATCATCGCTCGTTGTACTCATTGCACAATGTTACTTTTATTGTCCAAAGGGGCAATCAAAAATGAATAAAACAAAATGGAAACGTACATACGTTTGGATCGGTGTCAAGCCAGTGAACAATTTGAGTGGTGGAAACTAAAAGAATATTCATAAATGACTTAGTTATCACACTTATAATGAGTGTACATTTTTTGTACAAAATACCGTATGTGGGGTATTTTTTTTATTTTTTATATAAGCCTCAAGGGCTAGGTGGCGCTGTATTTATAACTGAATGTTGTCATAGAGATACCTTCAGGCCTTGATTATAAGCATACATGTCAAGTGTGGGATTTTTTTTGGAGCATGTACCGTGGAGTTATTAAGCATATCCTTCATTCACGATATTGCTTTTAATGTCCATAGAGGCTATCAAAAATAAATAAAAATATATATATGTTTGGATAAGTCTGATGCCAGTGAACATTTTGAGTGGTGGAAACTAAAAGAATATTCAGAAATGACTTCGTTATCACACTTAGAATGAGTGTACATTTTTTGTACAAAATACCGTATGTGGGGTATTTTTTTTTTATTCCTCAAGGGCTAGGTGGCGCTGCATATATAACTGAATGTTGTCACAAAGATAACTTCAGGCCTTGACGATAAACATACATGTCAAGTTTGGGATTTTTTGGAGCATGTACCGGGGATCTATCAAGCATATCCTTTTTCATTGCGAAACACAAAATTTGATGCCCCGCCCTCATCATATAGTATTTCGAAAAGTCAAAATCTTTCCCCCTGTCGGTGGCTCAGGTCTTGACATGGTCCAGGCCAAGTCTTAACTCAGTCGGATGAAACGTGTAGGAGAAGTGGGCAAAAGTCTGCCCCCTGTGAATGTGCAAAAATCGTAAAAAATGGGACATTCAAAAATTCATAGCTCACTTCCTGTTCATTTTAGCATATGGGTCCAAGAGACTTTTTTGTAGGACTTGGGCTCCCTCATACACCTAAAAATATTCGTCGTTCTTGCTTAAACGTACAACCGGGGCTGCTTTGTTAAAAACTTCTAGGGGGCGCTATTGAGTCAATTTTGTAAAAAATAGCACAATCAACAATAAAATATGGCTCATTTTACCAGGCCAGATGTGTGTGCCAAGTTTCATGAGTTTCTGTGCATGTTTAGACCCTCAAAACTGGCGTTGTTTTCTTGGCGAACAGCGCTTAGCCACACCCACAGCAATTCGCGAAAACTCACAAACTTCGTGTTGTGACATCATGAAGGCCGAAACCCTCATCTGAGCAAATATGAGGTAGGTCCAGTTAACGTGTTTGGAGAAAAACGTAGAAGAAAATTCGTAAGAAAAAAAATTGCCACTAGGTGGCGCTATCAGTTAGATGAAATATAAGTCAGTAGATGTCTTTAGGGCTGGACTCTCATCAAATGTGTGAAATTTTGAGAAGATAGGATCATCTCGGTCAAGTTAATGCAGCTTTTATTTTCACGAAAAATCTTTAGACTTTGCGGCACCGTAGCGGCCACGCCCTTTGGCGAAAAGTTACAATATTCGGTGTGGGGCATGATCAACATCTTAAGGCTTTTCTGACCAATTTTCAAATGGATCCCTTCAACAAGCTCAGCACAGTAGCTAAAAACGAAAAGTATGACATTTATTGTAACCACTAGGTGGCGCTATATGTATAACTGAATTTTATCATATAGATGTTTTCAGGCCGTGACTATTACGTTGCCTGAGAAGTTTGAGATTTTTTGGAGCTTGAACATGGGAGTTATTAAGCATTTGCTCGTTCTCGACAAATGAAATTTTAAAGGCAATATTTGATGCCCCGCCCCCGTCATATAGTATTTCAAAAAGGCAAGATGTTTTGCCCAGTTGTTCTCTCAGGTCTTGAGATGATAAATGCCAAGTTTGAAGTCAATTGGATGAAAAATGTTTGCAAAGGGGGAAAAAGCATGACCACAGTGAATGTGCCAAAATAGGCCAAAATTGGACATAAAAAAATTCATAGCTCACTTCCTGTACATTTTAGCTACATGGTCCCAAGAGACTTTTTTGTGCGTCTCGGGGTACTACACGTGCCTGCCAATTTTTGTTGCTCTAGCTCAAACGTGCCGGGCTTAGTTTTTATTTTTCTACGCTAGGGGGCGCTATCGAGTCGCATTGTTATAACGACTTCATAATATCAAATTTTTCGCCGGACCTGATGTGTGTGCAAAGTTCGGTGAGTTTTCGTGAATATTTAGGTACCCAAAATCGCGATTGTTTGCGGAGAATAAAGAAGAAGAAGAAGAAGAATAATAATAACTAGAGCTGCGAGCAGCTATAAAGGGCCCTCGCAGCCCGGGCCACGTTGGGGTCCTTGCACGTTGGGGTACTTGCACGTTGGGGTACTGGCACGTTGGGGTACTGGCATATTGGAAGCAAAATTTCTTTGAAAATGGCATAATAAACGTTTACATGTAGAATATTTTTTTTGCCAGTGTCTGTCAAGCTCAACGGATTTTGGTGATTGTTAAGACCTGCAAAAATCAGCGTTCTTATTTATTTTTAGGCAATGAGTTGCCCTGATTGGTATTTTTTTGTAAAAGTGTATATACACATCATCGCTCGTTGTACTCATTGCACAATGTTTACTTTTATTGTCCAAAGGGGCAATCAAAAATGAATAAAACAAAATGGAAACGTACATACGTTTGGATCGTGTGAAGCCAGTGAACAATTTGAGTGGTGGAAACTAAAAGAATATTCATAAATGACTTAGTTATCACACTTAGAATGAGTGTACATTTTTTGTACAAAATACCGTATGTGGGGTATTTTTTAAATTTTTTTATATAAGCCTCAACGGCTAGGTGGCGCTGTATTTATAACTGAATGTTGTCATAGAGATACCTTCAGGCCTTGATTATAAGCATACATGTCAAGTGTGGGATTTTTTTTGGAGCATGTACCGTGGAGTTATTAAGCATATCCTTCATTCACGATATTGCTTTTAATGTCCATAGAGGCTATCAAAAATAAATAAAAATATATATATGTTTGGATAAGTCTGATGCCAGTGAACATTTTGAGTGGTGGAAACTAAAAGAATATTCATAAATGACTTCGTTATCACACTTAGAATGAGTGTACATTTTTTGTACAAAATACCGTATGTGGGGTATTTTTTTTTCCATGCCTCAAGGGCTAGGTGGCGCTGCATATATAACTGAATGTTGTCATAGAGATAACTTCAGGCCTTGACGATAAACATACATGTCAAGTTTGGGATTTTTTGGAGCATGTACCGGGGTTATCAAGCATATCCTTTTTCATTGCGAAACACAAATTTTGATGCCCCGCCTTCATCATATAGTATTTCGAAAGGTCAAGATTTTTCCCCCTGTCGTTGGCTCAGGTCTTGACATGGTCCAGGTCAAGTCTTAACTCAGTCAGATGAAACGTGTAGGAGAAGTGGGCAAAAGTCTGCCCCCTGTGAATGTGCAAAAATTGTCAAAAATGGGACATTCAAAAATTCGTAGCTCATTTCCTGTTCATTTTAGCATAAGGGTCCGAGAGACTTTTTTGTAGGTCTTGGGCTCCCTCATACACCTAAAAATATTCGTCGTTCTTGCTTAAACGTACAACCGGGGCTGCTTCGTTAAAAATTTCGAGGGGGCGCTATTGAGTCATTTTTGTAAAAATAGCACAATCAACAATAAAATATTGCTCATTTTACCAGGCCAGATGTGTGTGCCAAGTTTCAGGAGTTTCTGTGCATGTTTAGACCCTCAAAACTGGCGTTGTTTTCTTGGCGAACAGCGCTTAGCCACACCCACAGCAATTCGCGAAAACTCACAAACTTCGTGTTGTGACATCATGAAGGCCGAAACCCTCATCTGAGCAAATATGAGGTAGGTCCAGTTAACGTGTTTGGAGAAAAACGTAGAAGAAAATTCGTAAGAAAAAAAATTGCCACTAGGTGGCGCTATCAGTTAGATGAAATATAAGTCAGTAGATGTCTTTAGGGCTGGACTCTCATCAAATGTGTGAAATTTTGAGAAGATAGGATCATCTCGGTCAAGTTAATGCAGCTTTTATTTTCACGAAAGATCTTCAGACTTTGCGTCACCGTAGCGGCCACGCCCTTTGGCGAAAAGTTACAATATTCGGTGTGGGGCATGATCAACATCTTAAGGCTTTTCTGACCAATTTTCAAATGGATCCCTTCAACGAGCTCAGCACAGTAGCTAAAAACGTAAAGTATGACATTTATTGTTACCACTAGGTGGCGCTATATGTATAACTGAATTTTATCATATAGATGTTTTCAGGCCGTGACTATTACATTGCCTGAGAAGTTTGAGATTTTTTGGAGCTTGAACATGGGAGTTATTAAGCATTTGCTCTTTCTGGACAAATGAAATTTTAAAGGCAATATTTGATGCCCCGCCCCCGTCATATAGTATTTCAAAAAAGCAAGATATTTTGCCCAGTTGTTCTCTCAGGTCTTGAGATGATAAATGCCAAGTTTGAAGTCAATTGGATGAAAAATGTTTGCAAAGGGGGAAAAAGCATGACCACAGTGAATGTGCCAAAATAGGCCAAAATTGGACATAAAAAAATTCATAGCTCACTTCCTGTACATTTTAGCTACATGGTCCCAATAGACTTTTTTGTGCGTCTCGGGGTGCTACACGTGCCTGCCAATTTTTGTTGCTCTAGCTCAAACGTGCCGGGCTTGGTTTTTATTTTTCTACGCTAGGGGGCGCTATCGAGTCGCATTGTTATGACGACTTAATAATATCAAATTTTTCGCCGGGCCTGAGGAGTCTGCAAAGTTCGGTGAGTTTTCGTGAATGTTTAGGTACCCAAAATCGCGATCGTTTGCGGAGAATAAAGAAGAAGAATAATAATAACTAGAGCTGCGAGCAGCTATAAAGGGCCCTCGCAGCCCGGGCCACGTTGGGGTCCTTGCACGTTGGGGTACTTGCACGTTGGGGTACTGGCACGTTGGGGTACTGGCATATTGGAAGCAAAATTTCTTTGAAAATGGCATAATAAACGTTTACATGTAGAATATTTTTTTGCCAGTGTGTGTGTCAAGCTCAACGGGTTTTGGTGATTGTTAAGACCTGCAAAAATCAGCATCCTTTTTTATTTTTAGGCAATGAGTTGCCCTGATTGGTATTTTTTTGTAAAAGTGTATATACACATCATCGCTCGTTGTACTCATTGCACAATGTTACTTTTATTGTCCAAAGGGGCAATCAAAAATGAATAAAACAAAATGGAAACGTACATACGTTTGGATCGGTGTGAAGCCAGTGAACAATTTGAGTGGTGGAAACTAAAAGAATATTCATAAATGACTTAGTTATCACACTTAGAATGAGTGTACATTTTTTGTACAAAATACCGTATGTGGGGTATTTTTTATTTTTTTTTATATAAGCCTCAAGGGCTAGGTGGCGCTGTATTTATAACTGAATGTTGTCATAGAGATACCTTCAGGCCTTGATTATAAGCATACATGTCAAGTGTGGGATTTTTTTTTGGAGCATGTACCGTGGAGTTATTAAGCATATCCTTCATTCACGATATTGCTTTTAATGTCCATAGAGGCTATCAAAAATAAATAAAAATATATATATGTTTGGATAAGTCTGATGCCAGTGAACATTTTGAGTGGTGGAAACTAAAAAAATATTCATAAATGACTTAGTTATCACACTTAGAATGAGTGTACATTTTTTGTACAAAATACCGTATGTGGGGTATTTTTTTTTCATGCCTCAAGGGCTAGGTGGCGCTGCATATATAACTGAATGTTGTC
The DNA here is from genome assembly GCF_051991245.1 of Festucalex cinctus. Classification (NCBI taxonomy): domain Eukaryota; kingdom Metazoa; phylum Chordata; class Actinopteri; order Syngnathiformes; family Syngnathidae; genus Festucalex; species Festucalex cinctus. Next base: position 50,533,580 of record NC_135411.1, read on the forward strand.
ATAGAGATAACTTCAGGCCTTGACGATAAAAATACATGTCAAGTTTGGGATTTTTTGGAGCATGTACCGGGGAGTTATCAAGCATATCCTTTTTCATTGTGAAACACAAATTTTGATGCCCCGCCCTCATCATATAGTATTTCGAAAAGTCAAAATTTTTCCCCCTGTCGTTGGCTCAGGTCTTGACATGGTCCAGGCCAAGTCTTAACTCAGTCGGATGAAACGTGTAGGAGAAGTGGGCAAAAGTCTGCCCCCTGTGAATGTGCAAAAATCGTCAAATATGGGACATTCAAAAATTCGTAGCTCACTTCCTGTTCATTTTAGCATATGGGTACAAGAGACTTTTTTGTAGGTCTTGAGCTCCCTCATACACCTAAAAATATTCGTCGTTCTTGCTTAAACGTACAATCGGGGCTGCTTCGTTAAAAATTTCTAGGGGGCGCTATTGAGTCATTTTTGTAAAAATAGGACAATACATGATAAAATATTGCTCATTTTGCCAGGCCAGATGTGTGTGCCAAGTTTCATGAGTTTCTGCGCATGTTTAGACCATCAAAACTAGCGTTGTTTTCTTGGCGAACAGTGCTTAGCCACGCCCACAGCGATTCGCGAAAACTCACAAACTTCGTGTTGTGACATCATGAAGGCCGAAACCCCCATCTGAGCAAATATGAGGTTGGTCCAGTTAACGTGTTTGGGGAAAAATGTACAAGAAAATTCGTAAGGAAAAAAAATTGCCACTAGGTGGCGCTATCAGTTAGATGAAATATAAGTTCGTAGATGTCTTTAGGGCTGGACTCTCATCAAATGTGTGAAATTTTGAGAAGATAGGATCATCTCGGTCAAGTTCATGCAGCTTTTATTGTCACGAAAAATCTTCAGACTTTGCGTCACCGTAGCGGCCACGCCCTTTGGCGAAAAGTTACAATATTCGGTGTGGGGCATCATCAACATCTTAAGGCTTTTCTGACCAATTTTCAACTGGATCCCTTCAACGAGCTCAGCACAGTAGCTAAAAACGTAAAGTATGACATTTATTGTAACCACTAGGTGGCGCTATATGTATAACTGAATTTTTTCATATAGGTGTTTTCAGGCCGTGACTATTACGTTGCCTGAGAAGTTTGAGATTTTTTGGAGCTTGTACATGGGAGTTATTCAGCATTTGCTCTTTCTGGACAAATGAAATTTTAAAGGCAATATTTGATGCCCCGCCCCCGTCATATAGTATTTCGAAAACGCAAGATTTTTTGCCTAGTTTTTCTCTTAAGTCTTGAGATGATAAATGCCAAGTTTAAAGTCAATGGGATGAAAAATGTTTGCATAGGGGGAAAAAGTATGACCACAGTGAATGTGCCAAAATAGGCCAAAATTGGACATTAAAAAATTCATAGCTCACTTCCTGTACATTTTAGGAATTGGCTTCCACTGACTTTTTTGTGCGTCTCGTAGTGCTACACGTGCCTGCCAATTTTCGTAGCTCTAGCTCAAACGGGCCGGGATTGGTTTTTATTTTTCTACGCTAGGTGGCGCTATAGAGTCGCGTTGTTATGACAACTACATAATATCAAATTTTTCGCCGGGCCCGAAGAGACTGCAAAGTTTGGTGAGTTTTCGTAAATGTTTAGGCCCTCAAAAATGCGATCGTTTACGGAGAAGAAGAAGAAGAAGAATAATAATAATTCTTACAAAAACAAGAGGGACCTCGCAGCGGTCGCTGCTCGGGCCCTAATAATAATAATAATAATAATAATTTTTACAAAAACAATAGGGACCTCGCAGCGGTCGCTGCTCGGGCCCTAACTAGAGCTGCGAGCAGCTATAAAGGGCCCTCGCAGCCCGGGCCACGTTGGGGTCCTTGCACGTTGGGGTACTTGCACGTTGGGGTACTGGCATATTGGAAGCAAAATTTCTTTGAAAATGGCATAATAAACGTTTACATGTAGAATATTTTTTTGCCAGTGTGTGTGTCAAGCTCAACGGGTTTTGGTGATTGTTAAGACCTGCAAAAATCAGCGTCCTTTTTTATTTTTAGGCAATGAGTTGCCCTGATTGGTATTTTTTTGTAAAAGTGTATATACACATCATCGCTCGTTGTACTCATTGCACAATGTTACTTTTATTGTCCAAAGGGGCAATCAAAAATGAATAAAACAAAATGGAAACGTACATACGTTTGGATCGGTGTGAAGCCAGTGAACAATTTGAGTGGTGGAAACTAAAAGAATATTCATAAATGACTTAGTTATCACACTTAGAATGAGTGTACATTTTTTGTACAAAATACCGTATGTGGGGTATTTTTATTTTTTTTTATATAAGCCTCAAGGGCTAGGTGGCGCTGTATTTATAACTGAATGTTGTCATAGAGATACCTTCAGGCCTTGATTATAAGCATACATGTCAAGTGTGGGATTTTTTTTGGGAGCATGTACCGTGGAGTTATTATGCATATCCTTCATTCACGATATTGCTTTTAATGTCCACAGAGGCTATCAAAAATAAATAAAAATATATATATGTTTGGATAAGTCTGATGCCAGTGAACATTTTGAGTGGTGGAAACTAAAAAAATATTCATAAATGACTTAGTTATCACACTTAGAATGATTGTACATTTTTTGTACAAAATACCTTATGTGGGGTATTTTTTTTTCATGCCTCAAGGGCTAGGTGGCGCTGCATATATAACTGAATGTTGTCATAGAGATAACTTCAGGCCTTGACGATAAACATACATGTCAAGTTTGGGATTTTTTGGAACATGTACCGTGGAGTTATCAAGCATATCCTTTTTCATTGTGAAACACAAATTTTGATGCCCCGCCCTCATCATATAGTATTTCGAAAAGTCAAAATTTTTCCCCCTGTCGTTGGCTCAGGTCTTGACATGGTCCAGGCCAAGTCTTAACTCAGTCGGATGAAACGTGTAGGAGAAGTGGGCAAAAGTCTGCCCCCTGTGAATGTGCAAAAATCGTCAAAAATGGGACATTCAAAAATTCGTAGCTCACTTCCTGTTCATTTTAGCATATGGGTACAAGAGACTTTTTTGTAGGTCTTGGGCTCCCTCATACACTTAAAAATATTCGGCGTTCTTGCTTAAACGTACAACCGGGGCTGCTTTGTTAAAAATTTCAAGGGGGCGCTATTGAGTCATTTTTGTAAAAATAGCACAATCAACAATAAAATATTGCTCATTTTACCAGGCCAGATGTGTGTGCCAAGTTTCAGGAGTTTCTGTGCATGTTTAGACCCTCAAAACTGGCGTTGTTTTCTTGGCGAACAGCGCTTAGCCACGCCTACAGCAATTCGCGAAAACTCACAAACTTCGTGTTGTGACATCATGAAGGCCGAAACCCTCCTCTGAGCAAATATGAGGTAGGTCCAGTTAACGTGTTTGGAGAAAAACGTAGAAGAAAATTCGTAAGAAAAAAAATTGCCACTAGGTGGCGCTATCAGTTAGATGAAATGTAAGTTAGTAGATGTCTTTAGAGCTGGACTCTCATCAAATGTGTGAAATTTTGAGAAGATAGGATCATCTCGGTCAAGTTAATGCAGCTTTTATTTTCACGAAAAATCTTCAGATTTTGCGTCACCGTAGCGGCCACGCCCTTTGACGAAAAGTTACAATATTCGGTGTGGGGCATGATCAACATCTTAAGGCTTTTCTGACCAATTTTCAAATGGATCCCTTCAACAAGCTCAGCACAGTAGCTAAAAATGTAAAGTATGACATTTATTGTAACCACTAGGTGGCGCTATATGTATAACTGAATTTTGTCATATAGATGTTTTTAGGCTGTGACTATTACGTTGCCTGAGAAGTTTGAGATTTTTTGGAGCTTGAACATGGGAGTTATTAAGCATTTGCTCTTTCTGGACAAATGAAATTTTAAAGGCAATATTTGATGCTCCGCCCCCGTCGTATAGTATTTCGAAAAGGCAAGATGTTTTGCCCAGCTGTTCTCTTAGGTCTTGAGATGATAAATGCCAAGTTTGAAGTCAATTGGATGAAAAATGTTTGCAAAGGGCGAAAAAGCATGACCACAGTGAATGTGCCAAAATAGGCCAAAATTGGACATTAAAAAATTCATAGCTCACTTCCTGTACATTTTAGCTACATGGTCCCAATAGACTTTTTTGTGCGTCTCGGGGTGCTACACGTGCCTGCCAATTTTCGTTGCTCTAGCTCAAACGTGTCGGGCTTGGTTTTTATTTTTCTACGCTAGGGGGCGCTATAGAGTCGCGTTGTTATAACGACTTCATAATATCAAATTTTTCGCCGGACCTGAGGAGTGTGCAAAGTTTGGTGAGTTTTCGTGAATATTTAGGTACCCAAAATCGCGATTGTTTGCGGAGAATAAAGAAGAAGAAGAAGAAGAATAATAACTAGAGCTGCGAGCAGCTATAAAGGGCCCTCGCAGCCCGGGCCACGTTGGGGTACTTGCACGTTGGGGTACTTGCACGTTGGGGTACTGGCACGTTGGGGTACTGGCAAGTTTAGGTACGGCACATTGGAAGCAGAATTTCTTTGAAAATGGCATGATAAACCTTGACATGTGGATTTTTTTTTTTTTTTGTAAAAATACCGTTAAGTTGGTGTATTTTTTTTTATGCCTCTAGGGCTAGGTGGCGCTGTATATATAATGGAATGTTGTCATAGGGATACCTTCAAGCCTTGACTCTAAACATACATGTCAAGTGTGGGATTTTTTTGGAGCATGTACCGTGGAGTTATTAAGCATATCCTTCATTCACGATATTGCTTTTAATGTCCATAGAGGCTATCAAAAATAAATAAAAAAGTACATGTTTGGATAAGTCTAATGCCAGTGAACATTTTGAGTGGTGGAAAGTAAAAGAATATTCATAAATGACTTAGTTATCACACTTAGAATGAGTTTACATTTTTTGTACAAAATACCGTATGTGGGGTATTTTTTTGTTTTGCCTCAAGGGCGAGGTGGCGCTGCATATATAACTGAATGTTGTCATAGAGATACCTTCAGGCCTTGACGATAAACATACATGTCAAGTTTGGGATTTTTTGGAGCATGTATCGGGGAGTTATTAAGCATATCCTTTTTCAGTGCGAAACACAAATTTTGATGCCCCGCGCTCATCATATAGTATTTCCAAAAGTCAAGATTTTTCCGTCTGTTGTTGGCTCAGGTCTTGGCATGGTCCAGGTCAAGTCATAAGTCAGTCGGATAAAACATGTAGGAGAAGTGGGCAAAAGTATGCCCCCTGAAAATGTGCAAAAATCGTCAAAAATGGGACATTCAAAAATTCGTACCTCACTTCCTGTTCATTTTAGCATATGGGTCCAAGAGACTTTTTTGTAGGTCTTTGGCTCCCTCATACACGTAAACATTTTCGTAGATCTTGCTTAAACGTAGAATCGGGGCTGCTTCGTTAAAAATTTCTAGGGGGCGCTATTGAGTCATTTTTGTAAAAATAGTACAATCAACAATAAAATATTGTTCATTTTACCAGGCCAGATGTGTGTGCCAAGTTTCATGAGTTTCTGCGCATGTTTAGACCCTCAAAACTGGCGTTGTTTTCTTGGCGAACAGTGCTTAGCCACGCCCACAGCGATTCGCGAAAACTCACAAACTTCGTGTTGTGACATCATGAAGGCCGAAACCCTCATCTGAGCAAATATGAGGTTGGTCCAGTTAACGTGTTTGGAGAAAAATGTACAAGAAAATTCGTAAGAAAAAAAATTGCCACTAGGTGGCGCTATCAGTAAGATGAAATATAAGTTCGTAGATGTCTTAAGGGCTGGACTCTCATCAAATGTGTGAAATTTTGAGAAGATAGGATCATCTCGGTCAAGTTCATGCAGCTTTTATTGTCACGAAAAATTTTAGGACTTTGCGTCACCGTAGCGGCCACGCCCTTTGGCGAAAAGTTACAATATTCGGTGTGGGGCATGATCAACATCTTAAGGCTTTTCTGACCAATTTTCAACTGGATCCCTTCAACGAGCTCGGCACAGTAGCTAAAAACGTAAAGTATGACATTTATTGTTACCACTAGGTGGCGCTATATGTATAACTGAATTTTATCATATAGATGCTTTCAGGCCGTGACTATTACGTTGCCTGAGAAGTTTGAGATTTTTTGGAGCTTGAACATGGGAGTTATCACACTTAGAATGAGTTGACATTTTTTGTACAAAATACCGTATGTGGGGTATTTTTTTTTCACGCCTGAAGGGCTAGGTGGCGCTGCATATATAACTGAATTTTGTCATAGAGATACCTTCAGGCTTTGACTATAAACATACATGTCAAGTTTGGGATTTTTTGGAGCATGTACCGGGGAGTTATCAAGCATATCCTTTTTCAGTGCGAAACACAAAATTTGATGCCCCGCCCTCATCATATAGTATTTCCAAAAGTCAAGATTTTTCTGCCTGTAGTTGGCTCAGGTCTTGACATGGTCCAGTTCAAGTCTAAAGTCAGTCGGATGAAATGTGTAGGAGAAGTGGGCAAAAGTATGCCCCCTGAAAATGTGCAAAAATCGTCAAAAATGGGACATTCAAAAATTCATAGCTCACTTCCTGTTCATTTTAGCACATGGGTCCAAGAGACTTTTTTGTAGGTCTTGGACTCCCTCATACACCTAAAAATTTTCGTAGATCTTGCTTAAAAGTACAATCGGGGCTGCTTCGTTAAAAATTTCTAGGGGGCGCTATTGAGTCATTTTTGTAAAAATAGGACAATACATGATAAAATATTGCTCATTTTGCCAGGCCAGATGTGTGTGCCAAGTTTCATGAGTTTCTGCGCATGTTTAGACCATCAAAACTAGCGTTGTTTTCTTGGCGAACAGTGCTTAGCCACGCCCACAGCGATTCACGAAAACTCACAAACTTCGTGTTGTGACATCATGAAGGCCGAAACCCCCATCTGAGCAAATATGAGGTTGGTCCAGTTAACGTGTTTGGAGAAAAATGTACAAGAAAATTCGTAAGAAAAAAAATTGCCACTAGGTGGCGCTATCAGTTAGATGAAATATAAGTTCGTAGATGTCTTTAGGGCTGGACTCTCATCAAATGTGTGAAATTTTGAGAAGATAGGATCATCTCGGTCAAGTTCATGCAGCTTTTATTGTCACGAAAAATCTTCAGACTTTGCGTCACCGTAGCGGCCACGCCCTTTGGCGAAAAGTTACAATATTCGGTGTGGGGCATCATCAACATCTTAAGGCTTTTCTGACCAATTTTCAACTGGATCCCTTCAACGAGCTCAGCACAGTAGCTAAAAACGTAAAGTATGACATTTATTGTAACCACTAGGTGGCGCTATATGTATAACTGAATTTTTTCATATAGGTGTTTTCAGGCCGTGACTATTACGTTGCCTGAGAAGTTTGAGATTTTTTGGAGCTTGTACATGGGAGTTATTCAGCATTTGCTCTTTCTGGACAAATGAAATTTTAAAGGCAATATTTGATGCCCCGCCCCCGTCATATAGTATTTCGAAAACGCAAGATTTTTTGCCTAGTTTTTCTCTTAAGTCTTGAGATGATAAATGCCAAGTTTAAAGTCAATTGGATGAAAAATGTTTGCATAGGGGTAAAAAGTATGACCACAGTGAATGTGCCAAAATAGGCCAAAATTGGACATAAAAAAATTCATAGCTCATTTCCTGTACATTTTAGCTACATGGTCCCAAGAGACTTTTTTGTGCGTCTCGGGGTACTACACGTGCCTGCCAATTTTCGTTGCTCTCGCTCAAACGTGCCGGGCTTGGTTTTTATTTTTCTACGCTAGGGGGCGCTATAGAGTCGCGTTGTTATAACGACTTCATAATATCAAATTTTTCGCCGGACCTGAGGAGTGTGCAAAGTTTGGTGAGTTTTCGTGAATGTTTAGGTCCTCAAAAATGCGATCGTTTACGGAGAAGAAGAAGAAGAAGAAGAATAATAATAACTAGAGCTGCGAGCAGCTATAAAGGGCCCTCGCAGCCCGGGCCACGTTGGGGTACTTGCACGTTGGGGAACTTGCACATTGGGGTACTGGCACATTGGAAGCAGAATTTCTTTGAAAATGGCATGATAAACATGTGGACTTTTTTTTTTTTTTTGCCAGGTGTGATGAGTGTGTCAAGCTCAATGGGTTTTGGTGATTGTTAAGATCTGCAAAAATCAGCGTCTTTTTTTTATTTTTAGGCAATGAGTTGCTCTGATTGGTATTTTTCGTAAAAGTATATATACACACATCATCGCTCGTCCTCATTGCACAATGTTGCTTTTATTGTCCATAGAGGCGATAAAATAAATAAATAAAACTAAATAAAAAATACATATGTTTGGATCGGTCTGATACCAGTGAACATATTGAGTGGTGGAAAGTAAAAGAATATTCATAAATGACTTAGTTATCACACTTACAATGAGTTTACAATTTTTGCAAAAATACCGTAAGTGAGGCATTTTTTTTTATGCCTCAAGGACGAGGTGGCGCTGTATTTATAACTGAATTTTGTCAGAGAGATACCTTCAGGCCTTGCCTCTAAATATACATTTCAAATATGGGATTTTTTGGAGCATGTACCTGGGAGTTATTAAGCATAGCCTTCATTCACCATATTGCTTTTAATGTCCATAGAGGCTATCAAAAATACATAAAACTAAATAACAAAAATATGTATGTTTGGTTAGGTCTGATGCCAGTGAATATTTTGAGTGGTGGAAGGTAAAAGAATATTCCTAAATGACTTAGTTATCACACTTAGAATGAGTTTACATTTTTTGTACAAAATACCGTAAGTGGGGTATTTTTTTTTCATGCCTCAAGGGCTAGGTGGCGCTGCATATATAACTGAATGTTGTCATAGAGATACCTTCAGGCCTTGACGATAAACATACATGTCAAGTTTGGGATTTTTTGGAGCATGTATCGGGGAGTTATTAAGCATATCCTTTTTCAGTGCGAAACACAAATTTTGATGCCCCGCCCTCATCATATAGTATTTCCAAAAGTCAAGATTTTTCCGTCTGTTGTTGGCTCAGGTCTTGGCATGGTCCAGGTCAAGTCATAAGTCAGTCGGATAAAACGTGTAGGAGAAGTGGGCAAAAGTATGCCCTCTGAAAATGTGCAAAAATCGTAAAAAATGGGACATTCAAAAATTCGTAGCTCACTTCCTGTTCATTTTAGCATATGGGTCCAAGAGGAGGTCTTTGGCTCCCTCATACACGTAAAAATTTTCGTAGATCTTGCTTAAACGTACAATCGGGGCTGCTTCGTTAAAAATTTCTAGGGGGCGCTATTGAGTCATTTTTGTAAAAATAGCACAATCAACAATAAAATATTGTTCATTTTACCAGGCCAGATGTGTGTGCCAAGTTTCATGAGTTTCTGCGCATGTTTAGACCCTCAAAACTGGCGTTGTTTTCTTGGCGAACAGTGCTTAGCCACGCCCACAGCGACTCGCGAAAACTCACAAACTTCGTGTTGTGACAGCATGAAGGCCGACACCCTCATCTGAGCAAATATGAGGTAGGTCCAGTTAACATGGTTGGAGAAAAACATTGAAGAAAAATCGTAAGAAAAAAAATTGCCAGTAGGTGGCGCTATCAGTAAGATGAAATATAAGTTTGTAGATGTCTTTAGGGCTGGACTCTCATCAATTGTGTAAAATTTTGAGAAGATAGCATCATCTCGGTCAAGTTAATGCAGCTTTTGTTGTCACGAGAAATCTTCAGACTTTGCGGCACCGTAGCGGCCACGCCCTTTGGCGAAAAGTTACAATATTCGGTGTGGGGCATGATCAACATCTTAAGGCTTTTCTGACCAATTTTCAACTGGATCCCTTCAACGAGCTCAGCACAGTAGCTAAAAACGTAAAGTATGACAATTATTGTTACCACTAGGTGGCGCTACATGGATAACTGAATTTTATCATATAGATGTTTTCAGGCCGTGACTATTAAGTTGCCTGATAAGTTTGAGATTTTTTGGAGCTTGAACATGGGAGTTATTAAGCATTTGCTCTTTCTGGACAAATGAAATTTTAAAGGCAATATTTGATGCCCCGCCCCCGTCATATAGTATTTCGAAAAGGCAGGATTTTTTCCCCAGTTGTTCTCTCAGGTCTTGAGATGATAAATGCCAAGTTTGAAGTCAATTGGATGAAAAATGTTTGCAAAGGGGGAAAAAGCATGACCACAGTAAATGTGCCAAAATAGGCCAAAATTGGACATTAAAAAATTCATAGCTCACTTCCTGTACATTTTAGCTACATGGTCCCAATAGACTTTTTTGTGCGTCTCGGGGTGCTACACGTGCCTGCCAATTTTCGTTGCTCTAGCTCAAACGTGCCGGGCTTGGTTTTTATTTTTCTATGCTAGGGGGCGCTATAGAGTCGCGTTGTTATGACGACTTCATAATATCAAATTTTTCGCCGGGCCTGAGGAGTGTGCAAAGTTTGGTGAGTTTTCGTAAATGTTTAGGTACCCAAAATCGTGATCGTTTACGGAGAAGAAGAAGAAGAAGAAGAATAATAATAATAATAATAATAATAATAATCCGATCGAAAAACAATAGGGACCTCGCAGCGGTAGCTGCTCGGGCCCTAATAATAATAATAATAATAATAATAATAATAATAATAATAATAATAATAATTTTTACAAAAACAATAGGGACCTCGCAGCGGTCGCTGCTCGGGCCCTAATAATAATAATAATTTTTACAAAAACAATAGGGACCTCGCAGCGGTCGCTGCTCGGGCCCTAATAACTAGAGCTGCGAGCAGCTATAAAGGGCCCTCGCAACCTGGGTCACGTTGGGGTACTTGCACGTCGGGGTACTGGCACGTTGGGGTACTGTCAAATCGGACAAGGACCATCTAAAATGTTTTTGACAAGCTTTGTGAGTGCAAAAGGCCAAAGATGGTGTGCAATTCCCAAAATAAATTCAAAATGGCGGACTTCCTTTTAGGTTTAGCATACGGCTACAGAATACTTTTTGTAGGTCTTAAGCTAATAGGTATGCCTCCCAGTTTTCACAAATCTAGGTCAAGTCATCTTTAGTTGTGTATCGCTTGAATCATACAATTGGAAATGCTCCATAAAAATGCATAGAGGGCGCTATTGAGCACAACGTTGGGTTACTTGCACGTCAGGGTACTGGCACGTTGGGGTACTGTTACATGGAACAAGGACCATTTAAAATGTTAGTTTTTTCCATGCCTTGTTTGTGCAAAGTTTAATGAAAGAGGCCAAAAATTATGTATAATTCCCAAAATAAAATCAAAATAGCGGACTTCCTCTTTGGTTTGGCAAATGGCTACATAATACTTTTTTGTAGGTATTAGGCTGATAGGGGTCTGTCCTAATTTTCACAAATCTAGCAGAATCATACAATCGGAAATACTTCATAAAAATGTCTAGAGGGCGCTATTTATTGCAAATTGCACAATAAATCTCTAAAAATTCATGTTCATGACAAGTCTGATGTGTTTGCAAAGTTTCATGAGTTTTCACACATGTATAGATAAAAAAACAAAGCAGCACTTTACTTGGCAAACAATGCATCGCTATAGCAGCAGCGTGCGACAAAATAAAAAACTTTCGATAACTTTGCATCTTAAACATCTTAAGATGAAACACACCAAGTTTGAAGACGGTCGGATGAACTTTGTACGAGGAGTTCGTTAAAATATGACCCCTGAAAAAGGCCACAAAAAATGGCAACAAATCCCATCGTAAATCATAATGGCGGACTTCCTGTTTGGTTTAGCACATGGTTCCAAGAGACTTTTTTTGTACATCGTGGGCTGTTACATATGTCTACAAATTTTCGTAGCTCTTCCTGCTTCGTACAAATGGGAATGCTTCTTTAAGGATATTTTTTTTCCTTTGCAAACAGTGCATGCCATGACAACAGCGTGCGACGAAATACAAAGCTTTCAATAACTTTTCATCTTCAACATCTTAAGATGAATCACACCAAGTTTGAAGATGATCGGATAAACACTGTAGGAGGAGTTCGTTAAAATAAGACCCCAATGAAATGGCCAAAAAATGGCAACACGTTCCAAAATAAATCAAAATGGCGGACTTCCTGTGAAGTTTAGCATATGGTTCAAAAAGAGTTTTTTGTAGGTCATAGCCTGTTACATATGTGTACCAATTTTCGTAGCTCTAGATTAAACGTACAACCGGCAATGCTTCGTGAAGTAAGAATTTTTAAACTCTAAATTTGATGCTTCGCCGCCGTCATATAGTATATCAAAAACTTTAGATTTTTTACAATGATGTTGTCCCAGGTGTTGAGATGGTCCATCCCAAGTTTGAAGTCAATCGGGTTAACCGTGTAGGAGAAGCGGGCAAAAGTATGACCCCTGTAAATGTGCAAAACTGGGCCAAAATTGGACATTCAGATGATCATACCTCACTTTCTGTCTATTTTAGGGTACACACATCAAAGAGGTTTTTGTTCATCTGGATGTGCTACGGGTGCCACACAATTTTCGTCGCCATAGGACAATCGTAGCGGGACAGGGATCCGTTTAACCTATGTAGGTGGCGCTATGGAGCCATTTTTCTGTTATCATGTATGGCGACTTTAAAATATCAAATTTTTCGCCAGGCCTGATGTGCGTGTAAAGTTTGGTGAGTTTTCGTTCACGTTTAGCGTCTCAAAAATGCGATTGTTTGCGGAAAAGAATAATAACAAAGAAAAAGAAGAAGAAGAATAATAACTAGAGCTGCGAGCAGCTATAAAGGGCCCTCGCAACCCGGGCCACGTTGGGGTACTTGCACGTCGGGGTACTGGCACGTTGGGGTACTGTCAAATAGGTCAAGGACCATCTAAAATGTTTTTGAAAAGCCTTGTGTGTGCAAAGTTTAATCAAAACGCAAAATATGGTGTGCAATTCCCAAAATAAATTCAAAATGGCGGACTTCCTTTTAGGTTTAGCATACAGCTACAGAATACTTTTTGTAGGTCTTAGACTAATAGGTATGCCTCTGAATTTTCACAAATCTAGGTCAAGTCAAGTCATCTTTAGTTATTTCGCGCTTGAATCATCCAATCGGAAATGCTCCATAAAAATGTATAGAGGGCGCGATTTATTGCAAATTGCAAAAGAAATCTCTAAAAATTCATGTTCATGACAAGTCTGATGTGTGTGCAAGGTTTCATGAGTTTTCACACATGTATAGACCCAAAAAAATAAGCAGCACTTTACTTGGCAAACAATGCATCGCTATGGCAACAGCATGTGACAAAATAAAAAACTTTCGATAACTTTGCATCTTAAACATCTTAAGATGAAACACACCAAGTTTGAACACGGTCGGATGAATTTTTTACGAGGAGTTCGTGAAAATATGACCCCTAAGAAAGGCCACACAAAATGGCGACAAATCCCAACGTAAATAAAAAATGGCGGACTTCCTGTTTGGTTTAGCATATGGTTCCAAGAGACTTTTTTGTACATCGTGGGCTCTTATGTATGCCTCCAAATTATCATAGCTCTAGGTGAAACGTACAACCGGGAATGCTTCGTTAAAGAGGAGTTTTTTACCTCAAAATGTGATGACCGGCCCCTACGGGACTTCCTGTTGGGTTTAGCACATGGCACCAAGAGACTTTTTTGTGCATCGTGGGCTGTTAAATTTGTCTCCAAATTTCCGTAACTCTAGCTGCTTCGTACAACTGGGAATGCTTCATTAAGAAGGATTTTTTTCCTTTGCAAAAATTGCATGCCACGACAACAGCGTGCGACGAAATAAAAAGCTTTCAATAACTTTTCATCTTCAACATCTTAAGATGAATCACACCTAGTTTGAAGATGATCGGATAAACTCTGTAGGAGGAGTTTGTTAAAATATGACCCCTATGAAATGGCCAAAAAAAATGGCAACACATTCCAAAGTAAATCAAAATGGCGGACGTCCTGTTAGGTTTAGCATATGGTTCAAAAAGAGTTTTTTGTACCTCGAGGGCTGTTATATACCTCTACAAATTTTGGTAACTCTAGGTGAAACGTACAGCCGGGTATGCTTTGTTAAAGAGGAGGGTTTTTTTAGCTCAAAATGTGATGCCCGGCCCCTGGGGGACTTCCTGTTGGGTTTAGCACAGGGCACCAAGAGACTTTTTTGTACATCTTGGGCTGTTACATATGTCTACAAATTTTCGTAGCTCTTGCTGCTTCGTACAAATGGGAATGCTTCTTTAAGTATATATTTTTTCCTTTGCAAACAGTGCATGCCATGACAACAGCGTGCGACGAAATACAAAGCTTTCAATAACTTTTCATCTTCAATATCTTAAGATGAATCACACCAAGTTTGAAGATGATCGGATAAACACTGTGGGAGGAGTTCGTTAAAATAAGACCCCAATGAAATGGCCAAAAAAATGGCAACACGTTCCAAAATTAATCAAAATGGTGGACTTCCTGTTAGGTTTAGCATATGGTTCAAAAAGAGTTTTTTGTAGGTCATAGCCTGTTACATATGTGTACCAATTTTCGTAGCTCTAGATTAAACGTACAACCGGCAATGCTTCGTGAAGTAAGAATTTTTAAACTCTAAATTTGATGCGCCGCCGCCGTCATATAGTATATCAAAAACTTTTCATTTTTCACAATGATGTTGTCCCAGGTGTTGAGATGGTACATCCCAAGTTTGAAGTCAATCGGGTTAACCGTGTTGGAGAAGCGGGCAAAAGTATGACCCCTGTTAATTGGCAAAAATTGGCAAAAATTGGACATTTAAATACTCATACCTCACTTTCTGTCTATTTTAGGGTACACACTTCAAAGAGGTTTTTGTTCATTGGGATGTGCTACAGGTGCCACACAATTTTCATAGCCGTCGGACAATCGTAGCGGGACAGGGATCCGTTTAACCTATGTAGGGGGCGCTAAGGAGCCATTTTTCTGTTATCATGTATGGCGACTTTAAAATATCAAATTTTTCGCCAGGCCTGATGTGCGTGTAAAGTTTGGTGAGTTTTCGGTCACGTTTAGTGTCTCAAAAATGCGATTGTTTGCGGAGAAGAAAAAGAATAATAATAAGAAGAATTCCTACAAAAACAATAGGGCCTCGCAGCGGCACCGCCGCCGCCGCTGCTCGGGCCCTAACTAGAGCTGCGAGCAGCTATAAAGGGCCCTCGCAACCTGGGCCACGTTGGGGTATTTGCACGTCGGGGTACTGGCATGTTGGGGTACTGTCAAATAGGAAACCATCTAAATTTTAAACGTTTTTGCCATGCTTTGTGTTTGTAAAGTTTCATGGAAAGGCCAAAAATGATGCACAATTAACAAAATAAAATCAAAATGGATTGGCACATGGCTATATAGAATACTTTTTGAATATATTAGGCATGCCTGCCAATATTCACACATCTAGCTGAATCATATAATCGGAAAGACTTCATAAAAATGTCTAGAGGGCGCTATTGAAGCATTTATTGCAAATTTAATAAGAAATCTCTAAAATATTCATGCTTATGACAAGCCTGATGTGTGTGTAAAGTTTCATGAGTTTTTGCACATGTTTAGACCAAAAAAAAAGCAGCATTTTACTTGGCAAACAATGCATCGCCATGAAACGGCGTGCGACAAAATAAATAACTTTCGATAACTTTGTATCTTAAACATCTTAAGATGAAGCACACCAAGTTTGAAGACAGTCGGATAAATTTTGTAGGAGGAGTTCGTTAAAATATGACCCCTAAAAAAGGCACCAAAAAATAGCTACAAATCCCAACGTAAATCAAAATGGCGGACTTCCTGTTTGGTTTAGCAGATGGTTCCAAGAGACTTTTTTTGTACATCGTGGGCTCTTATGTATGCCTCTAAATTATCATAGCGCTAGGTGAAACGTACAACCGGGAATGCTTCGTTAAGGAGGAGTTTTTTACCTCAAAATGTGATGACCGGCCCCTACGGGACTTCCTGTTGGGTTTAGCACATGGCACCAAGAGACTTTTTTGTACATTGTGGGCTGTTAAATTTGTCTCCAAATTTTCGTAGCTCTAGCTGCTTCGTACAACTGTGAATGCTTCATTAATAGGGAATTTTTTCCTTTGCAAACTGTGCATGCCACGGCAACAGCGTGCGACGAAATAAAAAGCTTTCAATAACTTTTCATCTTCAACATTTTAAGATGAATCACACCAAGTTTGGAGATGATCGGATAAACTCTGTAGGAGGAGTTTGTTAAAATAAGACCCCTATGAAATGGCCCAAAAAATGGCAACACGTTCCAAAGTAAATCAAAATGGCGGACTTCCTGTTCGGTTTAGCATATGGTTCAAAAAGAGTTTTTTGTACCTTGAGGGCTGTTACATATGTCTTCAAATGTTGGTAACTCTAGGTGAAATGTACAGCCGGGAATGCTTCATTAAATAAGAATTTTGAAACACAAAATTTGATGCCTCGCCTCTGGCGGACTTCCTGTTAGGTTTAGCATATGGCACCAACAGGCTTTTTTGTAGATCATAGTCTGTTACATATGTGTACCAATTTTCGTGGATCTCAATTAAACGTACCATGGCAATGCTTTGTTAAGTAAGAATTTTGAAACTGTAAATTTGATGCCCCGCCACCGTCATATAGTATGTCAAAAACTTTAGATTTTTTACCATGATGTTGTCCCAGGTGTTGAGATGGTACAGCCCAAGTTTGAAGTCAATCGGGTTAACCGTGTAGGAGAAGCGGGCAAAAGTATGACCCCTGTAAATGTGCAAAAATGGGCCAAAATTGGACATTCAAATACTCATACCTCACTTCCTGTCTATTTTAGGGTACACATATCAAAGAGGTTTTTGTTCATCTGGATGTGCTACAGGTGCCACACAATTTTCGTAGCCATAGGACAATCGTAGCGGGACAGGGATCCGTTAAACCTATGTAGGTGGCGCTACGGAGCCATTTTTCTGTTATCATGTATAGCGACTTTAAAATATCAAATTTTTCGCCAGGCCTGATGTGCGTGTAAAGTTTGGTGAGTTTTCGTTCATGTTTAGTGCGTCAAAAATGTGGTTGTTTGCGGAAAAGAATAATAACAAAGAAAAAGAAGAAGAAGAATAACTAGAGCTGCGAGCAGCTATAAAGGGCCCTCGCAACCCGTGCCACGTTGGGGTATTTGCACGTCGGGGTACTGGCACAGGGTACTGTTTCATAAGAAACCGTCTAAATTGTAAATGTTTTGCCATGCTTTTTGTGTTTGTTCACATTGCTATGGAATGCTTTGTCGAGGTATTCGGCTGATAGGTATGCCTCCCAATATTCACACATCTAGCTGAATCATATAAAAAAAAAAAAATTATTTGCAAACAATGCATCGCTACAGCAAAGGCGTGCCACGTTGGGGTACTTGCACGTCGGGGTACTGGCACGTTGGGGTACTGTCAAATAGGACAAGGACCATCTAAAATGTTTTTGACAAGCCTTGTGTGTGCAAAGTTTAATCAAAACGCAAAATATGGTGCGCAATTCCCAAAATAAATTCAAAATGGCGGACTTCCTTTTAGGTTTAGCATACGGCTACAGAATACTTTTTGTAGGTCTTAAGCTAATAGGTATGCCTCCCAGTTTTCACAAATCTAGGTCAAGTCATCTTTAGTTGTGTATCGCTTGAATCATACAATTGGAAATGCTCCATAAAAATGCATAGAGGGCGCTATTGAGCACAACGTTGGGTTACTTGCACGTCAGGGTACTGGCACGTTGGGGTACTGTTACATGGAACAAGGACCATTTAAAATGTTAGTTTTTTCCATGCCTTGTCTGTGCAAAGTTTAATGAAGAAGGCCAAAAATTATGTATAATTCCCAAAATAAAATCAAAATAGCGGACTTCCTCTTTGGTTTGGCAAATGGCTACATAATACTTTTTTGTAGGTCTAGCATAATCATACAATCGGAAATGCTTCATAAAAAGGTCTAGAGGGCGCTATTTATTTCAAATTGCACAATAAATCTCTGAAAATTCATGTTCATGACAAGTCTGATGTGTTTGCAAAGTTCCATGAGTTTTCATGTGTATAAAAAAAAAAAGCAGCACTTGACAAACAATGCATTGCTATGGCAACAGCGTGTTACAAAATAAAAAACTTTCGATTACTTTGCATCTTAAACATCTTAAGATGAAACACACCAAGTTTGAAGACAGTCGGATAAATTTTGTAGGAGGGGTTCGTTAAAATATGACCCCTGAAAGTTTTTCCTTGCCCGGTTGGAGGGTTAGATCAGGGGATGTCGCAACTTGTTTGTGGTTAAGTGCTACAGAAGTAAATGTGTCTTAACAACCTCATGATTGAATGTGTTTTCAATTCTCTAGGATGTGATTGGATTGTATCAATTAAATGTTCTTATAACTGATTCAGTGAGTAGTAAAAATAGTGTGTCAAGTATAATGACATGAAATATAAGGAATACAAAAAACAAAACAAGAACCCTCTAAATTACACATTTTGTTCCAGGCTTTATGTGCGTGCATAGTTTGAGTATACACCTAGGTTTAGGCCAGGAGTGTTCAAACCTTTTGCAAAGAGGGCCGGGTATGGTAAGGTGAGAATGTGTGGGGCCTAATCAACCATTTAGTTTAGCCTGACATAATTTTTTTACATGCATATGTAAATATATATACGTGGACAAATGTGTACATATGTCTACAAATTTTTGTAGCTCGAGCTGCTTCGTCCAACTGGGAACGCTGCATTAAGAAGGATTTTTTTTTCCTTTGCCAACAGTGCATGCCACGACAACAGCGTGCGACGAAATAAAAAGCTTTCAATAACTTTTCATCGTCAACATCTTAAGATGAATCACACCAAGTTTGAAGATGATCGGATAAACTCTGTAGGAGGAGTTCGTTAAAATAAGACCCCTATGAAATGGCCAAAAAAATGGCAACATGTTCCAAAGTAAATCAAAATGGCAGACTTCCTGTTAGGTTTAGCATATGGTTCAAAAAGAGTTTTTTGTACCTCGAGGGCTGTTACATATGTCTTCAAATTTTGGTCACTCTAGGTGAAACGTACAGCCGGAAATGCTTCATTAAGTAAAAATTTTGAAATGCAAAATTTGATGCCCTGCCTCTGGCGGACTTCCTGTTAGGTTTAGCATATGGCACCAACAGGCTTTTTTGTAGATCATAGTCTGTTACATATGTGTACCAATTTTCGTAGCTCTAGATTAAACGTATAACCGGCAATACTTCAGATGAAACATGCCAAAGAATGAAGACAATCTGATAAGTTTTGTAGAAAATATGAGGCCTATAAAAGGCCCCCAAAAAATGGCTACAAATAGCAAAGTAAATCAAAATGCCGGACTTCCTGTTTGGCTTAGCATATGGTTCTAAAAGACTTTTTTGTACATCGTGGGCTCTTATGTATGCCTCCAAATTATCATAGCGCTAGGTGAAAGGTACAACCGGGAATGCTTCGTTAAAGAGGAGTTTTTTAGCTCAAAAAGTGATGCCCGGCCCTTGCGGGACTTCCTGTTGGGTTTAGCACAAAGCAGCAAGAGACTTTTTTTGTACATCGTGGGCTGTTACATATGTCTACAAATTTTCGTAGCTCTAGCTGCTTCGTACAACTGAGAATTCTTCATTAAGAAGAATTTTTTTCCTTTGCAAACAAGTGCATGCCACGACAACAGCGTGCAGCGAAATAAAAAGCTTTCAATAACTTTTCATCTTCAACATCTTAAGATGAATCACACCAAGTTTGAAGATGATCGGATAAACTCTGTAAGAGGAGTTCGTTAAAATAGGACCCCTATGAAATGGCCAAAAAAATGGGAACACGTTCCAAAGTAAATCAAAATGGTGGACTTTCTGTTAGGTTTAGCATATGGTTCAAAAAGAGTTTTTTGTACCTTGAGGGCTGTTACATATGTCTTTAAATTTTGGTAACTCTAGGTGAAACGTACAGCCGGGAATGCTTCATTAAGTAAGAATTTTGAAACTCCAAATTTGATGCCCCGCCTCTGGCGGACTTCCTGTTGGGTTTAGCATATGGCACCAACAGACTTTTTTGTAGGTCATAGTCTGTTACATATGTGTACCAATTTTCGTAGCTCTAGGTTAAACATACAACGGGCAATACTACGTTTAGTAAGAGTTTTGAAACTCTAAATTTGATGCCCCACCGCCGTCATATAGTATGTCGAAAACTTGAGATTTTTTACCATGGTGTTGTCCCAGGTCTTGAGATGGTACATCCCAAGTTTGAAGTCAATTGGATTAACCGTGTAGGAGAAGCAGGCAAAAGTATGACCCCTGTAAATGTGCAAAAATTGGCCAAAATTGGACATTTAAATACTCATATCTCACTTCCTGTCTATTTTAGGGTACACACATCAAAGAGGTTTTTGTTCATCTGGATGTGCTACAGGTGCCACACAATTTTCATAGCCGTCGGACAATCGTAGCGGGCCAGGGATCTGTTTAACCTATGTAGGTGGCGCTATGGAGCCATTTTTCTGTTATCACCTATGGCGACTTTAAAATATCAAATTTTTCGCCAGGCCTGACGTGTGTGTAAAGTTTGGTGAGTTTTCGTTCACGTTTAGTGTCTCAAAAATGTGATTGTTTGCGGAAAAGAATAATAACAAATAAAAAGAAGAAGAATAACTAGAGCTGCGAGCAGCTATAAAGGGCCCTCGCAACCCGGGCCACGTTGGGGTACTTGCACGTCGGGGTACTGGCACGTTGGGGTACTGTAAAATAGGACAAGGACCATCTAAAATGTTTTTGACAAGCCTTGTGTGTGCAAAGTTTAATCAAAACGCAAAATATGGTGCGCAATTCCCAAAATAAATTCAAAATGGCGGACTTCCTTTTAGGTTTAGCATACGGCTACAGAATACTTTTTGTAGGTCTTAAGCTAATAGGTATGCCTCCCAGTTTTCACAAATCTAGGTCAAGTCATCTTTAGTTGTGTATCGCTTGAATCATACAATTGGAAATGCTCCATAAAAATGCATAGAGGGCGCTATTGAGCACAACGTTGGGTTACTTGCACGTCAGGGTACTGGCACGTTGGGGTACTGTTACATGGAACAAGGACCATTTAAAATGTTAGTTTTTTCCATGCCTTGTCTGTGCAAAGTTTAATGAAAAAGGCCAAAAATGATGTATAGTTCCCAAAATAAAATCAAAATAGCGGACTTCCTCTTTGGTTTGGCAAATGGCTACATAATACTTTTTTGTAGGTCTAGCATAATCATACAATCGGAAATGCTTCATAAAAATGCCTAGAGGGCGCTATTTATTGCAAATTGCACAATAAATCTCTGAAAATTCATGTTCATGACAAGTCTGATGTGTTTGCAAAGTTTCATGAGTTTTCATGTGTATAAAAAAAAAAAAAAAAAGCAGCACTTGACAACTGTTACATGGAACAAGGACCATTTAAAATGTTAGTTTTTTCCATGCCTTTTCTGTGCAAAGTTTAATGAAAAAGGCCAAAAATGATGTATATTTCCCAAAATAAAATCAAAATAGCGGACTTCCTCTTTGGTTTGGCAAATGGCTACATAATACTTTTTTGTAGGTCTAGCATAATCATACAATCGGAAATGCTTCATAAAAATGTCTAGAGGGCGCTATTTATTGCAAATTGCACAATAAATCTCTGAAAATTCATGTTCATGACAAGTCTGATGTGTTTGCAAAGTTTCATGAGTTTTCATGTGTATAAAAAAAAAAAAAGCAGCACTTGACAAACAATGCATTGCTATGGCAACAGCGTGTTACAAAATAAAAAACTTTCGATTACTTTGCATCTTAAACATCTTAAGATGAAACACACCAAGTTTGAAGACAGTCGGATAAATTTTGTAGGAGGGGTTCGTTAAAATATGACCCCTGAAAAAGGCCACAAAAAATGGCAACAAATCCCATCATAAATCAAAATGGCAGACTTCCTGTTTTGTTTAGCACATGGTTCCAAGAGACTTTTTTTGTACATCACGGGCTCTTATGTATGCCTGCAAATTATCATAGCGCTAGGTGAAACGTACAACCGGGAATGCTTCGTTAAAGAGGAGTTTTTTAGCTCAAAATGTGATGCCCGGCCCCTGGGGGACTTCCTGTTGGGTTTAGCACATGGCACCAAGATACTTTTTTGTACATCCTGGGCTGTTACATATGTCTACAATTTTTCGTCGCTCTAGCTGCTTCGTACAACTGGGAATGCTTCATTAAGAAGGATTTTTTTTCCTTTGCAAAAAGTGCATGCCACGACAACAGCGTGTGACGAAATAAAAAACTTTCAATAACTTTTCATTTTCAACATCTTAAGATGAATCACACCAAGTTTGAAGATGATCGGATAAACTCTGTAGGAGGAGTTTGTTAAAATATGACCCCTATGAAATGGCCAAAAAAAATGGCAACACATTCCAAAGTAAATCAAAATAGCGGACGTCATGTTAGGTTTAGCATATGGTTCAAAAAGAGTTTTTTGTACCTCGAGGGCTGTTATACACCTCTACAAATGTTGGTAACTCTATGAGAAACGTACAGCCGGGTATGCTTTGTTAAAGAGGAGTTTTTTAGCTCAAAATGTGATGCCCGGCCCCTGGGGGACTTCCTGTTGGGTTTAGCACAGGGCACCAAGAGACTTTTTTGTACATCTTGGGCTGTTACATATGTCTATAAATTTTCATAGCTCTAGCTGCTTCGTACAAATGGGAATGCTTCTTGAAGGATATATTTTTTTCCTTTAAAAACAGTGCATGCCATGACAACAGCGTGCGACGAAATACAAAGCTTTCAATAACTTTTCATCTTCAACATCTTAAGATGAATCACACCAAGTTTGAAGATGATCGGATAAACACTGTAGGAGGAGATCGTTAAAATAAGACCCCAATGAAATGGCCAAAAAAATGGCAACACGTTCCAAAATAAATCAAAATGGTGGACTTCCTGTTAGGTTTAGCATATGGTTCAAAAAGAGTTTTTTGTAGGTCATAGCCTGTTACATATGTGTACCAATTTTTGTAGCTCTAGATTAAACGTACAACCGGCAATGCTACGTGAAGTAAGAATTTTTAAACTCTAAATTTGATGCGCCGCCGCCGTCATATAGTATATCAAAAACTTTTCATTTTTCACAATGATGTTGTCCCAGGTGTTGAGATGGTACATCCCAAGTTTGAAGTCAATCGGGTTAACCGTGTAGGAGAAGCGGGCAAAAGTATGACCCCTGTAAATGTGCAAAAATTGGCAAAAATTGGACATTTAAATACTCATACCTCACTTTCTGTCTATTTTAGGGTACACACTTCAAAGAGGTTTTTGTTCATTGGGATGTGCTACAGGTGCCACACAATTTTCATAGCCGTCGGACAATCGTAGCGGGACAGGGATCCGTTTAACCTATGTAGGGGGCGCTAAGGAACCATTTTTCTGTTATCATGTATGGCGACTTTAAAATATCAAATTTTTCGCCAGGCCTGATGTGCGTGTAAAGTTTGGTGAGTTTTTGGTCACGTTTAGTGTCTCAAAAATGCGATTGTTTGCGGAGAAGAATAATAATAAGAATAATAATAATAAGAAGAATTCCTACAAAAACAATAGGGCCTCGCAGCGGCACCGCCGCCGCCGCTGCTCGGGCCTCGGGCCCTAATAACTAGAGCTGCGAGCAGCTATAAAGGGCCCTCGCAGCCCGGGCCACGTTGGAGTCCTTGCACGTTGGGGTACTTGCACGTTAGGGTACTGGCACGTTGGGGTACTGGCATATTGGAAGCAAAATTTCTTTGAAAATGGCATAATAAACGTTTACATGTAGAATATTTTTTTTGCCAGTGTGTGTCAAGCTCAACGGGTTTTGGTGATTGTTAAGACCTGCAAAAATCAGCGTCCTTTTTTATTTTTAGGCAATGAGTTGCCCTGATTGGTATTTTTTGTAAAAGTGTATATATACATCATCGCTCGTTGTACTCATTGCACAATGTTAACTTTTATTGTCCAAAGGGGCAATCAAAAATGAATAAAACAAAATGGAAACGTACATACGTTTGGATCGGTGTGAAGCCAGTGAACAATTTGAGTGGTGGAAACTAAAAGAATATTCAGAAATGACTTAGTCATCACACTTAGAATGAGTTTACATTTTTTTGTACAAAATACCGTATGTGTTTTTTTTTTTTATATAAGCCTCAAGGGCTAGGTGGCGCTGTATTTATAACTGAATGTTGTCATCGAGATACCTTCAGGCCTTGATTATAAGCATACATGTCAAGTGTGGGATTTTTTTTGGAGCATGTACCGTGGAGTTATTAAGCATATCCTTCATTCACGATATTGCATTTAATGTCCACAGAGGCTATCAAAAATAAATAAAAATATATATATGTTTGGATAAGTCTGATGCCAGTGAACATTTTGAGTGGTGGAAACTAAAAGAATATTCATAAATGACTTAGTTATCACACTTAGAATGAGTTTACATTTTTTGTACAAAATACCGTATGTGGGGTATTTTTTTTTATGCCTCAAGGGCTAGGTGGCGCTGCATATATAACTGAATGTTTCTCATAGAGATAGCTTCAGGCCTTGACGATTAACATACATGTCAAGTTTGGGATTTTTTGGAGCATGTACCGGGGAGTTATTAAGCATATCCTTTTTCAGTGCGAAACACAAATTTTGATGCCCCGCCTTCATCATATAGTATTTCGAAAGGTCAAGATTTTTCCCCCTGTCGTTGGCTCAGGTCTTGACATGGTCCAGGTCAAGTCTTAACTCAGTCAGATGAAACGTGTAGGAGAAGTGGGCAAAAGTCTGCGCCCTGTGAATGTGCAAAAATTGTCAAAAATGGGACATTCAAAAATTCGTAGCTCACTTCCTGTTCATTTTAGCATATGGGTCCAAGAGACTTTTTTGTAGGTCTTGGGCTCCCTCATACACCTAAAAATATTCGTCGTTCTTGCTTAAACGTACAACCGGGGCTGCTTCGTTAAAAACTTCTAGGGGGCGCTATTGAGTCATTTTTGTAAAAATAGCACAATCAACAATAAAATATTGCTCATTTTACCAGGCCAGATGTGTGTGCCAAGTTTCATGAGTTTCTGTGCATGTTTAGACCCTCAAAACTGGCGTTGTTTTCTTGGCGAACAGCGCTTAGCCACACCCACAGCAATTCGCGAAAACTCACAAACTTCGTGTTGTGACATCATGAAGGCCGAAACCCTCATCTGAGCAAATATGAGGTAGGTCCAGTTAACGTGTTTGGAGAAAAACGTAGAAGAAAATTCGTAATAAAAAAAATTGCCACTAGGTGGCGCTATCAGTTAGATGAAATATAAGTCCGTAGATGTCTTTAGGGCTGGACTCTCATCAAATGTGTGAAATTTTGAGAAGATAGGATCATCTCGGTCAAGTTAATGCAGCTTTTATTTTCGCGAAAAATCTTCAGACTTTGCGTCACCGTAGCGGCCACGCCCTTTGGTGAAAAGTTACAATATTCGGTGTGGGGCATGATCAACATCTTAAGCCTTTTCTGACCAATTTTCAAATGGATCCCTTCAACAAGCTCAGCACAGTAGCTAAAAACGTAAAGTATGACATTTATTGTAACCACTAGGTGGCGCTATATGTATAACTGAATTTTATCATATAGATGTTTTCAGGCCGTGACTATTACGTTGCCTGAGAAGTTTGAGATTTTTTGGAGCTTGAACATGGGAGTTATTAAGCATTTGCTCTTTCTGGACAAATGAAATTTTAAAGGCAATATTTGATGCCCCGCCCCCGTCATATAGTATTTCAAAAAGGCAAGATGTTTTGCCCAGTTGTTCTATCAGGTCTTGAGATGATAAATGCCAAGTTTGAAGTCAATTGGATGAAAAATGTTTGCAAAGGGGGAAAAAGCATGACCACAGTGAATGTGCCAAAATAGGCCAAAATTGGACATAAAAAAATTCATAGCTCACTTCCTGTACATTTTAGCTACATGGTCCCAATAGACTTTTTTGTGCGTCTCGGGGTGCTACACGTGCCTGCCAATTTTTGTTGCTCTAGCTCAAACGTGCCGGGCTTGGTTTTTATTTTTCTACGCTAGGGGGCGCTATCGAGTCGCATTGTTATGACGACTTAATAATATCAAATTTTTCGCCGGGCCTGAGGAGTGTGCAAAGTTCGGTGAGTTTTCGTGAATGTTTAGGTACCCAAAATCGCGATCGTTTGCGGAGAATAAAGAAGAAGAAGAAGAACTAGAGCTGCGAGCAGCTATAAAGGGCCCTCGCAGCCCGGGCCACGTTGGAGTCCTTGCACGTTGGGGTACTTGCACGTTAGGGTACTGGCACGTTGGGGTACTGGCATATTGGAAGCAAAATTTCTTTGAAAATGGCATAATAAACGTTTACATGTAGAATATTTTTTTTGCCAGTGTGTGTCAAGCTCAACGGGTTTTGGTGATTGTTAAGACCTGCAAAAATCAGCGTCCTTTTTTATTTTTAGGCAATGAATTGCCCTGATTGGTATTTTTTGTAAAAGTGTATATATACATCATCGCTCGTTGTACTCATTGCACAATGTTACTTTTATTGTCCAAAGGGGCAATCAAAAATGAATAAAACAAAATGGAAACGTACATACGTTTGGATCGGTGTGAAGCCAGTGAACAATTTGAGTGGTGGAAACTAAAAGAATATTCAGAAATGACTTAGTCATCACACTTAGAATGAGTTTACATTTTTTTGTACAAAATACCGTATGTGTTTTTTTTTTTTTTTATATAAGCCTCAAGGGCTAGATGGCGCTGTATTTATAACTGAATGTTGTCATCGAGATACCTTCAGGCCTTGATTATAAGCATACATGTCAAGTGTGGGATTTTTTTTGGAGCATGTACCGTGGAGTTATTAAGCATATCCTTCATTCACGATATTGCTTTTAATGTCCACAGAGGCTATCAAAAATAAAAATAAAAATATATATGTTTGGATAAGTCTGATGCCAGTGAACATTTTGAGTGGTGGAAACTAAAAGAATATTCATAAATGACTTAGTTATCACACTTAGAATGAGTTTACATTTTTTGTACAAAATACCGTATGTGGGGTATTTTTTTTTTATGCCTCAAGGGCTAGGTGGCGCTGCATATATAACTGAATGTTGTCATAGAGATAGCTTCAGGCCTTGACGATAAACATACATGTCAAGTTTGGGATTTTTTGGAGCATGTACCGGGGAGTTATTAAGCATATCCTTTTTCAGTGCGAAACACAAATTTTGATGCCCCGCCTTCATCATATAGTATTTCGAAAGGTCAAGATTTTTCCCCCTGTCGTTGGCTCAGGTCTTGACATGGTCCAGGTCAAGTCTTAACTCAGTCAGATGAAACGTGTAGGAGAAGTGGGCAAAAGTCTGCGCCCTGTGAATGTGCAAAAATTGTCAAAAATGGGACATTCAAAAATTCGTAGCTCACTTCCTGTTCATTTTAGCATATGGGTCCAAGAGACTTTTTTGTAGGTCTTGGGCTCCCTCATACACCTAAAAATATTCGTCGTTCTTGCTTAAACGTACAACCGGGGCTGCTTCGTTAAAAATTTCGAGGGGGCGCTATTGAGTCATTTTTGTAAAAATAGCACAATCAACAATAAAATATTGCTCATTTTACCAGGCCAGATGTGTGTGCCAAGTTTCATGAGTTTCTGTGCATGTTTAGACCCTCAAAACTGGCGTTGTTTTCTTGGCGAACAGCGCTTAGCCACACCCACAGCAATTCGCGAAAACTCACAAACTTCGTGTTGTGACATCATGAAGGCCGAAACCCTCATCTGAGCAAATATGAGGTAGGTCCAGTTAACGTGTTTGGAGAAAAACGTAGAAGAAAATTCGTAATAAAAAAAATTGCCACTAGGTGGCGCTATCAGTTAGATGAAATATAAGTCAGTAGATGTCTTTAGGGCTGGACTCTCATCAAATGTGTGAAATTTTGAGAAGATAGGATCATCTCGGTCAAGTTAATGCAGCTTTTATTTTCACGAAAAATCTTCAGACTTTGTGTCACCGTAGCGGCCACGCCCTTTGGCGAAAAGTTACAATATTCGGTGTGGGGCATGATCAACATCTTAAGGCTTTTCTGACCAATTTTCAAATGGATCCCTTCAACAAGCTCAGCACAGTAGCTAAAAACGTAAAGTATGACATTTATTGTAACCACTAGGTGGCGCTATATGTATAACTGAATTTTATCATATAGATGTTTTCAGGCCGTGACTATTACGTTGCCTGAGAAGTTTGAGATTTTTTGGAGCTTGAACATGGGAGTTATTAAGCATTTGCTCTTTCTGGACAAATGAAATTTTAAAGGCAATATTTGATGCCCCGCCCCCGTCATATAGTATTTCAAAAAGGCAAGATGTTTTGCCCAGTTTTTCTCTCAGGTCTTGAGATGATAAATGCCAAGTTTGAAGTCAATTGGATGAAAAATGTTTGCAAAGGGGGAAAAAGCATGACCACAGTGAATGTGCCAAAATAGGCCAAAATTGGACATAAAAAAATTCATAGCTCACTTCCTGTACATTTTAGCTACATGGTCCCAATAGACTTTTTTGTGCGTCTCGGGGTGCTACACGTGCCTGCCAATTTTTGTTGCTCTCGCTCAAACGTGCCGGGCTTGGTTTTTATTTTTCTACGCTAGGGGGCGCTATCGAGTCGCATTGTTATGACGACTTAATAATATCAAATTTTTCGCCGGGCCTGAGGAGTGTGCAAAGTTCGGTGAGTTTTCGTGAATGTTTAGGTACCCAAAATCGCGATCGTTTGCGGAGAATAAAGAAGAAGAATAATAATAATAATAATAATAATAATAATAATTTTTACAAAAACAATAGGGACCTCGCAGCGGTCGCTGCTCGGGCCCTAATAATAATAATAACTAGAGCTGCGAGCAGCTATAAAGGGCCCTCGCAACCCGTGCCACGTTGGGGTATTTGCACGTCGGGGTACTGGCACGTTAGGGTACTGTTTCATAAGAAACCGTCTAAATTGTAAATGTTTTGCCATGCTTTTTGTGTTTGTTCACATTGCTATGGAATGCTTTGTCGAGGTATTCGGCTGATAGGTATGCCTCCCAATATTCACACATCTAGCTGAATCATATAAAAAAAAAAAATTCTTTGCAAACAATGCATCGCTACAGCAAAGGCGTGCCACGTTGGGGTACTTGCACGTCGGGGTACTGGCACGTTGGGGTACTGTCAAATAGGACAAGGACCATCTAAAATGTTTTTGACAAGCCTTGTGTGTGCAAAGTTTAATCAAAACGCAAAATATGGTGCGCAATTCCCAAAATAAATTCAAAATGGCGGACTTCCTTTTAGGTTTAGCATACGGCTACAGAATACTTTTTGTAGGTCTTAAGCTAATAGGTATGCCTCCCAGTTTTCACAAATCTAGGTCAAGTCATCTTTAGTTGTGTATCGCTTGAATCATACAATTGGAAATGCTCCATAAAAATGCATAGAGGGCGCTATTGAGCACAACGTTGGGTTACTTGCACGTCAGGGTACTGGCACGTTGGGGTACTGTTACATGGAACAAGGACCATTTAAAATGTTAGTTTTTTCCATGCCTTGTCTGTGCAAAGTTTAATGAAGAAGGCCAAAAATTATGTATAATTCCCAAAATAAAATCAAAATAGCGGACTTCCTCTTTGGTTTGGCAAATGGCTACATAATACTTTTTTGTAGGTCTAGCATAATCATACAATCGGAAATGCTTCATAAAAAGGTCTAGAGGGCGCTATTTATTTCAAATTGCACAATAAATCTCTGAAAATTCATGTTCATGACAAGTCTGATGTGTTTGCAAAGTTCCATGAGTTTTCATGTGTATAAAAAAAAAAAGCAGCACTTGACAAACAATGCATTGCTATGGCAACAGCGTGTTACAAAATAAAAAACTTTCGATTACTTTGCATCTTAAACATCTTAAGATGAAACACACCAAGTTTGAAGACAGTCGGATAAATTTTGTAGGAGGGGTTCGTTAAAATATGACCCCTGAAAGTTTTTCCTTGCCCGGTTGGAGGGTTAGATCAGGGGATGTCGCAACTTGTTTGTGGTTAAGTGCTACAGAAGTAAATGTGTCTTAACAACCTCATGATTGAATGTGTTTTCAATTCTCTAGGATGTGATTGGATTGTATCAATTAAATGTTCTTATAACTGATTCAGTGAGTAGTAAAAATAGTGTGTCAAGTATAATGACATGAAATATAAGGAATACAAAAAACAAAACAAGAACCCTCTAAATTACACATTTTGTTCCAGGCTTTATGTGCGTGCATAGTTTGAGTATACACCTAGGTTTAGGCCAGGAGTGTTCAAACCTTTTGCAAAGAGGGCCGGGTATGGTAAGGTGAGAATGTGTGGGGCCTAATCAACCATTTAGTTTAGCCTGACATAATTTTTTTACATGCATATGTAAATATATATATGTGGACAAATGTGTACATATGTCTACAAATTTTTGTAGCTCGAGCTGCTTCGTCCAACTGGGAACGCTGCATTAAGAAGGATTTTTTTTTCCTTTGCCAACAGTGCATGCCACGGCAACAGCGTGCGACAAAATAAAAAGCTTTCAATAACTTTTCATCTTCAACATCTTAAGATGAATCACACCAAGTTTGGAGATGATCGGATAAACTCTGTAGGAGGAGTTCGTTAAAATAAGACCCCTATGAAATGGCCCAAAAAATGGCAACACGTTCCAAAGTAAATCAAAATGGCGGACTTCCTGTTCGGTTTAGCATATGGTTCAAAAAGAGTTTTTTGTACCTTGAGGGCTGTTACATATGTCTTTAAATTTTGGTAACTCTAGGTGAAACGTACAGCCGGGAATGCTTCATTAAGTAAGAATTTTGAAATGCAAAATTTGATGCCCCGCCTCTGGCGGACTTCCTGTTGGGTTTAGCATATGGCACCAACAGACTTTTTTGTAGGTCATAGTCTGTTACATATGTGTACCAATTTTCGTAGCTCTAGGTTAAACATACAACCGGCAATACTACGTTTAGTAAGAGTTTTGAAACTCTAAATTTGATGCCCCACCGCCGTCATATAGTATGTCGAAAACTTTAGATTTTTTACCATGGTGTTGTCCCAGGTCTTGAGATGGTACATCCCAAGTTTGAAGTCAATTGGATTAACCGTGTAGGAGAAGCAGGCAAAAGTATGACCCCTGTAAATGTGCAAAAATTGGCCAAAATTGGACATTTAAATACTCATATCTCACTTCCTGTCTATTTTAGGGTACACACATCAAAGAGGTTTTTGTTCATCTGGATGTGCTACAGGTGCCACACAATTTTCATAGCCGTCGGACAATCGTAGCGGGCCAGGGATCTGTTTAACCTATGTAGGTGGCGCTATGGAGCCATTTTTCTGTTATCACCTATGGCGACTTTAAAATATCAAATTTTTCGCCAGGCCTGACGTGTGTGTAAAGTTTGGTGAGTTTTCGTTCACGTTTAGTGTCTCAAAAATGTGATTGTTTGCGGAAAAGAATAATAACAAATAAAAAGAAGAAGAATAATAAGAATTCCTTGAAAAACAATAGGGACCTCGCAGCGGTCGCTGCTCGGGCCCTAACTAGAGCTGCGAGCAGCTATAAAGGGCCCTCGCAGCCCGGGCCACGTTGGGGTACTTGCACGTTGGGGAACTTGCACATTGGGGTATTGGCACATTGGAAGCAGAATTTCTTTGAAAATGGCATGATAAACATGTGGACTTTTTTTTTTTTTTTGCCAGGTGTGATGAGTGTGTCAAGCTCAATGGGTTTTGGTGATTGTTAAGATCTGCAAAAATCA
Source organism: Festucalex cinctus (assembly GCF_051991245.1). NCBI lineage: Eukaryota > Metazoa > Chordata > Actinopteri > Syngnathiformes > Syngnathidae > Festucalex > Festucalex cinctus. Next base: position 50,565,391 of record NC_135411.1, read on the forward strand.
GCGTCTTTTTTTTTATTTTTAGGCAATGAGTTGCTCTGATTGGTATTTTTCGTAAAAGTCTATTTCCACACATCATCGCTCGTACTCATTGCACAATGTTGCTTTTATTGTCCATAGAGGCGATAAAAAAAATAAATAAAACTAAATAAAAAATACGTATGTTTGGATCGGTCTGATACCAGTGAACATATTGAGTGGTGGAAAGTAAAAGAATATTCATAAATGACTTAGTTATCACACTTACAATGAGTTTACAATTTTTGCAAAAATACCGTAAGTGAGGCATTTTTTTTATGCCTCAAGGACTAGGTGGCGCTGTATTTATAACTGAATTTTGTCATAGAGATACCTTCAGGCCTTGACTCTAAATATACATTTCAAATATGGGATTTTTTGGAGCATGTACCTGGGAGTTATTAAGCATAGCCTTCATTCACGATATTGCTTTTAATGTCCATACAGGCTATCAAAAATACATAAAACTAAATAACAAAAATATGTATGTTTGGTTAGGTCTGATGCCAGTGAATATTTTGAGTGGTGGAAGGTAAAAGAATATTCCTAAATGACTTAGTTATCACACTTAGAATGAGTTTACATTTTTTGTACAAAATACCGTAAGTGGGTTATTTTTTTTTCATGCCTCAAGGGCTAGGTGGCGCTGCATATATAACTGCATGTTGTCATAGAGATACCTTCAGGCCTTGACGATAAACATACATGTCAAGTTTGGGATTTTTTGGAGCATGTATCGGGGAGTTATTAAGCATATCCTTTTTCAGTGCGAAACACAAATTTTGATGCCCCGCCCTCATCATATAGTATTTCCAAAAGTAAAGATTTTTCCGTCTGTTGTTGGCTCAGGTCTTGGCATCGTCCAGGTCAAGTCATAAGTCAGTCGGATAAAACGTGTAGGAGAAGTGGGCAAAAGTATGCCCTCTGAAAATGTGCAAAAATCGTAAAAAATGGGACATTCAAAAATTCGTAGCTCACTTCCTGTTCATTTTAGCATATGGGTCCAAGAGACTTTTTTGTAGGTCTTTGGCTCCCTCATACACGTAAAAATTTTCGTAGATCTTGCTTAAACGTACAATCGGGGCTGCTTCGTTAAAAAATTCTAGGGGGCGCTATTGAGTCATTTTGGTAAAAATAGCACAATCAACAATAAAATATTGTTCATTTTACCAGGCCAGATGTGTGTGCCAAGTTTCATGAGTTTCTGCGCATGTTTAGACCCTCAAAACCGGCGTTGTTTTCTTGGCGAACAGTGCTTAGCCACGCCCACAGCGATTCGCGAAAACTCACAAACTTCGTGTTGTGACATCATGAAGGCCGAAACCCTCATCTGAGCAAATATGAGGTTGGTCCAGTTAACGTGTTTGGAGAAAAAATTTACAAGAAAATTCGTAAGAAAAAAAATTGCCACTAGGTGGCGCTATCAGTAAGATGAAATATAAGTTCGAAGATGTCTTTAGGGCTGGACTCTCATCAAATGTGTGAAATTTTGAGAAGATAGGATCATCTCGGTCAAGTTCATGCAGCTTTTATTGTCACGAAAAATCTTCAGACTTTGCGGCACCGTAGCGGCCACGCCCTTTGGCGAAAAGTTACAATATTCGGTGTTGGGCATGATCAACATCTTAAGGCTTTTCTGACCAACTTTCAACTGGATCCCTTCAACGAGCTCAGCGCAGTAGCTAAAAACGTAAAGTATGACATTTATTGTCACCACTAGGTGGCGCTATATGTATAACTGAATTTTATCATATAGATGTTTTCAGGCCGTGACTATTACGTTGCCTGAGAAGTTTGAGATTTTTTGGAGCTTGAACATGGGAGTTATTAAGCATTTGCTCTTTCTGGACAAATGAAATTTTAAAGGCAATATTTGATGCCCTGCCCCCGTCATATAGTATTTCAAAAGGGCAAGATGTTTTGCCCAGTTGTTCTCTCAGGTCTTGAGATGATAAATGCCAAGTTTGAAGTCAATTGGATGGAAAATGTTTGCAAAGGGGGAAAAAGCATGACCACAGTGAATGTGCCAAAATAGGCCAAAATTGGACATAAAAAAATTCATAGCTCACTTCCTGTACATTTTAGCTACATGGTCCCAATAGACTTTTTTGTGCGTCTCGGGGTGCTACATGTGCCTGCCAATTTTTGTTGCTCTTGCTCAAACGTGCCGGGCTTGGTTTTTATCTTTCTACGCTAGGGGGCGCTATCGAGTCGCATTGTTATGACGACTTAACAATATCAAATTTTTCGCCGGGCCTGAGGAGTGTGCAAAGTTCGGTGAGTTTTCGTGAATGTTTAGGTACCCAAAATCGCGATCGTTTGCGGAGAATAAAGAAGAAGAAGAATAATAATAACTAGAGCTGCGAGCAGCTATAAAGGGCCCTCGCAGCCCGGGCCACGTTGGGGTCCTTGCACGTTGGGGTACTTGCACGTTAGGGTACTGGCACGTTGTGGTACTGGCATATTGGAAGCAAAATTTCTTTGAAAATGGCAGAATAAACGTTTACATGTAGAATATTTTTTTTGCCAGTGTGTGTCAAGCTCAACGGGTTTTGGTGATTGTTAAGACCTGCAAAAATCAGCGTCCTTTTTTATTTTTAGGCAATGAGTTGCCCTGATTGGTATTTTTTGTAAAAGTGTATATATACATCATCGCTCGTTGTACTCATTGCACAATGTTACTTTTATTGTCTAAAGGGGCAATCAAAAATGAATAAAACAAAATGGAAACGTACATACGTTTGGATCGGTGTGAAGCCAGTGAACAATTTGAGTGGTGGAAACTAAAAGAATATTCATAAATGACTTAGTCATCACACTTAGAATGAGTTTACATTTTTTTGTACAAAATACCGTATGTGGGTTTTTTTTTTTATATAAGCCTCAAGGGCTAGGTGGCGCTGTATTTATAACTGAATGTTGTCATCGAGATACCTTCAGGCCTTGATTATAAGCATACATGTCAAGTGTGGGATTTTTTTTGGAGCATGTACCGTGGAGTTATTAAGCATATCCTTCATTCACGATATTGCTTTTAATGTCCACAGAGGCTATCAAAAATAAATAAAAATATATATATGTTTGGATAAGTCTGATGCCAGTGAACATTTTGAGTGGTGGAAACTAAAAGAATATTCATAAATGACTTAGTTATCACACTTAGAATGAGTTTACATTTTTTGTACAAAATACCGTAAGTGGGGTATTTTTTTTTCATGCCTCAAGGGCTAGGTGGCGCTGCATATATAACTGAATGTTGTCATAGAGATAGCTTCAGGCCTTGACGATAAACATACATGTCAAGTTTGGGATTTTTTGGAGCATGTACCGGGGAGTTATTAAGCATATCCTTTTTCAGTGCGAAACACAAATTTTGATGCCCCGCCTTCATCATATAGTATTTCGAAAGGTCAAGATTTTTCCCCCTGTCGTTGGCTCAGGTCTTGACATGGTCCAGGTCAAGTCTTAACTCAGTCAGATGAAACGTGTAGGAGAAGTGGGCAAAAGTCTGCCCCCTGTGAATGTGCAAAAATAGTCAAAAATGGGACATTCAAAAATTCGTAGCTCACTTCCTGTTCATTTTAGCATATGGGTCCAAGAGACTTTTTTGTAGGACTTGGGCTCCCTCATACATCTAAAAATATTCGTCGTTCTTGCTTAAACGTACAACCGGGGCTGCTTCGTTAAAAACTTCTAGGGGGCGCTATTGAGTCATTTTTGTAAAAATAGCACAATCAACAATAAAATATGGCTCATTTTACCAGGCCAGATGTGTGTGCCAAGTTTCATGAGTTTCTGTGCATGTTTAGACCCTCAAAACTGGCGTTGTTTTCTTGGCGAACAGCGCTTAGCCACACCCACAGCAATTCGCGAAAACTCACAAACTTCGTGTTGTGACATCATGAAGGCCGAAACCCTCATCTGAGCAAATATGAGGTAGGTCCAGTTAACGTGTTTGGAGAAAAACGTAGAAGAAAATTTGTAAGAAAAAAAATTGCCACTAGGTGGCGCTATCAGTTAGATGAAATATAAGTCAGTAGATGTCTTTAGGGCTGGACTCTCATCAAATGTGTGAAATTTTGAGAAGATAGGATCATCTCGGTCAAGTTAATGCAGCTTTTATTTTCACGAAAAATCTTCAGACTTTGCGTCACCGTAGCGGCCACGCCCTTTGGCGAAAAGTTACAATATTCGGTGTGGGGCATGATCAACATCTTAAGCCTTTTCTGACCAATTTTCAAATGGATCCCTTCAACAAGCTCAGCACAGTAGCTAAAAACGTAAAGTATGACATTTATTGTAACCACTAGGTGGCGCTATATGTATAACTGAATTTTATCATATAGATGTTTTCAGGCCGTGACTATTAAGTTGCCTGATAAGTTTGAGATTTTTTGGAGCTTGAACATGGGAGTTATTAAGCATTTGCTCTTTCTGGACAAATGAAATTTTAAAGGCAATATTTGATGCCCCGCCCCCGTCATATAGTATTTCGAAAAGGCAAGATTTTTTCCCCAGTTGTTCTCTCAGGTCTTGAGATGATAAATGCCAAGTTTGAAGTCAATTGGATGAAAAATGTTTGCAAAGGGGGAAAAAGCATGATCACAGTGAATGTGCCAAAATAGGCCAAAATTGGACATAAAAAAATTCATAGCTCACTTCCTGTACATTTTAGCTACATGGTCCCAATAGACTTTTTTGTGCGTCTCGGGGTGCTACACGTGCCTGCCAATTTTTGTTGCTCTAGCTCAAACGTGCCGGGCTTGGTTTTTATTTTTCTACGCTAGGGGGCGCTATCGAGTCGCATTGTTATGACGACTTAATAATATCAAATTTTTCGCCGGGCCTGAGGAGTGTGCAAAGTTCGGTGAGTTTTCGTGAATGTTTAGGTACCCAAAATCGCGATCGTTTGCGGAGAATAAAGAAGAAGAAGAATAATAATAATAATAATAATAATAATAATAATAATAATAATAATAATAATAATTTTTACAAAAACAATAGGGACCTCGCAGCGGTCGCTGCTCGGGCCCTAATAATAATAATAATAATAATAATAATAATAATAATAATAATAATTTTTACAAAAACAATAGGGACCTCGCAGCGGTCGCTGCTCGGGCCCTAATAATAATTTTTACAAAAACAATAGGGACCTCGCAGCGGTCGCTGCTCGGGCCCTAACTAGAGCTGCGAGCAGCTATAAAGGGCCCTCGCAGCCCGGGCCACGTTGGGGTACTTGCACATTGGGGTACTGGCACATTGGAAGCAGAATTTTTTTGAAAATGGCATGATAAACATGTGGATTTTTTTTTTTTTTTGCCAGGTGTGATGAGTGTGTCAAGCTCAATGGGTTGTGGTGATTGTTAAGATCTGCAAAAATCAGCGTCTTTTTTTATTTTTAGGCAATGAGTTGCCCTGATTGGTATTTTTCGTAAAAGTATATATACACACATCATTGCTCGTACTCATTGCACAATGTTGCTTTTATTGTCCATAGAGGCGATCAAAGAAAATGAAACTAAATTAAAAAAGTACATATGTTTGGATCGGTCTGATGCCAGTGAACACATTGAGTGGTGGAAAGTAAAAGAATATTCATAAATGACTTAGTTATCAAACTTACGAGTTTACAATTTTTGCAAAAATACCGTAAGTGAGGCATTTTTTTTTTTTTATGCCTTAAGGACTAGGTGGTGCTGTATTTATAACTGAATTTTGTCATAGAGATACCTTCAGGCCTTGACTATAAATATACATTTCAAGTATGGGATTTTTTGGAGCATGTACCTGGGAGTTATTAAGCATAGCCTTCATTCACGATATTGCTTTTAATGTCCATAGAGGCTATCAAAAATACATAAAACTAAATAACAAAAATATGTATGTTTGTTTAGGTCTGATGCCAGTGAACATTTTGAGTGGTGGAAAGTAAAAGAATATTCATAAATGACTTCATGATCACACTGAGAATGAGTTTACAATTTTTGTAAAAATACCGTAAGTGGGGTATTTTTTTTTCATGCCTCAAGGGCTAGGTGGCGCTGTATTTCTAACTGAATGTTGTCATCGAGATACCTTCAGGCCTTGATTATAAGCATACATGTCAAGTGTAAAAAAATATATATATGTTTGGATAAGTCTGATGCCAGTGAACATTTTGAGTGGTGGAAACTAAAAAAATATTCATAAATGACTTAGTTATCACACTTAGAATGAGTGTACATTTTTTGTACAAAATACCGTATGTGGGGTATTTTTTTTTCATGCCTCAAGGGCTAGGTGGCGCTGCATATATAACTGAATGTTGTCATAGAGATAACTTCAGGCCTTGACGATAAACATACATGTCAAGTTTGGGATTTTTTGGAGCATGTACCGGGGAGTTATCAAGCATATCCTTTTTCATTGTGAAACACAAATTTTGATGCCCCGCCCTCATCATATAGTATTTCGAAAAGTCAAAATTTTTCCCCCTGTCGTTGGCTCAGGTCTTGACATGGTCCAGGCCAAGTCTTAACTCAGTCGGATGAAACGTGTAGGAGAAGTGGGCAAAAGTCTGCCCCCTGTGAATGTGCAAAAATCGTCAAAAATGGGACATTCAAAAATTCGTGGCTCACTTCCTGTTCATTTTAGCATATGGGTACAAGAGACGTTTTTGTAGGTCTTGGGCTCCCTCATACACCTAAAAATATTCGGCGTTTTTGCTTAAACGTACAACCGGGGCTGCTTCGTTAAAAATTTCGAGGGGGCGCTATTGAGTCATTTTTGTAAAAATAGCACAATCAACAATAAAATATTGCTCATTTTACCAGGCCAGATGTGTGTGCCAAGTTTCAGGAGTTTCTGTGCATGTTTAGACCCTCAAAACTGGCGTTGTTTTCTTGGCGAACAGCGCTTAGCCACGCCTACAGCAATTCGCGAAAACTCACAAACTTCGTGTTGTGACATCATGAAGGCCGAAACCCTCCTCTGAGCAAATATGAGGTAGGTCCAGTTAACGTGTTTGGAGAAAAACGTAGAAGAAAATTCGTAAGAAAAAAAATTGCCACTAGGTGGCGCTATCAGTTAGATGAAATGTAAGTTAGTAGATGTCTTTAGAGCTGGACTCTCATCAAATGTGTGAAATTTTGAGAAGATAGGATCATCTCGGTCAAGTTAATGCAGCTTTTATTTTCACGAAAAATCTTCAGATTTTGCGTCACCGTAGCGGCCACGCCCTTTGATGAAAAGTTACAATATTCGGTGTGGGGCATGATCAACATCTTAAGGCTTTTCTGACCAATTTTCAAATGGATCCCTTCAACAAGCTCAGCACAGTAGCTAAAAACGTAAAGTATGACATTTATTGTAACCACTAGGTGGCGCTATATGTATAACTGAATTTTGTCATATAGATGTTTTCAGGCTGTGACTATTACGTTGCCTGAGAAGTTTGAGATTTTTTGGAGCTTGAACATGGGAGTTATTAAGCATTTGCTCTTTCTGGACAAATGAAATTTTAAAGGCAATATTTGATGCTCCGCCCCCGTCGTATAGTATTTCGAAAAGGCAAGATGTTTTGCCCAGCTGTTCTCTTAGGTCTTGAGATGATAAATGCCAAGTTTGAAGTCAATTGGATGAAAAATGTTTGCAAAGGGGGAAAAAGCATGACCACAGTGAATGTGCCAAAATAGGCCAAAATTGGACATTAAAAAATTCATAGCTCACTTCCTGTACATTTTAGCTACATGGTGCCAATAGACTTTTTTGTGCGTCTCGGGGTGCTACACGTGCCTGCCAATTTTCGTTGCTCTAGCTCAAACGTGTCGGGGTTGGTTTTTATTTTTCTACGCTAGGGGGCGCTATTGATCCGCGTTGTTATAACGACTTCATAATATCAAATTTTTCGCCGGACCTGAGGAGTGTGCAAAGTTTGGTGAGTTTTCGTGAATATTTAGGTACCCAAAATCGCGATTGTTTGCGGAGAATAAAGAAGAAGAAGAAGAAGAAGAACTAGAGCTGCGAGCAGCTATAAAGGGCCCTCGCAGCCCGGGCCACGTTGGGGTACTTGCACGTTGGGGAACTTGCACATTGGGGTACTGGCACATTGGAAGCAGAATTTCTTTGAAAATGGCATGATAAACATGTGGACTTTTTTTTTTTTTTTGCCAGGTGTGATGAGTGTGTCAAGCTCAATGGGTTTTGGTGATTGTTAAGATCTGCAAAAATCAGCGTCTTTTTTTTATTTTTAGGCAATGAGTTGCTCTGATTGGTATTTTTCGTAAAAGTATATATACACACATCATCGCTCGTACTCATTGCACAATGTTGCTTTTATTGTCCATAGAGGCGATTAAAAAAAAAAAAAAACTAAATAAAAAATACGTATGTTTGGATCGGTCTGATACCAGTGAACATATTGAGTGGTGGAAAGTAAAAGAATATTCATAAATGACTTAGTTATCACACTTACAATGAGTTTACAATTTTTGCAAAAATACCGTAAGTGAGGCATTTTTTTTTATGCCTCAAGGACTAGGTGGCGCTGTATTTATAACTGAATTTTGTCATAGAGATACCTTCAGGCCTTGACTCTAAATATACATTTCAAATATGGGATTTTTTTGGAGCATGTACCTGGGAGTTATTAAGCATAGCCTTCATTCACCATATTGCTTTTAATGTCCATAGAGGCTATCAAAAATACATAAAACTAAATAACAAAAATATGTATGTTTGGTTAGGTCTGATGCCAGTGAATATTTTGACTGGTGGAAGGTAAAAGAATATTCCTAAATGACTTAGTTATCACACTTAGAATGAGTTTACATTTTTTGTACAAAATACCGTAAGTGGGGTATTTTTTTTTCATGCCTCAAGGGCTAGGTGGCGCTGCATATATAACTGAATGTTGTCATAGAGATACCTTCAGGCCTTGACGATAAACATACATGTCAAGTTTGGGATTTTTTGGAGCATGTATCGGGGAGTTATTAAGCATATCCTTTTTCAGTGCGAAACACAAATTTTGATGCCCCGCCCTCATCATATAGTATTTCCAAAAGTCAAGATTTTTCCGTCTGTTGTTGGCTCAGGTCTTGGCATGGTCCAGGTCAAGTCATAAGTCAGTCGGATAAAACGTGTAGGAGAAGTGGGCAAAAGTATGCCCTCTGAAAATGTGCAAAAATCGTAAAAAATGGGACATTCAAAAATTCGTAGCTCACTTCCTGTTCATTTTAGCACATGGGTCCAAGAGTCTTTTTTGTAGGTCTTTGGCTCCCTCATACACGTAAAAATTTTCGTAGATCTTGCTTAAACGTACAATCGGGGCTGCTTCGTTAAAAATTTCTAGGGGGCGCTATTGAGTCATTTTTGTAAAAATAGCACAATCAACAATAAAATATTGTTCATTTTACCAGGCCAGATGTGTGTGCCAAGTTTCATGAGTTTCTGCGCATGTTTAGACCCTCAAAACTGGCGTTGTTTTCTTGGCGAACAGTGCTTAGCCACGCCCACAGCGACTCGCGAAAACTCACAAACTTCGTGTTGTGACAGCATGAAGGCCGACACCCTCATCTGAGCAAATATGAGGTAGGTCCAGTTAACATGGTTGGAGAAAAACATTGAAGAAAAATCGTAAGAAAAAAAATTGCCAGTAGGTGGCGCTATCAGTAAGATGAAATATAAGTTTGTAGATGTCTTTAGGGCTGGACTCTCATCAATTGTGTAAAATTTTGAGAAGATAGCATCATCTCGGTCAAGTTAATGCAGCTTTTGTTGTCACGAGAAATCTTCAGACTTTGCGGCACCGTAGCGGCCACGCCCTTTGGCGAAAAGTTACAATATTCGGTGTGGGGCATGATCAACATCTTAAGGCTTTTCTGACCAATTTTCAACTGGATCCCTTCAACGAGCTCAGCACAGTAGCTAAAAACGTAAAGTATGACAATTATTGTTACCACTAGGTGGCGCTACATGGATAACTGAATTTTATCATATAGATGTTTTCAGGCCGTGACTATTAAGTTGCCTGATAAGTTTGAGATTTTTTGGAGCTTGAACATGGGAGTTATTAAGCATTTGCTCTTTCTGGACAAATGAAATTTTAAAGGCAATATTTGATGCCCCGCCCCCGTCATATAGGATTTCGAAAAGGCAAGATTTTTTCCCCAGTTGTTATCTCAGGTCTTGAGATGATAAATGCCAAGTTTGAAGTCAATTGGATGAAAAATGTTTGCAAAGGGGGAAAAAGCATGACCACAGTGAATGTGCCAAAATAGGTCAAAATTGGACATTAAAAAATTCATAGCTCACTTCCTGTACATTTTAGCTACATGGTCCCAATAGACTTTTTTGTGCGTCTCGGGGTGCTACACGTGCCTGCCAATTTTTGTTGCTCTAGCTCAAACGTGCCGGGCTTGGTTTTTATTTTTCTACGCTAGGGGGCGCTATCGAGTCGCATTGTTATGACGACTTAATAATATCAAATTTTTCGCCGGGCCTGAGGAGTGTGCAAAGTTCGGTGAGTTTTCGTGAATGTTTAGGTACCCAAAATCGCGATCGTTTGCGGAGAATAAAGAAGAAGAAGAAGAAGAATAACTAGAGCTGCGAGCAGCTATAAAGGGCCCTCGCAGCCCGGGCCACGTTGGGGTCCTTGCACGTTGGGGTACTTGCACGTTGGGGTACTGGCACGTTGGGGTACTGGCATATTGGAAGCAAAATTTCTTTGAAAATGGCATAATAAACGTTTACATGTAGAATATTTTTTTGCCAGTGTGTGTGTCAAGCTCAACGGGTTTTGGTGATTGTTAAGACCTGCAAAAATCAGCATCCTTTTTTATTTTTAGGCAATGAGTTGCCCTGATTGGTATTTTTTTGTAAAAGTGTATATACACATCATCGCTCGTTGTACTCATTGCACAATGTTACTTTTATTGTCCAAAGGGGCAATCAAAAATGAATAAAACAAAATGGAAACGTACATACGTTTGGATCGGTGTGAAGCCAGTGAACAATTTGAGTGGTGGAAACTAAAAGAATATTCATAAATGACTTAGTTATCACACTTAGAATGAGTGTACATTTTTTGTACAAAATACCGTATGTGGGGTATTTTTTATTTTTTTTTATATAAGCCTCAAGGGCTAGGTGGCGCTGTATTTATAACTGAATGTTGTCATAGAGATACCTTCAGGCCTTGATTATAAGCATACATGTCAAGTGTGGGATTTTTTTTTGGAGCATGTACCGTGGAGTTATTAAGCATATCCTTCATTCACGATATTGCTTTTAATGTCCATAGAGGCTATCAAAAATAAATAAAAATATATATATGTTTGGATAAGTCTGATGCCAGTGAACATTTTGAGTGGTGGAAACTAAAAAAATATTCATAAATGACTTAGTTATCACACTTAGAATGAGTGTACATTTTTTGTACAAAATACCGTATGTGGGGTATTTTTTTTTCATGCCTCAAGGGCTAGGTGGCGCTGCATATATAACTGAATGTTGTCATAGAGATAACTTCAGGCCTTGACGATAAAAATACATGTCAAGTTTGGGATTTTTTGGAGCATGTACCGGGGAGTTATCAAGCATATCCTTTTTCATTGTGAAACACAAATTTTGATGCCCCGCCCTCATCATATAGTATTTCGAAAAGTCAAAATTTTTCCCCCTGTCGTTGGCTCAGGTCTTGACATGGTCCAGGCCAAGTCTTAACTCAGTCGGATGAAACGTGTAGGAGAAGTGGGCAAAAGTCTGCCCCCTGTGAATGTGCAAAAATCGTCAAATATGGGACATTCAAAAATTCGTAGCTCACTTCCTGTTCATTTTAGCATATGGGTACAAGAGACTTTTTTGTAGGTCTTGAGCTCCCTCATACACCTAAAAATATTCGTCGTTCTTGCTTAAACGTACAATCGGGGCTGCTTCGTTAAAAATTTCTAGGGGGCGCTATTGAGTCATTTTTGTAAAAATAGGACAATACATGATAAAATATTGCTCATTTTGCCAGGCCAGATGTGTGTGCCAAGTTTCATGAGTTTCTGCGCATGTTTAGACCATCAAAACTAGCGTTGTTTTCTTGGCGAACAGTGCTTAGCCACGCCCACAGCGATTCGCGAAAACTCACAAACTTCGTGTTGTGACATCATGAAGGCCGAAACCCCCATCTGAGCAAATATGAGGTTGGTCCAGTTAACGTGTTTGGGGAAAAATGTACAAGAAAATTCGTAAGGAAAAAAAATTGCCACTAGGTGGCGCTATCAGTTAGATGAAATATAAGTTCGTAGATGTCTTTAGGGCTGGACTCTCATCAAATGTGTGAAATTTTGAGAAGATAGGATCATCTCGGTCAAGTTCATGCAGCTTTTATTGTCACGAAAAATCTTCAGACTTTGCGTCACCGTAGCGGCCACGCCCTTTGGCGAAAAGTTACAATATTCGGTGTGGGGCATCATCAACATCTTAAGGCTTTTCTGACCAATTTTCAACTGGATCCCTTCAACGAGCTCAGCACAGTAGCTAAAAACGTAAAGTATGACATTTATTGTAACCACTAGGTGGCGCTATATGTATAACTGAATTTTTTCATATAGGTGTTTTCAGGCCGTGACTATTACGTTGCCTGAGAAGTTTGAGATTTTTTGGAGCTTGTACATGGGAGTTATTCAGCATTTGCTCTTTCTGGACAAATGAAATTTTAAAGGCAATATTTGATGCCCCGCCCCCGTCATATAGTATTTCGAAAACGCAAGATTTTTTGCCTAGTTTTTCTCTTAAGTCTTGAGATGATAAATGCCAAGTTTAAAGTCAATGGGATGAAAAATGTTTGCATAGGGGGAAAAAGTATGACCACAGTGAATGTGCCAAAATAGGCCAAAATTGGACATTAAAAAATTCATAGCTCACTTCCTGTACATTTTAGGAATTGGCTTCCACTGACTTTTTTGTGCGTCTCGTAGTGCTACACGTGCCTGCCAATTTTCGTAGCTCTAGCTCAAACGGGCCGGGATTGGTTTTTATTTTTCTACGCTAGGTGGCGCTATAGAGTCGCGTTGTTATGACAACTACATAATATCAAATTTTTCGCCGGGCCCGAAGAGACTGCAAAGTTTGGTGAGTTTTCGTAAATGTTTAGGCCCTCAAAAATGCGATCGTTTACGGAGAAGAAGAAGAAGAAGAATAATAATAATTCTTACAAAAACAAGAGGGACCTCGCAGCGGTCGCTGCTCGGGCCCTAATAATAATAATAATAATAATAATAATAATAATAATAATAATAATTTTTACAAAAACAATAGGGACCTCGCAGCGGTCGCTGCTCGGGCCCTAATAATAATAACTAGAGCTGCGAGCAGCTATAAAGGGCCCTCGCAGCCCGGGCCACGTTGGGGTCCTTGCACGTTGTGGTACTTGCATGTTGGGGTACTGGCACATTGGGGTACTGGCATATTGGAAGCAAAATTTCTTTGAAAATGGCATAATAAACGTTTACATGTAGAATATTTTTTTGCCAGTGTGTGTGTCAAGCTCAACGGGTTTTGGTGATTGTTAAGACCTGCACAAATCTGCGTCCTTTTTTATTTTTAGGCAATGAGTTGCCCTGATTGGTATTTTTTTGTAAAAGTGTATATACACATCATCGCTCGTTGTACTCATTGCACAATGTTACTTTTATTGTCCAAAGGGGCAATCAAAAATGAATAAAACAAAATGGAAACGTGCATACGTTTGGATCGGTGTCAAGCCAGTGAACAATTTGAGTGGTGGAAACTAAAAGAATATTCATAAATGACTTAGTTATCACACTTAGAATGAGTGTACATTTTTTGTACAAAATACCGTATGTGGGGTATTTTTTATTTTTTTTATATAAGCCTCAAGGGCTAGGTGGCGCTGTATTTATAACTGAATGTTGTCATAGAGATACCTTCAGGCCTTGATTATAAGCATACATGTCAAGTGTGGGATTTTTTTTGGAGCATGTACCGTGGAGTTATTAAGCATATCCTTCATTCACGATATTGCTTTTAATGTCCATAGAGGCTATCAAAAATAAATAAAAATATATATATGTTTGGATAAGTCTGATGCCAGTGAACATTTTGAGTGGTGGAAACTAAAAGAATATTCAGAAATGACTTCGTTATCACACTTAGAATGAGTTTACATTTTTTGTACAAAATACCGTATGTGGGGTATTTTTTTTTCATGCCTCAAGGGCTAGGTGGCGCTGCATATATAACTGAATGTTGTCATAGAGATAACTTCAGGCCTTGACGATAAACATACATGTCAAGTTTGGGATTTTTTGGAGCATGTACCGGGGAGTTATCAAGCATATCCTTTTTCATTGCGAAACACAAATTTTGATGCCCCGCCCTCATCATATAGTATTTCGAAAAGTCAAAATTTTTCCCCCTGTCGTTGGCTCAGGTCTTGACATGGTCCAGGCCAAGTCTTAACTCAGTCGGATGAAACGTGTAGGAGAAGTGGGCAAAAGTCTGCCCCCTGTGAATGTGCAAAAATCGTCAAAAATGGGACATTCAAAAATTCGTAGCTCACTTCCTGTTCATTTTAGCATATGGGTACAAGAGACTTTTTTGTAGGTCTTGGGCTCCCTCATACACCTAAAAATATTCGTCGTTCTTGCTTAAACGTACAACCGGGGCTGCTTCGTTAAAAATTTCGAGGGGGCGCTATTGAGTCATTTTTGTAAAAATAGCACAATCAACAATAAAATATTGCTCATTTTACCAGGCCAGATGTGTGTGCCAAGTTTCAGGAGTTTCTGTGCATGTTTAGACCCTCAAAACTGGCGTTGTTTTCTTGGCGAACAGCGCTTAGCCACGCCCACAGCAATTCGCGAAAACTCACAAACTTCGTGTTGTGACATCATGAAGGCCGAAACCCTCATCTGAGCAACTATGAGGTAGGTCCAGTTAACGTGTTTGGAGAAAAACGTAGAAGAAAATTCGTAAGAAAAAAAATTGCCACTAGGTGGCGCTATCAGTTAGATGAAATGTAAGTTAGTAGATGTCTTTAGAGCTGGACTCTCATCAAATGTGTGAAATTTTGAGAAGATAGGATCATCTCGGTCAAGTTAATGCAGCTTTTATTGTCACGAAAAATCTTCAGACTTTGCGTCACCGTAGCGGCCACGCCCTTTGGCGAAAAGTTACAATATTCGGTGTGGGGCATCATCAACATCTTAAGGCTTTTCTGACCAATTTTCAACTGGATCCCTTCAACGAGCTCAGCACAGTAGCTAAAAACGTAAAGTATGACATTTATTGTAACCACTAGGTGGCGCTATATGTATAACTGAATTTTATCATATAGATGTTTTCAGGCCGTGACTATTACATTGCCTGAGAAGTTTGAGATTTTTTGGAGCTTGAACATGGGAGTTATTAAGCATTTGCTCTTTCTGGACAAATGAAATTTTAAAGGCAATATTTGATGCCCCGCCCCCATCATATAGTATTTCGAAAAGGCAAGACTTTTTGCCCAGTTGTTCTCTCAGGTCTTGAGATGATAAATGCCAAGTTTGAAGTCAATTGGATGAAAAATGTTTGCAAAGGGGGAAAAAGCATGACCACAGTGAATGTGCCAAAATAGGCCAAAATTGGACATAAAAAAATTCATAGCTCATTTCCTGTACATTCTAGCTACATGGTCCCAATAGACTTTTTTGTGCGTCTCGGGGTGCTACACGTGCCTGCCAATTTTTGTTGCTCTAGCTCAAACGTGCCGGGCTTGGTTTTTATTTTTCTATGCTAGGGGGCGCTATAGAGTCGCGTTGTTATGACGACTTCATAATATCAAATTTTTCGCCGGGCCTGAGGAGTGTGCAAAGTTTGGTGAGTTTTCGTGAATGTTTAGGTACCCAAAATCGTGATCGTTTGCGGAGAATAAAGAAGAAGAAGAAGAATAATAATAACTAGAGCTGCGAGCAGCTATAAAGGGCCCTCGCAGCCCGGGCCACGTTGGGGTCCTTGCACGTTGGGCTACTGGCATATTGGAAGCAAAATTTCTTTGAAAATGGCATAATAAACGTTTACATGTAGAATATTTTTTTTTGCCAGTGTGTGTCAAGCTCAACGGGTTTTGGTGGTTGTTAAGACCTGCAAAAATCAGCGTCCTTTTTTATTTTTAGGCAATGAGTTGCCCTGATTGGTATTTTTTGTAAAAGTGTATATACACATCATCGCTCGTTGTACTCATTGCACAATGTTACTTTTATTGTCCAAAGGGGCAATCAAAAATGAATAAAACAAAATGGAAACGTACATACGTTTGGATCGGTGTGAAGCCAGTGAACAATTTGAGTGGTGGAAACTAAAAGAATATTCATAAATGACTTAGTTATCACACTTAGAATGAGTGTACATTTTTTGTACAAAACACCGTATGTGGGTTTTTATATATATATATATATATATATATATATATATATATATATATATATATATATATATATATATATATATATATATATATATATATATATATATATATATATATATATATAAATGCCTCAAGGGCTAGGTGGCGCTGTATTTATAACTGAATGTTGTCATCGAGATACCTTCAAGCCTTGATTATAAGCATACATGTCAAGTGTGGGATTTTTTTTGGAGCATGTACCGTGGAGTTATTAAGCATATCCTTCATTCACGATATTGCTTTTAATGTCCACAGAGGCTATCAAAAATAAATAAAAATATATATATGTTTGGATAAGTCTGATGCCAGTGAACATTTTGAGTGGTGGAAACTAAAAGAATATTCATAAATGACTTAGTTATCACACTTAGAATGAGTTTACATTTTTTGGACAAAATACCGTATGTGGGGTATTTTTTTTTTATGCCTCAAGGGCTAGGTGGCGCTGCATATATAACTGAATGTTGTCATAGAGATAGCTTCAGGCCTTGACGATAAACATACATGTCAAGTTTGGGATTTTTTGGAGCATGTACCGGGGAGTTATTAAGCATATCCTTTTTCAGTGCGAAACACAAATTTTGATGCCCCGCCTTCATCATATAGTATTTCGAAAGGTCAAGATTTTTCCCCCTGTCGTTGGCTTAGGTCTTGACATGGTCCAGGTCAAGTCTTAACTCAGTCAGATGAAACATGTAGGAGAAGTGGGCAAAAGTCTGCCCCCTGTGAATGTGCAAAAATTGTCAAAAATGGGACATTCAAAAATTCGTAGCTCACTTCCTGTTCATTTTAGCATATGGGTCCAAGAGACTTTTTTTGTAGGACTTGGGCTCCCTCATACACCTAAAAATATTCGTCGTTCTTGCTTAAACGTACAACTGGGGCTGTTTCGTTAAAGATTTCTAGGGGGCGCTATTGAGTCATTTTTGTAAAAATAGCACAATCGCCGATAAAAAATTGCTCATTTTGCCAGGCCAGCTGTGTGTGCCAAGTTTCGTGTGTTTCTGTGCCAGTTTAGGCCCTCAAAATTGGCGTTGTTTTCTTGGCGAACAGCGCTTAGCCACGCCCACAGCGACTCGCGAAAACTCACAAACTTCGTGTTGTGACAGCATGAAGGCCGACACCCTCATCTGAGCAAATATGAGGTAGGTCCAGTTAACATGGTTGGAGAAAAACATTGAAGAAAAATCGTAAGAAAAAAAATTGCCAGTAGGTGGCGCTATCAGTAAGATGAAATATAAGTTTGTAGATGTCTTTAGGGCTGGACTCTCATCAATTGTGTACAATTTTGAGAAGATAGCATCATCTCGGTCAAGTTAATGCAGCTTTTGTTGTCACGAGAAATCTTCAGACTTTGCGGCACCGTAGCGGCCACGCCCTTTGGCGAAAAGTTACAATATTCGGTGTGGGGCATGATCAACATCTTAAGGCTTTTCTGACCAATTTTCAACTGGATCCCTTCAACGAGCTCAGCACAGTAGCTAAAAACGTAAAGTATGACAATTATTGTTACCACTAGGTGGCGCTACATGGATAACTGAATTTTATCATATAGATGTTTTTAGGCCGTGACTATTAAGTTGCCTGAGAAGTTTGAGATTTTTTGGAGCTTGAACATGGGAGTTATTAAGCATTTGCTCTTTCTGGACAAATGAAATTTTAAAGGCAATATTTGATGCCCCGCCCCCGTCATATAGTATTTCGAAAAGGCAAGATTTTTTCCCCAGTTGTTCTCTCAGGTCTTGAGATGATAAATGCCAAGTTTGAAGTCAATTGGATGAAAAATGTTTGCAAAGGGGGAAAAAGCATGACCACAGTGAATGTGCCAAAATAGGCCAAAATTGGACATTAAAAAATTCATAGCTCACTTCCTGTACATTTTAGCTACATGGTCCCAATAGACTTTTTTGTGCGTCTCGGCGTGCTACACGTGCCTGCCAATTTTCGTTGCTCTAGCTCAAACATGCCGGGCTTGGTTTTTATTTTTCTATGCTAGGGGGCGCTATAGAGTCGCGTTGTTATGACGACTTCATAATATCAAATTTTTCGCCGGGCCTGAGGAGTGTGCAAAGTTTGGTGAGTTTTCGTAAATGTTTAGGTACCCAAAATCGTGATCGTTTACGGAGAAGAATAATAATAATAATAATAATAATAATAATAATCCGATCGAAAAACAATAGGGACCTCGCAGCGGTAGCTGCTCGGGCCCTAATAATAATAATAATAATAATAATAATAATAATAATAATTTTTACAAAAACAATAGGGACCTCGCAGCGGTCGCTGCTCGGGCCCTAACTAGAGCTGCGAGCAGCTATAAAGGGCCCTCGCAGCCCGGGCCACGTTGGGGTCCTTGCACGTTGTGGTACTTGCATGTTGGGGTACTGGCACATTGGGGTACTGGCATATTGGAAGCAAAATTTCTTTGAAAATGGCATAATAAACGTTTACATGTAGAATATTTTTTTGCCAGTGTGTGTGTCAAGCTCAACGGGTTTTGGTGATTGTTAAGACCTGCAAAAATCAGCGTCCTTTTTTATTTTTAGGCAATGAGTTGCCCTGATTGGTATTTTTTTGTAAAAGTGTATATACACATCATCGCTCGTTGTACTCATTGCACAATGTTACTTTTATTGTCCAAAGGGGCAATCAAAAATGAATAAAACAAAATGGAAACGTACATACGTTTGGATCGGTGTCAAGCCAGTGAACAATTTGAGTGGTGGAAACTAAAAGAATATTCATAAATGACTTAGTTATCACACTTAGAATGAGTGTACATTTTTTGTACAAAATACCGTATGTGGGGTATTTTTATTTTTTTTTATATAAGCCTCAAGGGCTAGGTGGCGCTGTATTTATAACTGAATGTTGTCATAGAGATACCTTCAGGCCTTGATTATAAGCATACATGTCAAGTGTGGGATTTTTTTTGGAGCATGTACCGTGGAGTTATTAAGCATATCCTTCATTCACGATATTGCTTTTAATGTCCATAGAGGCTATCAAAAAAAAATAAAAAAAAATATATGTTTGGATAAGTCTGATGCCAGTGAACATTTTGAGTGGTGGAAACTAAAAGAATATTCAGAAATGACTTCGTTATCACACTTAGAATGAGTGTACATTTTTTGTACAAAATACCGTATGTGGGGTATTTTTTTTTTATTCCTCAAGGGCTAGGTGGCGCTGCATATATAACTGAATGTTGTCACAGAGATAACTTCAGGCCTTGACGATAAACATACATGTCAAGTTTGGGATTTTTTGGAGCATGTACCGGGGAGTTATCAAGCATATCCTTTTTCATTGCGAAACACAAAATTTGATGCCCCGCCCTCATCATATAGTATTTCGAAAAGTCAAAATTTTTCCCCCTGTCGTTGGCTCAGGTCTTGACATGGTCCAGGCCAAGTCTTAACTCAGTCGGATGAAACGTGTAGGAGAAGTGGGCAAAAGTCTGCCCCCTGTGAATGTGCAAAAATCGTAAAAAATGGGACATTCAAAAATTCATAGCTCACTTCCTGTTCATTTTAGCATATGGGTCCAAGAGACTTTTTTGTAGGACTTGGGCTCCCTCATACACCTAAAAATATTCGTCGTTCTTGCTTAAACGTACAACTGGGGCTGTTTCGTTAAAGATTTCTAGGGGGCGCTATTGAGTCATTTTTGTAAAAATAGCACAATCGCCGATAAAAAATTGCTCATTTTGCCAGGCCAGCTGTGTGTGCCAAGTTTCGTGTGTTTCTGTGCCAGTTTAGGCCCTCAAAATTGGCGTTGTTTTCTTGGCGAACAGCGCTTAGCCACGCCCACAGCGACTCGCGAAAACTCACAAACTTCGTGTTGTGACAGCATGAAGGCCGACACCCTCATCTGAGCAAATATGAGGTAGGTCCAGTTAACATGGTTGGAGAAAAACATTGAAGAAAAATCGTAAGAAAAAAAATTGCCAGTAGGTGGCGCTATCAGTAAGATGAAATATAAGTTTGTAGATGTCTTTAGGGCTGGACTCTCATCAATTGTGTACAATTTTGAGAAGATAGCATCATCTCGGTCAAGTTAATGCAGCTTTTGTTGTCACGAGAAATCTTCAGACTTTGCGGCACCGTAGCGGCCACGCCCTTTGGCGAAAAGTTACAATATTCGGTGTGGGGCATGATCAACATCTTAAGGCTTTTCTGACCAATTTTCAACTGGATCCCTTCAACGAGCTCAGCACAGTAGCTAAAAACGTAAAGTATGACAATTATTGTTACCACTAGGTGGCGCTACATGGATAACTGAATTTTATCATATAGATGTTTTTAGGCCGTGACTATTAAGTTGCCTGAGAAGTTTGAGATTTTTTGGAGCTTGAACATGGGAGTTATTAAGCATTTGCTCTTTCTGGACAAATGAAATTTTAAAGGCAATATTTGATGCCCCGCCCCCGTCATATAGTATTTCGAAAAGGCAAGATTTTTTCCCCAGTTGTTCTCTCAGGTCTTGAGATGATAAATGCCAAGTTTGAAGTCAATTGGATGAAAAGTGTTTGCAAAGGGGGAAAAAGCATGACCACAGTGAATGTGCCAAAATAGGCCAAAATTGGACATTAAAAAATTCATAGCTCACTTCCTGTACATTTTAGCTACATGGTCCCAATAGACTTTTTTGTGCGTCTCGGCGTGCTACACGTGCCTGCCAATTTTCGTTGCTCTAGCTCAAACATGCCGGGCTTGGTTTTTATTTTTCTATGCTAGGGGGCGCTATAGAGTCGCGTTGTTATGACGACTTCATAATATCAAATTTTTCGCCGGGCCTGAGGAGTGTGCAAAGTTTGGTGAGTTTTCGTAAATGTTTAGGTACCCAAAATCGTGATCGTTTACGGAGAAGAAGAAGAATAATAATAATAATAATAATAATAATCCGATCGAAAAACAATAGGGACCTCGCAGCGGTAGCTGCTCGGGCCCTAATAATAATAATAATAATAATAATAATAATAATAATAATTTTTACAAAAACAATAGGGACCTCGCAGCGGTCGCTGCTCGGGCCCTAACTAGAGCTGCGAGCAGCTATAAAGGGCCCTCGCAGCCCGGGCCACGTTGGGGTCCTTGCACGTTGTGGTACTTGCATGTTGGGGTACTGGCACATTGGGGTACTGGCATATTGGAAGCAAAATTTCTTTGAAAATGGCATAATAAACGTTTACATGTAGAATATTTTTTTGCCAGTGTGTGTGTCAAGCTCAACGGGTTTTGGTGATTGTTAAGACCTGCAAAAATCAGCGTCCTTTTTTATTTTTAGGCAATGAGTTGCCCTGATTGGTATTTTTTTGTAAAAGTGTATATACACATCATCGCTCGTTGTACTCATTGCACAATGTTACTTTTATTGTCCAAAGGGGCAATCAAAAATGAATAAAACAAAATGGAAACGTACATACGTTTGGATCGGTGTCAAGCCAGTGAACAATTTGAGTGGTGGAAACTAAAAGAATATTCATAAATGACTTAGTTATCACACTTAGAATGAGTGTACATTTTTTGTACAAAATACCGTATGTGGGGTATTTTTATTTTTTTTTATATAAGCCTCAAGGGCTAGGTGGCGCTGTATTTATAACTGAATGTTGTCATAGAGATACCTTCAGGCCTTGATTATAAGCATACATGTCAAGTGTGGGATTTTTTTTGGAGCATGTACCGTGGAGTTATTAAGCATATCCTTCATTCACGATATTGCTTTTAATGTCCATAGAGGCTATCAAAAAAAAATAAAAAAAAATATATGTTTGGATAAGTCTGATGCCAGTGAACATTTTGAGTGGTGGAAACTAAAAGAATATTCAGAAATGACTTCGTTATCACACTTAGAATGAGTGTACATTTTTTGTACAAAATACCGTATGTGGGGTATTTTTTTTTTATTCCTCAAGGGCTAGGTGGCGCTGCATATATAACTGAATGTTGTCACAGAGATAACTTCAGGCCTTGACGATAAACATACATGTCAAGTTTGGGATTTTTTGGAGCATGTACCGGGGAGTTATCAAGCATATCCTTTTTCATTGCGAAACACAAAATTTGATGCCCCGCCCTCATCATATAGTATTTCGAAAAGTCAAAATTTTTCCCCCTGTCGTTGGCTCAGGTCTTGACATGGTCCAGGCCAAGTCTTAACTCAGTCGGATGAAACGTGTAGGAGAAGTGGGCAAAAGTCTGCCCCCTGTGAATGTGCAAAAATCGTAAAAAATGGGACATTCAAAAATTCATAGCTCACTTCCTGTTCATTTTAGCATATGGGTCCAAGAGACTTTTTTGTAGGACTTGGGCTCCCTCATACACCTAAAAATATTCGTCGTTCTTGCTTAAACGTACAACCGGGGCTGCTTTGTTAAAAAATTCTAGGGGGCGCTATTGAGTCAATTTTGTAAAAAATAGCACAATCAACAATAAAATATGGCTCATTTTACCAGGCCAGATGTGTGTGCCAAGTTTCATGAGTTTCTGTGCATGTTTAGACCCTCAAAACTGGCGTTGTTTTCTTGGCGAACAGCGCTTAGCCACACCCACAGCAATTCGCGAAAACTCACAAACTTCGTGTTGTGACATCATGAAGGCCGAAACCCTCATCTGAGCAAATATGAGGTAGGTCCAGTTAACGTGTTTGGAGAAAAACGTAGAAGAAAATTCGTAAGAAAAAAAATTGCCACTAGGTGGCGCTATCAGTTAGATGAAATATAAGTCAGTAGATGTCTTTAGGGCTGGACTCTCATCAAATGTGTGAAATTTTGAGAAGATAGGATCATCTCGGTCAAGTTAATGCAGCTTTTATTTTCACGAAAAATCTTTAGACTTTGCGGCACCGTAGCGGCCACGCCCTTTGGCGAAAAGTTACAATATTCGGTGTGGGGCATGATCAACATCTTAAGGCTTTTCTTACCAATTTTCAAATGGATCCCTTCAACAAGCTCAGCACAGTAGCTAAAAACGTAAAGTATGACATTTATTGTAACCACTAGGTGGCGCTATATGTATAACTGAATTTTATCATATAGATGTTTTCAGGCCGTGACTATTACGTTGCCTGAGAAGTTTGAGATTTTTTGGAGCTTGAACATGGGAGTTATTAAGCATTTGCTCTTTCTCGACAAATGAAATTTTAAAGGCAATATTTGATGCCCCGCCCCCGTCATATAGTATTTCAAAAAGGCACGATGTTTTGCCCAGTTGTTCTCTCAGGTCTTGAGATGATAAATGCCAAGTTTGAAGTCAATTGGATGAAAAATGTTTGCAAAGGGGGAAAAAGCATGACCACAGTGAATGTGCCAAAATAGGCCAAAATTGGACATAAAAAAATTCATAGCTCACTTCCTGTACATTTTAGCTACATGGTCCCAAGAGACTTTTTTGTGCGTCTCGGGGTACTACACGTGCCTGCCAATTTTTGTTGCTCTAGCTCAAACGTGCCGGGCTTAGTTTTTATTTTTCTACGCTAGGGGGCGCTATCGAGTCGCATTGTTATAACGACTTCATAATATCAAATTTTTCGCCGGACCTGAGGAGTGTGCAAAGTTCGGTGAGTTTTCATGAATATTTAGGTACCCAAAATCGCGATTGTTTGCGGAGAATAAAGAAGAATAATAATAACTAGAGCTGCGAGCAGCTATAAAGGGCCCTCGCAGCCCGGGCCACGTTGGGGTCCTTGCACGTTGGGGTACTGGCACGTTGGGGTACTGGCATATTGGAAGCAAAATTTCTTTGAAAATGGCATAATAAACGTTTACATGTAGAATATTTTTTTGCCAGTGTGTGTGTCAAGCTCAACGGGTTTTGGTGATTCTTAAGACCTGCAAAAATCAGCGTCCTTTTTTATTTTTAGGCAATGAGTTGCCCTGATTGGTATTTTTTGTAAAAGTGTATATGCACATCATCGCTCATTGTACTCATTGCACAATGTTACTTTTATTGTCCAAAGGGGCAATCAAAAATGAATAAAACAAAATGGAAACGTACATACGTTTGGATCGGTGTGAAGCCAGTGAACAATTTGAGTGGTGGAAACTAAAAGAATATTCATAAATGACTTAGTTATCACACTTAGAATGAGTGTACATTTTTTGTACAAAATACCGTATGTGGGGTATTTTTCTTTTTTTTAATATAAGCCTCAAGGGCTAGGTGGCGCTGTATTTATAACTGAATGTTGTCATAGAGATACCTTCAGGTCTTGATTATAAGCATACATGTCAAGTGTGGGATTTTTTTTGGAGCATGTACCGTGGAGTTATTAAGCATATCCTTCATTCACGATATTGCTTTTAATGTCCATAGAGGCTATCAAAAATAAATAAAAATATATATATGTTTGGATAAGTCTGATGCCAGTGAACATTTTGAGTGGTGGAAACTAAAAGAATATTCATAAATGACTTAGTTATCACACTTAGAATGAGTGTACATTTTTTGTACAAAATACCGTATGTGGGGTATTTTTTTTTCATGCCTCAAGGGCTAGGTGGCGCTACATATATAACTGAATGTTGTCATAGAGATAACTTCAGGCCTTGACGATAAACATACATGTCAAGTTTGGGATTTTTTGGAGCATGTACCGGGGAGTTATCAAGCATATCCTTTTTCATTGCGAAACACAAATTTTGATGCCCCGCCCTCATCATATAGTATTTCGAAAAGTCAAAATTTTTCCCCCTGTCGTTGGCTCAGGTCTTGACATGGTCCAGGCCAAGTCTTAACTCAGTCGGATGAAACGTGTAGGAGAAGTGGGCAAAAGTCTGCCCCCTGTGAATGTGCAAAAATCGAAAAAAATGGGACATTCAAAAATTCGTAGCTCACTTCCTGTTCATTTTAGCATATGGGTACAGGAGACTTTTTTGTAGGTCTTGGGCTCCCTCATACACCTAAGAATTTTCGTAGATCTTGCTTAAACGTACAACCGGGGCTGCTTCATTAAAAATTCCTAGGGGGCGCTATTGAGTTATTTTTGTAAAAATAGCACAATCAACAATAAAATATTGTTCATTTTACCAGGCCAGATGTGTGTGCCAAGTTTCATGAGTTTCTGCGCATGTTTAGACCCTCAAAACTGGCGTTGTTTTCTTGGCGAACAGCGCTTAGCCACGCCCACAGCAATTCGCGAAAACTCACAAACTTCGTGTTGTGACATCATGAAGGCCGAAACCCTCATCTGAGCCAATATGAGGTAGGTCCAGTTAACGTGTTTGGAGAAAAACGTAGAAGAAAATTCGTAAGAAAAAAATATGCCACTAGGTGGCGCTATCAGTTAGATGAAATATAAGTTTGTAGATGTCTTTAGGGCTGGACTCTCATCAAATGTGTGGAATTTTGAGAAGATAGGATCATCTCGGTCAAGTCAATGCAGCTTTTCTTGTCACGAAAAATCTTCAGACTTTGCGTCACCGTAGCGGCCACACCCTTTGGCGAAAAGTTACAATATTCGGTGTGGGGCATCATCAACATCTTAAGGCTTTTCTGACCAATTTTCAACTGGATCCCTTCAACGAGCTCAGCACAGTAGCTAAAAACGTAAAGTATGACATTTATTGTAACCACTAGGTGGCGCTATATGTATAACTGAATTTTGTCATATAGATGTTTTCAGGCCGTGACTATTACGTTGCCTGAGAAGTTTGAGATTTTTTGGAGCTTGTACATGGGAGTTATTCAGCATTTGCTCTTTCTGGACAAATGAAATTTTAAAGGCAATATTTGCTGCCCCGCCCCCGTCATATAGTATTTCGAAAAGGCAAGATTTTTTGCCCAGTTGTTCTCTTAGGTCTTGAGATAATAAATGCCAAGTTTGAAGTCAATTGGATGAAAAATGTTTGCAAAGGGGGAAAAAGCATGACCACAGTGAATGTGCCAAAATAGGCCAAAATTGGACATTAAAAAATTCATAGCTCACTTCCTGTACATTTTAGCTACATGGTCCCAATAGACTTTTTTGTGCGTCTCGGGGTGCTACACGTGCCTGCCAATTTTCGTTGCTCTAGCTCAAACGTGCCGGGCTTGGTTTTTATTTTACTATGCTAGGGGGCGCTATAGAGTCGCGTTGTTATGACGACTTCATAATATCAAATTTTTCGCCGGGCCTGAGGAGTGTGCAAAGTTTGGTGAGTTTTCGTGAATGTTTAGGTACCCAAAATCGCGATCGTTTGCGGAGAATAAAGAAGAAGAAGAAGAATAATAATAACTAGAGCTGCGAGCAGCTATAAAGGGCCCTCGCAGCCCGGGCCACGTTGGGGTACTTGCACGTTGGGGTACTTGCACGTTGGGGTACTGGCACGTTGGGGTACTGGCAAGTTTAGGTAAGGCACATTGGAAGCAGAATTTCTTTGAAAATGGCATGATAAACCTTGACATGTGGATTTTTTTTTTTTTTGTAAAAATACCGTTAAGTTGGTGTATTTTTTTTTATGCCTCTAGGGCTAGGTGGCGCTGTATATATAATGGAATGTTGTCATAGGGATACCTTCAAGCCTTGACTCTAAACATACATGTCAAGTGTGGGATTTTTTTGGAGCATGTACCGTGGAGTTATTAAGCATATCCTTCATTCACGATATTGCTTTTAATGTCCATTAGAGGCTATCAAAAATAAATAAAAAAGTACATGTTTGGATAAGTCTAATGCCAGTGAACATTTTGAGTGGTGGAAAGTAAAAGAATATTCATAAATGACTTAGTTATCACACTTAGAATGAGTTTACATTTTTTGTACAAAATACCGTATGTGGGGTATTTTTTTGTTTTGCCTCAAGGGCGAGGTGGCGCTGCATATATAACTGAATGTTGTCATAGAGATACCTTCAGGCCTTGACGATAAACATACATGTCAAGTTTGGGATTTTTTGGAGCATGTATCGGGGAGTTATTAAGCATATCCTTTTTCAGTGCGAAACACAAATTTTGATGCCCCGCGCTCATCATATAGTATTTCCAAAAGTCAAGATTTTTCCGTCTGTTGTTGGCTCAGGTCTTGGCATGGTCCAGGTCAAGTCATAAGTCAGTCGGATAAAACATGTAGGAGAAGTGGGCAAAAGTATGCCCCCTGAAAATGTGCAAAAATCGTCAAAAATGGGACATTCAAAAATTCGTACCTCACTTCCTGTTCATTTTAGCATATGGGTCCAAGAGACTTTTTTGTAGGTCTTTGGCTCCGTCATACACGTAAAAATTTTCGTAGATCTTGCTTAAACGTAGAATCGGGGCTGCTTCGTTAAAAATTTCTAGGGGGCGCTATTGAGTCATTTTTGTAAAAATAGTACAATCAACAATAAAATATTGTTCATTTTACCAGGCCAGATGTGTGTGCCAAGTTTCATGAGTTTCTGCGCATGTTTAGACCCTCAAAACTAGCGTTGTTTTCTTGGCGAACAGTGCTTAGCCACGCCCACAGCGATTCGCGAAAACTCACAAACTTCGTGTTGTGACATCATGAAGGCCGAAACCCTCATCTGAGCAAATATGAGGTTGGTCCAGTTAACGTGTTTGGAGAAAAATGTACAAGAAAATTCGTAAGAAAAAAAATTGCCACTAGGTGGCGCTATCAGTAAGATGAAATATAAGTTCGTAGATGTCTTTAGGGCTGGACTCTCATCAAATGTGTGAAATTTTGAGAAGATAGGATCATCTCGGTCAAGTTCATGCAGCTTTTATTGTCACGAAAAATTTTCGGACTTTGCGTCACCGTAGCGGCCACGCCCTTTGGCGAAAAGTTACAATATTCGGTGTGGGGCATGATCAACATCTTAAGGCTTTTCTGACCAATTTTCAACTGGATCCCTTCAACGAGCTCGGCACAGTAGCTAAAAACGTAAAGTATGACATTTATTGTTACCACTAGGTGGCGCTATATGTATAACTGAATTTTATCATATAGATGCTTTCAGGCCGTGACTATTACGTTGCCTGAGAAGTTTGAGATTTTTTGGAGCTTGAACATGGGAGTTATCACACTTAGAATGAGTTGACATTTTTTGTACAAAATACCGTATGTGGGGTATTTTTTTTTCACGCCTGAAGGGCTAGGTGGCGCTGCATATATAACTGAATTTTGTCATAGAGATACCTTCAGGCTTTGACTATAAACATACATGTCAAGTTTGGGATTTTTTGGAGCATGTACCGGGGAGTTATTAAGCATATCCTTTTTCAGTGCGAAACACAAAATTTGATGCCCCGCCCTCATCATATAGTATTTCCAAAAGTCAAGATTTTTCTGCCTGTAGTTGGCTCAGGTCTTGACATGGTCCAGGTCAAGTCTAAAGTCAGTCGGATGAAATGTGTAGGAGAAGTGGGCAAAAGTATGCCCCCTGAAAATGTGCAAAAATCGTCAAAAATGGGACATTCAAAAATTCATAGCTCACTTCCTGTTCATTTTAGCACATGGGTCCAAGAGACTTTTTTGTAGGTCATGGACTCCCTCATACACCTAAAAATTTTCGTAGATCTTGCTTAAACGTACAATCGGGGCTGCTTCGTTAAAAATTTCTAGGGGGCGCTATTGAGTCATTTTTGTAAAAATAGGACAATACATGATAAAATATTGCTCATTTTGCCAGGCCAGATGTGTGTGCCAAGTTTCATGAGTTTCTGCGCATGTTTAGACCATCAAAACTAGCGTTGTTTTCTTGGTGAACAGTGCTTAGCCACGCCCACAGCGATTCGCGAAAACTCACAAACTTCGTGTTGTGACATCATGAAGGCCGAAACCCCCATCTGAGCAAATATGAGGTTGGTCCAGTTAACGTGTTTGGAGAAAAATGTACAAGAAAATTCGTAAGAAAAAAAATTGCCACTAGGTGGCGCTATCAGTTAGATGAAATATAAGTTCGTAGATGTCTTTAGGGCTGGACTCTCATCAAATGTGTGAAATTTTGAGAAGATAGGATCATCTCGGTCAAGTTCATGCAGCTTTTATTGTCACGAAAAATCTTCAGACTTTGCGTCACCGTAGCGGCCACGCCCTTTGGCGAAAAGTTACAATATTCGGTGTGGGGCATCATCAACATCTTAAGGCTTTTCTGACCAATTTTCAACTGGATCCCTTCAACGAGCTCAGCACAGTAGCTAAAAACGTAAAGTATGACATTTATTGTAACCACTAGGTGGCGCTATATGTATAACTGAATTTTTTCATATAGGTGTTTTCAGGCCGTGACTATTACGTTGCCTGAGAAGTTTGAGATTTTTTGGAGCTTGTACATGGGAGTTATTCAGCATTTGCTCTTTCTGGACAAATGAAATTTTAAAGGCAATATTTGATGCCCCGCCCCCGTCATATAGTATTTCGAAAACGCAAGATTTTTTGCCTAGTTTTTCTCTTAAGTCTTGAGATGATAAATGCCAAGTTTAAAGTCAATGGGATGAAAAATGTTTGCATAGGGGGAAAAAGCATGACCACAGTGAATGTGCCAAAATAGGCCAAAATTGGACATTAAAAAATTCATAGCTCACTTCCTGTACATTTTAGGAAATGGCTTCCACTGACTTTTTTGTGCGTCTCGTAGTGCTACACGTGCCTGCCATTTTTCGTAGCTCTAGCTCAAACGGACCGGGATTGGTTTTTATTTTTCTACGCTAGGTGGCGCTATAGAGTCGCGTTGTTATGACAACTACATAATATCAAATTTTTCGCCGGGCCCGAAGAGACTGCAAAGTTTGGTGAGTTTTCGTAAATGTTTAGGCCCTCAAAAATGCGATCGTTTACGGAGAAGAAGAAGAAGAATAATAATAATAACTCAGTCGGATGAAACGTGTAGGAGAAGTGGGCAAAAGTCTGCCCCCTGTGAATGTGCAAAAATCGTAAAAAATGGGACATTCAAAAATTCATAGCTCACTTCCTGTTCATTTTAGCATATGGGTCCAAGAGACTTTTTTGTAGGACTTGGGCTCCCTCATACACCTAAAAATATTCGTCGTTCTTGCTTAAACGTACAACCGGGGCTGCTTTGTTAAAAAATTCTAGGGGGCGCTATTGAGTCAATTTTGTAAAAAATAGCACAATCAACAATAAAATATGGCTCATTTTACCAGGCCAGATGTGTGTGCCAAGTTTCATGAGTTTCTGTGCATGTTTAGACCCTCAAAACTGGCGTTGTTTTCTTGGCGAACAGCGCTTAGCCACACCCACAGCAATTCGCGAAAACTCACAAACTTCGTGTTGTGACATCATGAAGGCCGAAACCCTCATCTGAGCAAATATGAGGTAGGTCCAGTTAACGTGTTTGGAGAAAAACGTAGAAGAAAATTCGTAAGAAAAAAAATTGCCACTAGGTGGCGCTATCAGTTAGATGAAATATAAGTCAGTAGATGTCTTTAGGGCTGGACTCTCATCAAATGTGTGAAATTTTGAGAAGATAGGATCATCTCGGTCAAGTTAATGCAGCTTTTATTTTCACGAAAAATCTTTAGACTTTGCGGCACCGTAGCGGCCACGCCCTTTGGCGAAAAGTTACAATATTCGGTGTGGGGCATGATCAACATCTTAAGGCTTTTCTTACCAATTTTCAAATGGATCCCTTCAACAAGCTCAGCACAGTAGCTAAAAACGTAAAGTATGACATTTATTGTAACCACTAGGTGGCGCTATATGTATAACTGAATTTTATCATATAGATGTTTTCAGGCCGTGACTATTACGTTGCCTGAGAAGTTTGAGATTTTTTGGAGCTTGAACATGGGAGTTATTAAGCATTTGCTCTTTCTCGACAAATGAAATTTTAAAGGCAATATTTGATGCCCCGCCCCCGTCATATAGTATTTCAAAAAGGCACGATGTTTTGCCCAGTTGTTCTCTCAGGTCTTGAGATGATAAATGCCAAGTTTGAAGTCAATTGGATGAAAAATGTTTGCAAAGGGGGAAAAAGCATGACCACAGTGAATGTGCCAAAATAGGCCAAAATTGGACATAAAAAAATTCATAGCTCACTTCCTGTACATTTTAGCTACATGGTCCCAAGAGACTTTTTTGTGCGTCTCGGGGTACTACACGTGCCTGCCAATTTTTGTTGCTCTAGCTCAAACGTGCCGGGCTTAGTTTTTATTTTTCTACGCTAGGGGGCGCTATCGAGTCGCATTGTTATAACGACTTCATAATATCAAATTTTTCGCCGGACCTGAGGAGTGTGCAAAGTTCGGTGAGTTTTCATGAATATTTAGGTACCCAAAATCGCGATTGTTTGCGGAGAATAAAGAAGAATAATAATAACTAGAGCTGCGAGCAGCTATAAAGGGCCCTCGCAGCCCGGGCCACGTTGGGGTCCTTGCACGTTGGGGTACTGGCACGTTGGGGTACTGGCATATTGGAAGCAAAATTTCTTTGAAAATGGCATAATAAACGTTTACATGTAGAATATTTTTTTGCCAGTGTGTGTGTCAAGCTCAACGGGTTTTGGTGATTCTTAAGACCTGCAAAAATCAGCGTCCTTTTTTATTTTTAGGCAATGAGTTGCCCTGATTGGTATTTTTTGTAAAAGTGTATATGCACATCATCGCTCATTGTACTCATTGCACAATGTTACTTTTATTGTCCAAAGGGGCAATCAAAAATGAATAAAACAAAATGGAAACGTACATACGTTTGGATCGGTGTGAAGCCAGTGAACAATTTGAGTGGTGGAAACTAAAAGAATATTCATAAATGACTTAGTTATCACACTTAGAATGAGTGTACATTTTTTGTACAAAATACCGTATGTGGGGTATTTTTCTTTTTTTTAATATAAGCCTCAAGGGCTAGGTGGCGCTGTATTTATAACTGAATGTTGTCATAGAGATACCTTCAGGTCTTGATTATAAGCATACATGTCAAGTGTGGGATTTTTTTTGGAGCATGTACCGTGGAGTTATTAAGCATATCCTTCATTCACGATATTGCTTTTAATGTCCATAGAGGCTATCAAAAATAAATAAAAATATATATATGTTTGGATAAGTCTGATGCCAGTGAACATTTTGAGTGGTGGAAACTAAAAGAATATTCATAAATGACTTAGTTATCACACTTAGAATGAGTGTACATTTTTTGTACAAAATACCGTATGTGGGGTATTTTTTTTTCATGCCTCAA
The DNA here is from genome assembly GCF_051991245.1 of Festucalex cinctus. Lineage (NCBI taxonomy): Eukaryota > Metazoa > Chordata > Actinopteri > Syngnathiformes > Syngnathidae > Festucalex > Festucalex cinctus. The sequence goes on from NC_135411.1 coordinate 50,597,942, forward strand.
GGGCTAGGTGGCGCTACATATATAACTGAATGTTGTCATAGAGATAACTTCAGGCCTTGACGATAAACATACATGTCAAGTTTGGGATTTTTTGGAGCATGTACCGGGGAGTTATCAAGCATATCCTTTTTCATTGCGAAACACAAATTTTGATGCCCCGCCCTCATCATATAGTATTTCGAAAAGTCAAAATTTTTCCCCCTGTCGTTGGCTCAGGTCTTGACATGGTCCAGGCCAAGTCTTAACTCAGTCGGATGAAACGTGTAGGAGAAGTGGGCAAAAGTCTGCCCCCTGTGAATGTGCAAAAATCGAAAAAAATGGGACATTCAAAAATTCGTAGCTCACTTCCTGTTCATTTTAGCATATGGGTACAGGAGACTTTTTTGTAGGTCTTGGGCTCCCTCATACACCTAAGAATTTTCGTAGATCTTGCTTAAACGTACAACCGGGGCTGCTTCATTAAAAATTCCTAGGGGGCGCTATTGAGTTATTTTTGTAAAAATAGCACAATCAACAATAAAATATTGTTCATTTTACCAGGCCAGATGTGTGTGCCAAGTTTCATGAGTTTCTGCGCATGTTTAGACCCTCAAAACTGGCGTTGTTTTCTTGGCGAACAGCGCTTAGCCACGCCCACAGCAATTCGCGAAAACTCACAAACTTCGTGTTGTGACATCATGAAGGCCGAAACCCTCATCTGAGCCAATATGAGGTAGGTCCAGTTAACGTGTTTGGAGAAAAACGTAGAAGAAAATTCGTAAGAAAAAAATATGCCACTAGGTGGCGCTATCAGTTAGATGAAATATAAGTTTGTAGATGTCTTTAGGGCTGGACTCTCATCAAATGTGTGGAATTTTGAGAAGATAGGATCATCTCGGTCAAGTCAATGCAGCTTTTCTTGTCACGAAAAATCTTCAGACTTTGCGTCACCGTAGCGGCCACACCCTTTGGCGAAAAGTTACAATATTCGGTGTGGGGCATCATCAACATCTTAAGGCTTTTCTGACCAATTTTCAACTGGATCCCTTCAACGAGCTCAGCACAGTAGCTAAAAACGTAAAGTATGACATTTATTGTAACCACTAGGTGGCGCTATATGTATAACTGAATTTTGTCATATAGATGTTTTCAGGCCGTGACTATTACGTTGCCTGAGAAGTTTGAGATTTTTTGGAGCTTGTACATGGGAGTTATTCAGCATTTGCTCTTTCTGGACAAATGAAATTTTAAAGGCAATATTTGCTGCCCCGCCCCCGTCATATAGTATTTCGAAAAGGCAAGATTTTTTGCCCAGTTGTTCTCTTAGGTCTTGAGATAATAAATGCCAAGTTTGAAGTCAATTGGATGAAAAATGTTTGCAAAGGGGGAAAAAGCATGACCACAGTGAATGTGCCAAAATAGGCCAAAATTGGACATTAAAAAATTCATAGCTCACTTCCTGTACATTTTAGCTACATGGTCCCAATAGACTTTTTTGTGCGTCTCGGGGTGCTACACGTGCCTGCCAATTTTCGTTGCTCTAGCTCAAACGTGCCGGGCTTGGTTTTTATTTTACTATGCTAGGGGGCGCTATAGAGTCGCGTTGTTATGACGACTTCATAATATCAAATTTTTCGCCGGGCCTGAGGAGTGTGCAAAGTTTGGTGAGTTTTCGTGAATGTTTAGGTACCCAAAATCGCGATCGTTTGCGGAGAATAAAGAAGAAGAAGAAGAATAATAATAACTAGAGCTGCGAGCAGCTATAAAGGGCCCTCGCAGCCCGGGCCACGTTGGGGTCCTTGGATGTTGGGGTACTTGCACGTTGGGGTACTGGCATATTGGAAGCAAAATTTCTTTGAAAATGGCATAATAAACGTTTACATGTAGAATATTTTTTTGCCAGTGTGTGTGTCAAGCTCAACGGGTTTTGGTGATTGTTAAGACCTGCAAAAATCAGCGTCCTTTTTTATTTTTAGGCAATGAGTTGCCCTGATTGGTATTTTTTTGTAAAAGTGTATATACACATCATCGCTCGTTGTACTCATTGCACAATGTTACTTTTATTGTCTAAAGGGGCAATCAAAAATGAATAAAACAAAATGGAAACGTACATACGTTTGGATCGGTGTGAAGCCAGTGAACAATTTGAGTGGTGGAAACTAAAAGAATATTCATAAATGACTTAGTTATCACACTTAGAATGAGTGTACATTTTTTGTACAAAATATCGTATGTGGGGTATTTTTTTTTCATGCCTCAAGGGCTAGGTGGCGCTGCATATATAACTGAATGTTGTCATAGAGATAACTTCAGGCCTTGACGATAAACATACATGTCAAGTTTGGGATTTTTTGGAGCATGTCCCGGGGAGTTATCAAGCATATCCTTTTACATTGCGAAACACAAATTTCGATGCCCCGCCCTCATCATATAGTATTTCGAAAAGTCAAAATTTTTCCCCCTGTCGTTGGCTCAGGTCTTGACATGGTCCAGGCCAAGTCTTAACTCAGTCGGATGAAACGTGTAGGAGAAGTGGGCAAAAGTCTGCCCCCTGTGAATGTGCAAAAATCGTCAAAAATGGGACATTCAAAAATTCGTAGCTCACTTCCTGTTCATTTTAGCATATGGGTCCAAGAGACTTTTTTGTAGGTCTTGGGCTCCCTCATACACCTAAAAATATTCGGCGTTCTTGCTTAAACGTACAACCGGGGCTGCTTCGTTAAAAATTTCGAGGGGGCGCTATTGAGTCATTTTTGTAAAAATAGCACAATCAACAATAAAATATTGCTCATTTTACCAGGCCAGATGTGTGTGCCAAGTTTCAGGAGTTTCTGTGCATGTTTACACCCTCAAAACTGGCGTTGTTTTCTTGGCGAACAGCGCTTAGCCACGCCTACAGCAATTCGCGAAAACTCACAAACTTCGTGTTGTGACATCATGAAGGCCGAAACCCTCCTCTGAGCAAATATGAGGTATGTCCAGTTAACGTGTTTGGAGAAAAACGTAGAAGAAAATTCGTAAGAAAAAAAATTGCCACTAGGTGGCGCTATCAGTTAGATGAAATGTAAGTTAGTAGATGTCTTTAGAGCTGGACTCTCATCAAATGTGTGAAATT